>NC_052149.1:60781159-61090970 GCF_902713615.1 Scyliorhinus canicula
TCCACAGATGCTGTCATATCTGCTGAGTATTTCCAGCATTTATATTTTTCTCTCCAATTTACTTTTCTTTTAAACAAGGATCTCCATGCTAGCAGCAGTTTGGTAAAATGCATCCAATAGTGTACATTATAGTGTATTTAATGTACGTTTGCATGGTTCAAACCTCAGGCATCTGACAATTTGACTGGCACAAATATTATATTCAGAAAACAACAATTGACTGGCACAAATATTATATTCATAAAACAGCAAATCAGAACCGAACCAGTGGAAATTGTACCAATCAGAAGTATGTAAAATGGATACAAATGCTTTGCATACCAAAACAATTCAACGTGATTAGTAAAGGTGCCCCTTTGTGAACTTCACATATCTTCCCATGACATCTCCTCTGGAAGCACATGCGGTGTTGCAGCACTCCTCAGCTCCTGTTCTTGCAACTTGTGGCCCTGTCATTTTCATACGGCAAAGGGGTACAATCTGTTCCCCACAAACCATTGGTTGCTTCAGATTCTTCCTTTAGAAAGATCAGAATTCCTGAAGGCTATGAACCATGACAACTTTCAAGAAATCTGGCCTTGACATGCAGAGTCCCTTACATCTGGCCACACACAATCTTTACATTCATAGAGCATAAGCCTTTCTATTCATTAAGTTTAAGGGGTTTACTGTAGGGGCTCAGAATGTTATACGAGTGTCATCAATTAACCCCTGTACTTCTTGGGAGCTTGGTAACTTTCTAAAACCGTTTGGCTCTGATATGAATGCCAAGCTGAAATAACTCCACCAAAAGTAATGTTAGTGACTTGACAAATGCATGCCTGCGCTCCTGCAGCTATGGCGAATGCACAGAGAGAATGACCAACACAGCCTGTGCAGTCAAAAAACCAGCACAAACATCTCCCATCCCAGAATGCATCACAATAAATAAAGTATCACTCAAATAACAAACCTTTGGAAAATTTGTGCAAATCTGAGGCAACTTGAGACCATAATTATGCTACATGTGGGACAGAAAACATGTTTTTGTGCTAAGTGGGTTTTCTGCGGCACTTTTATCAAAGTTATGCCGACAGAGCGGGAGCAGCTCGAAGGAAATTCTGGGCCATTACAGGTTACATAAATTGCTAAAAAGTGATTAAACTTTGTTATTTGGCAGTGTTTTGTGCTTGAATGTGTAATATTTTCCATTAGATGCCCATGTCTCTCTGATAAGAATAAGATTTGAGTTCGTAAAGAGTTCACAAAGCTCTCATGAAGAAACAGTTCATTTACTGAGATATATTTGAGGAACAATTTAAATGTTCTTCTTCAGTGTGTAAGGGACACACTATTTGCTTTATCGAAAACAATTCAAAATGCATTCCCTTCACGACCACATAATATATCTCTTTCTCAAACAACCAACCAACCACACCTCCTTTCAACAGCTTACCTCAATGAGCAACCTCACAGGAGGCTTGTTAATGTTACTGCAAGATTTGTTGATTTACAATATTATGTAGGCTGCCGGGCAGCCACCCATTCTATCTCTGCCTGTATGCTCCTGACCTGGGGTGCAACCAGTTCCCCAAACATGCTATTCGTGCAGTTCTCTGCCTCGCTGTGCATTACAGTGACTGCAGTCACCACTCGAGTTCCAAAACCCAGAGTTCAAGCTTCTATGGGCAGTGACACTTCCTGCAGATGTGTTTTTCTCAGACACATGGACCATGATATCACAAGTGTCCATGATTTCCCATATTCCACAGGAGGCACATTCCACTCAGCCGAGCTGCCATGCCATACCTCAAGTTTTATAAGTAGAATAACCTACTAGTTACTCACCAATTAGCTTCTTCTTCTGTACCAAAGAAAGAACCAAAAGCACCCCCTTCCCCTCTTCACCAAACTCCATCACTCACCAAACTCCCAGCTGCTCATTCTTTAAAGTTACATGCAGTTCATTCAAAATTTGCAAAATGTGTACAATTTTATGTGCTGGAAACATTGTTTCTTCAGCACAGAGTTTCTTTGCTTATCTAATAAACTGTTTAATTAATCAGAGCAAATAGAAGCTGAGAAGCAAAGGATCATCTCTGTTACATCTTTTTACATGTTAGAATAAGCAATCAAACGTAATAAGTAATCCGTCAATTTCCACCCATAACAGAAATGTTACTTTTATTTCCCAAAATTATTTGTATATGGCGTGTTCGGAATGATAACTTGCCAGTGTGCATCTGGACTATAATATATACTTTTTATCGTGAATTTCATGCTGTTAACATTCGCCGAGGCTTTTCTGGGAAATAGTAACAGGAAGAGATGTTGAACCAAAGTAGCATACTGAGAAGTACTGACTGGAGATGATGGTGAAAAGATGGTTTGAGAATGTTGTCCAAGTTGGACGGTAAAATGGAAGAGCTGATGGATCAAGAGAGGAACTTGATGAAACTATGACTAAGACCACCAAAAGTTCTGTGACCAATAGTTGAGTGAAGGGTTGCACCAAAAGCAGGAGTTGATTTGTGACACACTACTCTCTCCCAAGTTAATGTGACAGATTTAGAAATTCTGATGGGATATACAGACATGCATACAACGAATATTTAACTACAAAAAGGACATGAAAAGACCTTCAGTTTCATCAAACCCTCCTCATCATTGAACAGAGCAACTCTGCCCACCATTACCACCCTCAGTCAAACAATCTATTGGGAGAGGCAAACAGAAAGCTTTGGCAAATTTTTAAAAAAACTCTGAAGTTAGTCTTAGCCCCCCAATGTAATCAATACATAGAACATAGAACGATACAGCGCAGTACAGGCCCTTCGGCCCACGATGTTGCACCGACATGGGAAGTCAAAAACTAAAGGCCATCTAACCTACACTATGCCATTATTATCCATATGCTTATCCAATAAACTTTTAAATGCCCTCAATGTTGGCGAGTTCACTACTGTTGCAGGTAGGGCATTCCACGGCCTCACCACTCTTTGCGTAAAAAACCTACCTCTGACGTTTGTCCTATATCTATTACCCCTCAATTTAAGGCTATGTCCCCTCGTGCTAGCCACCTCCATCCGCGGGAGAAGGCTCTCACTGTCCACCCTATCTAACCCTCTGATCATTTTGTATGCCTCTATTAAGTCACCTCTTAACCTTCTTCTCTCTAATGAAAACAACCTCAAGTCCATCAGCCTTTCCTCATAAGATTTTCCCTCCATACCGGGCAACATCCTGGTAAATCTCCTCTGCACCCGTTCCAAAGCTTCCACGTCCTTCCTATAATGAGGCGACCAGAACTGTATGCAATACTCCAAATGCGGCCGTACCAGAGTTTTGTACAGCTGCAACATGATCTCATGGCTCCGGAACTCAATCCCTCTACCAATAAAGGCCAACACACCATAGGCCTTCTTCACAACCCTATCAACCTGGGTGGCAACTTTCAGGGATCTATGTACATGGACACCGAGATCCCTCTGCTCATCCACACTGCCAAGAATTTTACCATTAGCCAAATATTCCGCATTCCTGTTTTTCTTTCCAAAGTGAATCACCTCACACTTCTCTACATTGAACTCCATTTGCCACCTCTCAGCCCAGCTCTGCAGCTTATCTATGTCCCTCTGTAACCTGCAACATCCTTCCACACTGTCTACAACTCCACCGACTTTAGTGTCGTCTGCAAATTTACTCACCCAACCTTCTGTGCCCTCCTCTAGGTCATTTATAAAAATGACAAACAGCAATGGCCCCAGAACAGATCCTTGTGGTACGCCACTCGTAACTGAACTCCATTCTGAACATTTGCCATCAACCACCACCCTCTGTCTTCTTTCAGCTAGCCAATTTCTGATCCACATCTCTAAATCACCCTCAATCCCCAGCCTCCGTATTTTCTGCAATAGCCGACCGTGGGGAACCTTATCAAACGCTTTACTGAAATCCATATACACCACATCAACTGCTCTACCCTCGTCTACCTGTTCAGTCACCTTCTCAAAGAACTCGATAAGGTTTGTGAGGCATGACCTACCCTTCACAAAACCATGTTGACTATCCCTAATCATATTATTCCTATCTAGATGATTATAAATTGTATCTCTTATAATCCTCTCCAAGACTTTACTCACAACAGACGTGAGGCTCACCGGCCTATAGTTACCGGGGTTATCTCTACTCCCCTTCTTGAACAAAGGGACCACATTTGCTACCCTCCAGTCCTCTGGCACTATTCCTGTAGCCAACGATGACATAAAAATCAAAGCCAAAGGCTCAGCAATCTCTTCCCTGGCTTCCCAGAGAATCCTAGGATAAATCCCATCAGGCCCCGGGGACTTATCTATTTTCACCTTGTCCAGAATTGCCAACACTTCTTCCCTACGCACCTCAATGCCATCTATTCTAATAGCCTGGGTCTCAGCATTCTCCTCCACAACATTATCTTTTTCCTGAGTGAATACTGACGAAAAGTATTCATTTAGTATCTCGCTTATCTCCTCAGCCTCCACACACAACTTCCCACCACTGTCCTTGACTGGCCCTAGTCTTACCCTAGTCATTCTTTTATTCCTGACATACCTATAGAATTATAACCAGCTTGAGTTGAACCTCTGCAACTGGAAATACCCTCTTCTGTTGTAGAATTCTAAGTTTTCCTATTAAAGGACTGGGGCAACTCCAACTGATAACCTCCCAGTACTTTATTTAGCGGGCAATGAATGCCTGTGAACCTAATTATTTTGCCAGTGGCCTGTGAAAGAAACCAATACCAAATTAAATATTTTGATCTGAAGTAAATCTAGCTGCCAGGTTGGATCTCCTCAATCTAAAAGGAACTTCCCAATGGCAGGGCATACTGCTACAAAGCATTTATCAAGCAGAAAACGCAGTACAAAAATGTCATGTAGATGAATATGCCCTTTTAAATTGTATCTTCCATTGGCGAACCACTGCAGCATCCGTAACAAAGCTGGGATGCCGGCGGCTAGAGAAGGATTCATGCACAGGGGTGGGCAGCACCACCATTCAGGGTAAAACAAAAACTTAAAACGATAATACACGGTGTTGCAAAGGATTTAAATGTATGTAAAATGAATCAATTATGTTAGCAGCTGATTTATTTGTACTGCATGAATCAATCTGCTAAATGTTATTGATATGTTTGGTAATTTGTTTACTTATTATTTACTGAAGTAAAATAAAATCCCACAGGAAAGTTCAAGTAAAAATATACTGAGAAGCACAAAGAGCTGACTCAATGGATTCGAACTTGAAATTTGTAACTAAATCTTAAAGCAATATTTGTGTGCCATTCTGGAGGTCAAAATCGTTTTCTGAAGTTGAAACATTAAATACCAAAACATGATTTCATCTCCAAACTTTCAACTGTGAATTCCATCTCGTTGCTATAAAATATCCCATTGCTTATCCTAGGCTCTTCTCATTCTGTCAAAGGAATCAACACCTGCATACAATTAAAATTTACTATCGTGTATAGGGCGGGGATAAAAAGTAATTACCCAGGGACATTAAGAGATTTCCATGAACATGCTGTCAACTATCCAGATGGTCTTCACTGGACATCCGACCCTAATCTGTGCTTTGATAAGAGAGGTCAGCAGAGATATAGAATGACATTGTGAACACACCAGCCAATGATTCATCAAAGATGAGACAGGTAGAGAGCAAAAGAATGGAAAGATAGACTGACTAAGAATTTTGAGCACTGTAAGAAGGAAGGAGCTCCGAAAGCTAGTAATTCGAAACAAATCTGTTGGACTTTAACCTGGTGGTGTAAGACTTCTTACTGTGCTCAGCCCAGCCCAACGTCGGCATCTCCACATTAAGAATTTTGAATAAGAGAACAGTTTTGATTAATAATCTAACATTCGTGCTCATGAGTCAGGACTCTCACATGATCAAGATCACAAAACAATACAGAAATTCGTAGTAAGGTTTAATTGCTGAAGCCACTTGGATCACATGGTAAAGGATTTCCAATGAACCCGTTTGTGGTAAAATCAAGTATAAAGGCTATATTTCTGATTTAGCCACAAACAGAAAACAGGAAATCTCTTTTTTATTGTCAACGTTATTGCCATTCTTGACTATTACCAGAGGTTGATGTTACTTTCGAGAAACCATGCAAGTTGTTCCAAGCTACTGCTACCAACATGGAGCAAATCTCCCCACACACTGGCTGATGAAGTGGGTATAACATAAAAACAATGAGCTCAAACATCTGGCTAGGTACTAAAACAAGGAACTCTTTACCAAACCAGTTCATTCATGTTTCTTTATTGACAGATTTACCTGAGGTTTTGCTCCCATATGAAATAAACAGACTTCTGTTTGGCAAATGCTCTTAGTGGTCTACATGGTTAAAGTTACTGATAGACAGAAGTTCCTAATCTAGCATCATTTGTAGATGTAACAGGATAGTTATTATATACTGAATCATATTACCATTCCTTACAGTTTGTCCACTAAAGCTGATTTCCATAAAACACTGTAAGACTTCTGAAATGTCAGGAGTATTTCAACTAAGGGTAAGAATCCATGCTTGCTGAGAAAGATGTAGAAACTGCATTGTCCTACTTTGCCAACTATTGGTCTTGTTCATGAAATTTATTTATGATTGAAATTTAAATTAACTTATTAATCAATAAATTACAATTAATTAAATTAATTCACAGTTCAAGAAAGGCAAAGATTTGGGCTTTTATTGGCAAATAGCAATTATAAGTGTTCTTGCATCAATTTTGTGAGTAAAAATGGTGTCAGCAGGAGCAGAGGTAATTCAGAGAGTCCTGCCCGGACTTCAGTCACTGCTATAAATCTATAGTAACCTCTTGTGCTGCGAGTTGTTACAAAGTCCATCACTTGGTCATTTTTATTATTATTCTGGTGTGCGCATTGCTGGCAGGCCAGCATTTACTGCCCATCGCTAATTGTCTTTGAGAAGGTGCTGATGAGCCACCTTCTTGAACCGCTGCAGTCCATGTGGTATAGGTACACTGACAGTGCTGTTAGGAAGGGAGTCCAGGATTTTGACCCAACGGCAGTGAAGAAAAAGCAATATAGCTTCAAGTCAGGATGGCGTGTCTTGGAGGGGAACTTATAGATACGGATGTGCTTATGCATCATGTGCCCTTGTCCTTCTAGGTAATAGAGGTTGTGGGTTTTGAAGGTGCTGTTGAAGCAGCCTTGGTGAATTTCCGCAATGCAGCTTCTAGATTGTACACACAGCTGCCACTGTGCGTCGGTGGTAGATGGAGTGGCAATTAAGTGGGTTGCTTTGAGCTGGATGGTATTGAGTTTTTTTTTTTGGTCATTTTCTCCAGTCCTTCTCGGTAAATGTTCCAAATAATACAGGGGTATAACCTCACTGTAACTGCTACCAACCACTCTATGCGGGACAGACTTAATTACCACAGCAGCATTACAAAAAGTCAAACCTGATGCACAAACCACATCCCCATTTTCTAGCAGGAGTACAATGGATAATTGGATAACAATCAGCAGAAATCCTGGTCAACTTTTCCCTCAGGCCTTGAGAGATAGGACTTGTTGCATTGGGTGAAGTGAGCTAACTCAACATTACCAGAAACTCTAGCTGTATGAGTTAGGTGCTCAGTCAAGGCAGCAGTCAAATTATCCATTCAGCATGAATGCTCAAATGACAAAATGTTGGGGCCAAGTACAATAGTGAGTTTCGTTCACAGGAGACCTCGGTATTGAGTTTTTTGAGTGTTTTGGAGCTGCACTCATCCAGGCAAGTGGAGATTATCCCATCACACCCCTGACTTGTGCCTTGTATATCGTGGACAGGCTTTGGGGCGTCAGGAGGTGAATTACTCACCACAGAATTCCGAGACGCTGACCTGCTCTGGTAGCTACCGTATTTATATGACAAGTCCAGTTCAGTTTCTGGTTAATGATAGCTGCCAGGATGTTAATAGTAGGGGGATACAGAAATGTTAATACAATTGACTGTTAAGGGGAGATGGCTAGATTATCTCCTGTTGGAAGGATCATTGCCTCATACTTATGTGGCACAAATGTATTTGTAGAAAATTAACCAAACTATTTTGAGGTATAGGGTCAATGGGGTTAATTTGAAATACTAACACAGACGCAAATTTTCATGGGATGCTCAAAATCGGAAATAAAAAAAGAAAATTGCTGGAAATATTCAACAGCTTTGACAGCATCGGAGGTGGTAGAAACAGGGCTAATATCAGATCAGAACCCCTTTCATCAGAACTGGCTAATTGAATTTGTTTTAGCCGTTATTAGTCAGTGACAGCCTCTAAAGGTAGCCTTAAAGTCCCATTAACCTTGACGATGGGGTCAGCATACTGAAAAGGACTAGCTCTGGCCACCCAAAGAACCTTACTGTTTCAGAAGGTTAGCACATCTCAATATAGAAATCATTGTGCTCCGATATTCACTTTGTGTTGAAAATGTTTAGAACATGGGCAACACAAGGTTTGCTTTTTTGGATCTTGCAAAATAATCTGGATCCCACATCTCTGCAATCATGACTCTCTCTGCTGCAGTTCACCAATTTTATATAAATGAAGTCAATGCATCAAAATTATAGTGGCCTTTTTGCCATGGGCACAGGCAACCAGATGTATACTCCATTGATTGGTCGCCTGAAAGTCAAAAGTGATCCAAATTCACACAGCAGTGGTCAGTGAGGTTCCAATGGTATGAGATGAGTCAGCTGTTGGGAGAACAGGACCAGCTCTCTCCTGTTTTGTGTATGACACCCACTGCTATATTATTGGCCATAATCTAAGTGTATACAGATTTGTTTCAGAGTGCATAAATCTATTAGATGCAAAGAACTGGCCACACTGCATGTAATTCGAATCAGTGCACCAAGAATTGCTTGAATAGCTCCATTTACCATGCGAACCCCATTTTGAGAAGAATGATTTCATCATGCCTCCGCCTCAGAGGTTCTGTGTCAGACTCCCAGAAAAAAATACTTAACGATATTTAGCAAATTATCACTGCTAATTAAAAATCAATATATGACATCTGGTTAGATTTAGGACTGAAAAACGGATAGAGATAATCAAGCACTCTGAAGGTAGGGGGGAAATCAAACCCATTTCTAGATCTACCCAGTCAATGGAGCTTTGTCCTTTGATTTCTCCCCAGTTGATAGTAATCTTAAAAAAATCCACAGACCCTCCATAGGAAACACAAATGCAGTGAAGGAGTTATATAACACCGCATAGTGTGGGAGGTGCAAATCATGCCAGTTCAAACTTGCAGGTAAATCCAACAGGGCTGACTGTGCTTTTTTAAAGTTTTAAAAGAACCCTTGGGCAGATTGGACTTCTTGCTATTGAAGATACGTGCTTTTCACTATTAGTGTTCAATATAACTTACTTATCTATGGCTTTGAACAGGGCATGGGAATACAAAGGACTGCTCACTATAACGTTACCAACTGCTCCAGACTCGCAAAAGTCAAAACTGAAGTTGCCATATGGGCCCTCGAGCCTGTTCTGCCATTCAGTATAATTATGGCTAATCTTCTGACTTAACTCCACTTTCCCACCAGCTCCCCATATCCCTCGATTTCCTGGAGCTGAAAATTTGTCTATCTCAGCTTTAAATATATTTAACAATGGAGCATCCACAAACCAATAGCCTTGAGAATTTTCAAGATTCAGAGCCTTCGGAGTGAAGGTTCTAAAGGATCAACCTCTTATCCTGAGACCGTCCTCCCATGTTCAGGAGTTCCCAGCCAGGGGGAACAAACATTCAGTGACCCACGCTGTGAAGCCCCTTTGGATCACTTATGTTTCACTTCTCATTCTTCTAAACTCCAACCTACAACAGTGTTACTGGCAATGCTGCTCAGTAGGTCTCAGACATGGTAACCACTAATACTGTCATCTCAGACCTGCCCACCCATCTATGTTCCAGTGCTGCCATTTTTGCTACCATATAGGTTTCTATCTGCTGCTGACTCCACATGCCTGAACCCAATACAATTGCCTGTCTGCCCCATTGCTAGGCACACAGAGAGACTATTTTCCATTAAAAATGCATCCTCTCTTGCTGCCAGTTGTTTTCCAGAAGTTTTGAAAAAGTGCTCCGAGGCTCGCCCCAGATCTTGGTAATATCGGATGAAAAGTATATTTTGCCAAAAGTTTGAATGTTCTGTTTCAAAGAATCACAAATACAGTATATATACACTGTTGCATTACTGCATATGCAAAAGGAGCTGATCATTTGGAACTGAGTCGAGCAGAAATGTATTTACTCAGACGGCTCTGAATCTTTTAAACTCTTGAGCCTAGAGGGTTGCGGATGCATCATCCTTGAATATACTCAGAGCTGAGAGGGACAAATTTTTGGCTTTGAGAAATCAAGGGACATGGGGAGCTGGTGGGAAAGTGGAGTTAAGGCAAACAATCAGCTACGATTTTACTGGAAGACGGAGCAGGTACGAGGGGCCAAATAATCAAGCATAATGCTTCATATTCTGCAATACCAAATAAAAATCCAAATGCAAGCAGCTTGGCTCTCCTTTAGTTATCACAATAATTCACATTTGAACGCCAAGTCAAGATTTGTGACCTAAAAGTCGCAAAGAAAATAAAATGGAAAATGTGGCCATTTGGTTCGCTGAAAGTCAGATGCATTTCATGATATTATCAAAAGAATGCGAACAACAAAATGTTGTCATGGAAGTCACGAAACATTCAAATTCATTGCAGATGAGGAGGTTGCGTTAAGATAAAATGGAAAGTAAAGAAAACAAGAGAAAACTGGGTTAAAACACGTCAAATATTGTTCAGATCATATTTGAACTTGGACTCAAATATGTAAAGTGGGCATATTGGCATGTCTAAACCATTCTGTCCGATTTACAGAGGATATTTGAATATATCTGAACTCATTTCGTAATTTCTTTCTCTAATTTTTATGACAAAGAAACAAATCTCGTTCCAAATGCTGTACAGACTACGCGCAGCTGAGAACTGATGCAAACCAGATGTTTTTCTTGTCATAATAAATATTATGTCTGTGTAATGTATAGCGTATAAGCACAATCTTTGGTGTTTTTCTGTAATAAATACTTCAGTGTATTAGAATTTTTGTCAGGAAATTAATCACAGCTGAGAACACCTGTCTTATCTATAACCTTCAATTTGTTGAATTTTCATTGCAATATACTTAAACAATCCTATAGCCATTATCAATAACGTCATGGTATCGGGAAGGGATTCAATAAAACTGTAATTTGAAAAGATTATTAAAACAAACACATTTGTCTAGAGCCTTGCTGTACCAAACACCTCCTGTGGCAAAGGGGCAAGAAATCAACTTGTGCTCACAATTTCATTTGTTTTGATCTTAGCCAGGGAGGTACAAATTGGAGGCAAGATGCTTTTCCTTAGGGAGCTAAAAGGAAATAAACCAGAGTGAGTCAACCTGACCTCTGGTCATTTGGGGCACAGACTTGGGATTATCATTCAAAGAATGAAGGAAGAAGTTTGAAGTTTTTTCATACAGATTCATTACCACAAGTGGCCACTGAAGCAGAGGCTTGCAAAAGGGAATTAGATAAATATTTTAAATGGAAGAAAACGAAAGTGTATAGGAAAATGGAAAAAAATGGGTCCATAATGAATGGAGAGTTCCAATTAAATGGTAAATATCTATTCAAATGTGATGGGTTGAGTGATCTTGTAATTTTTGTGAATCTATGATCTGCCATTGCAGAATTGCTGTCTAAAAGTTACAGACAACACTTCGCAACAGCTTAGAACTAGCCTGTCCTCAGATGTGGTCATTATGGAAGGGGTGGGGGGTGCGGGAAGGGGGGGGGGCTAACAATTAGACTCTAGGTATCTTATTATCCAAGTTCATTATCTACAAATGTGCATTTGGAAGTTATGCATTCTGCAATTTACATACTGCAAGATATAGCTAAAAATGAAAATGAGTCATCACTTTTGATCCACAGTCTGCCTCTATTATAATTTATTTATCTGCTTTTCTCATTCGCACTTTCTCTGCTGACGTCTAGGCGGTTGTCTTGATATAGAACAATTCTTATCCTACCCCATCAGGAGATCTGCCAAACTGCAGCAAAATACAGTATTTTTTTGTTTTGTAGGGGCTCTGTTCTCCTATCCACATTATAATGCTCGAGGAAACACCTCTTCTCACTGCTGCTGGATAATGACATAACCATTATACAGTTCCCAAGCAAGGGTCATTTATTATGAAACACATGCTCCCAAACAAGACCGAAAAGGGATCCCGCAGTGGCAAGGCTGCAAACTATTGGTGAAAGCACTGCAACAGTGCTCAGTGACGCAAATAAGAAGGGAAAGGAAGACATTTTTAGCCTCCATTGAGGTCAAGATTTAAAGAGATAAGTTTCTGTTGACCTGCACAGAGAATGAGGGGGCCATTACTGGGCCTGTTCATTCTGTAACATTAGGAGCTTACGGATGCTACCTGAGGGGCAACCACCAGTATCCCCCTGGCAGATTCTGGGGTTGGTGGAGACAATGCATTAAGTAGGGATGACTTGGCAGGCCATCCGCACCAGAGTTTACGTGCAACAGGTGAGGAAGAAATACCTGGCTGTCTTTCTAACAGGATAGGAAAATCAAAGTCAGAAATGTACTGATAAGTTTCAATCTCTACTTTTGGTCCATATTCTGCTGCTATCCATTTTTCGAAACTATTTTTATTAAACTTTTGTCATTTTATACAAAAATACAAAGAACAAAGAAAAGTACAGCACAGGAACAGGTCCTTCGGCCCTCCAAGCCTGCGCCGACCATGCTGCCCATCTAAACTAAAATCTTCTACACTTCCGGGGTCAATATCCCTCTATTCCCATCCTATTCATGTATTTGTCAAGATGCCCCTTAAACGTCACTATTGTCCCTGCTTCCACCACCTCCTCTGGCAGTGAGTTCCAGGCATCCACTACCCTCCGTGTAAAAAAACTTGCCTCGTACATCTCCTTTAAACCTTGCCCCTTAAACCTATGCCCCCTAGTAATTGATCCCCCATCTACCCTGGGAAAAATTCTCTGACTATCCACTCTGTCTCTGCCCCTCATAATTTTGTTGACCTCCATCAGGTTGCCCCTCAACCTCCGTTGTTCCAGCGAGAACAAACCGAGTTTATTCAACCTCTCCTCATAGCTAATGCCCTCACCAGGCAACATCCTGGTAAATCTCTTCTGCACCCTCTCTACAACCTACACATCCTTCTGCTAGTGTGGCGACCAGAATTGAACACTATACTCCAAGTGTGGCCTAACTAAGGTTCTATACAACTGCAACATTACTTGCCAATTTTTATACTCAATGCCCCGGCCAATGAAGGCAAGCATGCCGTATGCCTTCTTGACTACCTTCTCCACCTGTGCTGCCCCTTTCAGTGATCTAGAACAGTAAGCTAAAGAAGAAAACAATAATCTAACCTATGCAATCCCTCTCTCGCAACAACCCTTCTAGCAGCTAACAATTGACCAGGGGCTTCTTTTTGTCTCATCTTTTGGGTTCTGCTGCCCAAAGCTCCAGCTGCATGTGTCCAAATTACTCTTGAAGGAAACTGAATGCTCATAGATCACCATTCTATGATTGCACCTTTCAGATTTAAGTTACTTGAGTTCTGATCAAGCATAATGAAAAGATTTAGCTCTGTACAGAATTCTTACATATTATATCAGTTGCATGTTTTATTTTACATGCAAGTTCATGTAATTCAAGTTTGTATTTATTCATGTATTGAATCAAGATGTGTTTAGTTCCCTTTTTTTGATAAGAAACTTGAAAATAAGGTAGCAACATATCCATCTGGATCATAAAATTTAATTTTCTGAATGCGCAAGCTTAATTTCTTGTTAAAAATAAAGCAGTGTTGGCTAACCTGTGGAGATTGTAGAAAATTGAATATGTGGGAATTAAGTTCAGTACAAAATTGAAACTAGATTCAATAATGAGGGGTAATGGTGGAAAGTCAGAGTTTTCTCAGTGTATGTAACAGCTGTCATTAATTCAAATTTTACCAGATCTTAAGTCATTTTATTACATCAATCAACCAAGGGAGTTAAACTGACTACAGCTGCTAAGCTTCTGCATAAAAACAGAGAAATACCTTACTTGTTGAAGGTCTGGAAAGCCTCTTTAAGCAAGAACACTAGTTTTGAACTTCTGAAAAGTCAATGGCAAAGTCCCAAAGAGAACATTTATATCACTGTCTTACTCCACCCTCCACCTGATGACATTCAGTCAACTTTCAACTCGCTTTCCCATCATGCATCTTTCCGTTGGGAGGCAATCAGAATCTTTATTCGGGACTCCATCGGGGCCAATATCAATTCTGATTTCTGAATGCAAGAAGTTTAATTTGAGCAACATGACTCCAATGAGATCTATTTTCTTCCTGGGAGATGAAATTCTGTACTTGCCTGCTGTGCTCCATCTAGTGGCCCTGCTGAATCAACTACCCTTACTCAAAGGGGAAGATCCAAGGGGCACATTAGGCTAAAGCTTTTGATTGATGAATATCAAAAATAAAGTCTTAATACATTATTATGGCATTCTCGTATATGACGTTTTTGCCTATATTTTCACCCTCTTCAAATTAATTGGCTAACAGATGTCTGGAAATAGCACACTCAGGGATAAAGAACTAGCACATATTTATATGAACTTCACCAAAACAACTTTCTTTCCTATTGTCTGGAGTCTCATCCCTCATAGATCATTTCACTGCATGAATTTGCAGACTGCCAGGAGGTCTGTTCATTTGAAATATTGGCAGTTCTATTCATAATTAAAAACAAATATGAAAAAGTCTGACTGTTTATTTTTTAATATAAATTTGGAGTACCCAATTATTTTTTCCAAATAAGGGGCAATTTAGAGTGGACAATCCACCTATCCTGCACATCTTTTGGGTTGTGAGGGCAAAACCCACGCAGACACGGCTAGAATGTGCAAACTCCACACAGACAGTTGACCCAGGGCCGGGATTCGAACCCAGGTCCTCAACGCTGTAGGCAACACTGCTAACCACTGTGCCACCGTGCTGCCCTTGACTGTTTATTCTTAAAGGTAGTTGCATTTTAAATCTTATTACTTTGGAACAAGTCATTCAGCAATGACGTGTTTGCAATTTACCATGCAGCAAACAGAATAATCCGAGGGAGTAACAGTAAAAACTGATTTAATCAAGATATTCAGAGGATGTACTAGTGGTTTAAGAACTTCATCTGATCACCAGATGTAATTACTGCCTTTAACTCACTCCATGCTATTATAAACGTTATTGGTGAGCTATAAATCAATTACATTATTCAGTAATTTATACAAGTTTGTTAACATGGAAGAAGGGTTCTTTCTGCTCTATCTGATGGTTGCCAGCTTTAGTGTTACATCTTGTTATTTTCATGGTTAGTTGAATTCTGAAACAAAAAATTTTATAGCAAAAAATATTTTGCTGAAAATGAACATATTTACTTTAGTACCCAATTATTTGTTTTTCCAAGTAAGGGGCAATTTAGTGTGGCCAATCCACTTATCCTGCACATCTTTGGGTTGTGGGAGTGAGACCCACGCAGACACGGGGAGAATGTGCGAACTCCTCATGGACTGTGATCTGGGTCCTCCGTGCTGTGAAGCAGCAGTGCTAACCACTGTGCCACCATGTCACCCCCATATTTCCATTTATTTTACATGAATTAATCTAGACATCACCTTCTTCAAAAGAAGTGATGGACATAAGTTATAGCACATTAGCAACTGATGATGTTTGACCTGGAAAAAACTTGATTACTTGAGAGACTCTGAGTGTGATTGTGTTGTGATTTTTAAGCAATATAGCAATTACAGAATATTAAGATTTACACTGCAATATATTTACATGAACAACATCTTGCAATTATAGAGCACTTTTAATGGAAAACATGTATCCAAGGTGTTTCACAGATTGTAAAGAAACAATATTCTATGATATTCTAAGAATATGGACACCAAACAAAAAAATGATAATATGAATAGCAATGGCCAAGAGCTTTGTCTCAAATAAAACATTTATTGTAATATGGTAATTTATTCTGTCTATTTATATACCTGCAACTAATCGAAGGCTCCTTGCATATGCACCTTTGTTTACAATTATTCATTTTGTTAATTGCAAGCAATCAAAAAATGACATGGTTGCGACTTTGAATCATCTCAGTTTGTGGCTCTAATTTGCAGCCAGTGGCAGCCAATATGTCTCTTCATTTCTTTGCCAAATTGGTTACTGGAGCAAACTGGCCACTCCAGAGAATAAATTACATGCTCATTTGCTATGTGGTAAAGATAGTCTCCTGTTGGATGAACAAGGAGTCATCTGTAACCCCAGTCAGTGCTGGATATTTCCAGGGCTCTCTTAATTGAAGGTGTGGGGAGCTCCAGAATTACAGGGCCCGATTCTCCGCCCCCCACGACGGGTCGGAGAATAGCGGGAGGGCCTTCCCGACATTTTTCCCGCCCTCCCGCTATTCTCCCCCCCCCCCCCCCCCCGCCCAACTCCCGACACGAATCGCTGCCGCCGTTTTTTTACGGCCGGCAGCGATTCACAGCTGTTCGATGGGCCGAAGTCCCAGCCCTTTACGCTGTTTTTACGAACGGCAAACACACCTGGTCTGGCCGTTCGTAAAAACGGCGGGAACAACTTGCTTTTTATAACCATGGCACCGATTGGCACGGCAGTACCACTGCCGTGCCAAGGGTGCCATGGGCCCGATGCCCGCGCACTATTTGTCCTTCCGCCGCCCCGCAGTATCCATTCGCGGGGCGGCTGAGGGGCATCCCGGCCCGCGCATGCGCGGGTTTCGCGCAAATACGCGATAACGTCATCCGCGAATGCGCGGGTTGGAGTCTTCCAATCCGCGCATGCGCGGCTGACGTCATATGACGCGTCAGCCGGCGCTAACTCCGGCAAGCGGGCTTAACGAAATTCGTTAAGCCCGTGATGCCGGAGCTTGCGGCGTCGGGCTGCTAGCCCGGACCGGGGACCAGAATCGGTTCCCGGTCGGGAAGGGGCGCGCTGGCGTCAAACCCGCCCGGGTTTGACGCCAGCCTTACGATTTCTCCCGTTTTGGGAGAATTGCGCCCACAATGTGAACATAGTTGCCAACTGTCCACATTCAGAACGAAGAGTTTGTTTTTTGGATGCCTATTCATTCCATTTGAACAAGGGCTGGTTAAGTAGCATTTCTGGCTGTTGGCTGAATTCAATTGATAAAGTATCTTCCTCTGTGCATGCACAGCAGCAGTATGCTGCCTGTCATTTATCTGTGGTTTGGTTAACTTTTGAATCAATGACCTGGGAGAATTTATATGTGGTGTTATTAATGTTTTACTGAGGTGCTACTGAGGTAAAGAATGGAGGTAAGGTCTCACATCATGAGACTTGACAAGTCCATGACCAAAAGAACAGACTTCAGTGAAAAGCAAATTGCAAAGAATAAAAATCAGTATTGCACACAAATCCAAACCAGAGTATTGGGAATATTACTATTATTTCTTCTAATAAATTGATTAACCGTACGCCAGTTGCACTAAAAATAAAGTCAGGCATCTGTACTACCCATAGTAAGTTGTCAAAGAAAGTAAGGCCTCAAATGTCAACATAATCAAATAGCCAATTTCCTACCCAAGTTGGGGCAAGATGAAAGCTTAGTGAGTGTGTCTTCAAGTTCAGTAAAATTATAATAACATTGTGGAAATGTTCATTCAGGTGATTTGATTTCAAAGGTAGTCATGTCACAGACTAACATTACAATTATGGAATATAGTTTGTTCAATAACACTTTTCATTTAACCCCTTTTGATTTTTTTGTGTTAATTTATTTGAAATACACCCACATTGGATAGCATTAAGTCTGCGAATCTAACAGCTCAAGCCCAATAGCATTTCTCATATTGTGAGAATTTCCACCTTCCAACCTTGAAGAGATCATACCCTAAGTGCTAGCTTCTCTCTTTCTCATAGTGTTACAGCGATGAGTGAACTCATACAGCTGGGAACCAGAAGTACAGAATCAGTTACCTGGTTGCTGGGTTAAAATCCTTAAACTCCCTCCTTAACAGCATTGCAGGAGTACTTACACCAACAAACTACAGAGGTTCAAGACATCAGCTTACCATCAACTCCACCAGGCAATTAGGGATGGACAATAAATGCTGGACTTTCCAGCAATGCTCACACCGCAATAATGAATAAAGGAAACTAGTGTTTAGCTCACTCAAAAATGAGTTTTAGCACTCAGAAAAGAGTCACAGCACACTTGCATGTTTATTATTTTCCATTTAACCTGGAGCAATATAAATGGATGAATCTCACTGTAATAATTGAATTATGCTCATTCATTTATTGTACATAAGATAAAGCCATTTGTTGCTTTGCAGTTGTACCCCATCATGCTCGTGTTCTTTTGGAAAACACACATGTGAAAATCTCTGGGTCACATTACCACTGAACTAGATATTAGGTAATAAAAAAGGGGCACTTTGAATAATAGGCAACATAATGTCTGCTTACACAAGTCATGCGTGATGCTGATTCCAGAAAATATCTAGTGTAAAACCTGAAAATCTGCACCAGAGTCAAGCTAGCATATTTCAGCTCGTCATTCCACAAAAGCATTGACGTAAGTATTGGATGCAGTTGTTTGTTTATCGATAATAAATGGCACTGAGAGAAATGCTTTTTAAAATGTTGCCCTTCACCTAATTAAAATGAAGTATTACAAAGCAGGGGGCCAGGTACACCTCCAAGTCTATGAAAATTACCTTCCTAAATCCAGGCAATTCAGTGCAATTTCACTTATAGTTCTTCTTACTTTGCTCTATTTGGATTATGCAGGACCTAGTTGTGTAAAGGAATCGTCTTTAAGTGCTTTTATCTCATTGATGAGCAAATCCTAATCAAAACACTGAGACCTGTTAGTATTAGTAAGTTGAGATACAGGTGAATAAACTAGAACCCGAATTTAAAAATACTTATGCAAACCACAAATACAAAAATATGGCTATCCTGTTATATAGAACAGAGTGTAGCTGGCAGTGAGTGTAAGGCAGTTATCTGCAATCTCTGGGTTCAACTGACATGCTTAAACCTTCACTCCCATGGGTTATGACGTAATTAGAAGTGCTCAATTAAATTACTGCCTTGTAACCTCACTGCAAACTATCTACTCTCCTCAGTTTATCACCCATATTTTCATATTAGAGATGCAAGCATTAGCAACAGAAAGTGGGCACAGGAAGCATTAGGCAATTGCTGCAAATGGGTTAGTTTTGAGTTTTGACCAACCCCATGCAAATTAATTTACAGTTACAAGCTCAATCCCTTAATAAAATATCAAACTTGATATAATTCAGTATTCTGCATGAATTGTGTTCTACAAAGCACAAAAGTTCCTGTGAATTTCTTTACATGCACATCTCACAAATTAGATGAAAATTACACCTTTTATCTAGCCAGTCATTAAATGAAACTTCTTTGTATTGTTAGAATTGCCCTCCTGGGGGAACGTAGTAACAAAAGCAAAAAAAGGCAAAAGTCCCAACTACTCAATCACACGATTTTGCAGAAAACACATGCATAAAACCATGAAACAAAACTCAGATGTGCAGATATGTTCGTATTCCATATCTATTGCTAGAATAACCAAGGTTACATTGCAGAAAGCAGACCTGTCGCTTTTGTTTTGCTTTGCATTTTAGTTGATATAAGAATTAGTTGATATTCTGCACCAATAGTCACAGACAAAACTCATTCTAAAGCTTCTCGCTTTCTCCTATTGCACTCTCCAATTCTTCTGGTCTCTCTGCCTGTGTGTGTTTTAAGTCTTGTCTCCATTTTTTCTTTTGTACTAATCTGATTCGCAATCTCTCATCAATACCACTGATCTTTGTTCTGAGTCCTGCTCCTTCCCTTTTTTTGTGACTTCTCCACATACATGTATCTCACATTAGACAAACACTAGCAGCAACATCCAGAAGTTCACAGACCAGTCCACTTCTACCATGTAGATAACATGTACAGTAAATGAGGAACTAAGAAGTGGGGCGAGAGAGATAAAATGAAAAAGATATATAAATTAAATCATATCAAACCAAGTTGGAAAATGTAATTGAAGACCAACACCATTGCTTCTAGCACTGTTCTAACACTGGCTCTTCATTTCAACATCCATGACCAAATTCATATTGCAGTTCAGGAATTGATTGCAACATATAGTTAGTGATCTAATAAAGTTATATGTTTGCACACCTTTAACAAGATATGCAGTTCATAGATATAAGAGACGTAGCTACAGAATTTCTACATGCCTCCATTTAGAGAAGTATATAAAAACACCCACAAAATGCACAATTTTGTAAGTTTGTATTTCAGAAACATAAGGAAGCTGTAAGCATCAACATGTGCCTTTTTTTCCTAATCAATCTCATCTCTACTCACCATATTCCTTAATCCCTTTGCTTTTTTAGAAATAAATTTAGAGTACTCAATTATTTTTTTCTGATTAAGGCTCAGTTTAGTGTGGCCAATCCACGTACCTTGCACATCTTTGGGTTGTGGGGGCACCTTGGAAGTGCCAGGGTGGTAGTGCCAAGGTGGCAGCTAGACAGTGCTAAGGTGCCTACTTTCCAGAAAGGTGGCCAGGGACCACCCTGAACTGTCTCTTACCTCGCAGGGGCCTCCGATGGATCGGGAGACCCTCTGGGTACCATTCTGCCTGGTCCACATTTTTGTGGACCAGTACTGAACAGCGCCTGGCTAGATCCTCGCTGGGAAGCCAGGAGATCCCGGGTAAGCTTGCCTAAGTAGGTTTAAACACTATTTACGTGCGCGCCGTTTGGTCACACCCCTTTGGGCAGGGCTTTGATTCCAATGCCTCCCGGAACTTGGGTAGATCCCATGAGACGCAAAGGCTGCCAGGAAGCCTGCAGGATGCCTCTTCTAGGATCTACTGGCCATATCGCACGAGAGCGAGGGCACAACGTGGCTACAGATCGTGCCCAAGGTTCTTGCTAGTTGTTTAATTTCGAATTTTTCTCAGATGATGGAGTTACTTCCAATACCGAATTTTACTAAATGATCCTTGGTAATGAAGGTAACAGTAAATGAGGATATATTTGAGACAAAGCGTGAACTTTTCTTTATTCACAGAAAGTTCACCTCAATTGTATTTAATCTTCAGTTCAGCTAATAAATACAATTGTCCTTGCACCTTGTTGTAAACTCCAAACCTGAGAAATATGAATACCAAAATGATTACCGTTGTGAAAGTATTATTTCACGCTTAAGCTTTCAAGACTGCAGTGGGAGTGGAGGCTTTGAGTGGACGGAGATATTTTCCTGAGTTTCACTAGGCTGTTTCACTTTCAAATATTAATACAATAATTCAGTCAGGCTTCTGTACAGTCTAGTTAAAATAAATGCTGCTCGTGGAGAAATGTGCTTTCCCATCAACTATATTTAGACACCAGAATTCTTGGTGTTCAGTCTGAAAGGTTACCCACAGGAAATGGGTGGGTGGAGGGGTGTTTAATTCTCTGAGGCACATAGTGGAACAGTTGTGCACATTACCATTGGCCTCTTGAGTGATAAACGTATAAGTTCACTCAATATAGCACTTGCACATACGATCACAAAATAATTTTCCAGCTGTATTAGTATGCACAATTGGTATGAATTTGCTCAGCATATTCAAGATTAAGCCAGCTAGGAAAAAAAATAACCACAGCAAAAGTTTGCGCAAGATGATTTTTTTAAAGTCCTGAACCCTCTGACCATTTGAATTTTTGTTGTATTTAACATACAGGATATGTGTGTAAGCTAATAAATGGACTGAGTTATGGTTTTTGTTTATATAATGAGAGAAACAAACTTTCAACCATACCAAGGTTCATACTATCAGGCAATTGTTAAGTAAATAAATTCTGTTGTAACTGTACGCCAATCCTGCAAGGCACAGAAACTCAGATCCTGAGGACAATATGTAACATATATTTTACTGATAGCCATTGTCACATTTAGTCCAACTGATATTTCAATAGATACTTCCGGAAAGCAAATGGATTAACATGGGCGGCACGGTGGTACAGTGGTTAGCACTGCTGCCTGACGGCGCCGAAGACCTGGATTCGATCTCTGCCCCAGGTTACTGTGGAGTTTGCACATTCTCCCCATGTCTACATGGGTCTGCCAAGCTGGTAGAAGCACTGCCAGGGTGGCAGTGAAGGATGCCCGGGTACCATGGAGGCACTGCCAAGGGTCAGGGCCCGAGGGAGGCCATGCCCATGAAAGGAGGGTGGAGGGGGGTATGAAGGGTGCGGGTTGGTGGCACAGGGCAGGTAACTAGGGGCCTCTGGAAGGTTGAGGAGGTGACGGAAGGAAGGTCCTTGAGGGTGACCCCCAGAGCGCACTCAGTGACCCCAGAGCGGGGTATCTTCATTTTGGGGGGGGGGGGGGGGGGGGGGGGGGTTGTGGGGCAGTGCCCATGTGTGTGGAGGTGACATTGCCCATGGGTGGAACTCAGAAGCTCACTTGGAGATCGGGGCATCCTTTCAAATTGGCGATCCAATCTTAGAATTTCAGCTCCCCGAAGTGCTGAAAAAATTTTAAGTATGGGCCAAAACAGAGAGAAGCTCCCCAGGGCCCATTAAGTGTTGCTCGATAGCGGTGGGGAACTCACCAGCAGAGCTGGTGGGAAACTGCCAGCAGAACCCACCACAAATGACATTTAGAAATTTTTCAATTAAATTCCGCCCCTTGTATTTTATGCAACTTAGTGTGGGCATTAATTTAATTCACTGCATGGTCCTGAACGGGATTTCTCATGGAGCTTTCTAATGGGCAGGTTCAATGTTGCAACAGATTGCCACAAACACTTTCCACTATAAAGATGCCATGCTGGCTTTTATAGCAAGTGCAAGCTGAAGTTGACGGTCTACTACAGAGAGCACTTTGTTCAAGTTTCTATCTTATATTTTTAGTACCAGATATAAATCATTAGGTGATTGCAGACTTGGAATCAGATGCCTCACTGGAAAATCTCAACTTTTAAAGGGTTAATGTTGTTAAATAGAATTGCTGGAGTTCATTAAAACTGATAACATTTAGCATAACCACAATCAATCTTTTGCCTGCCCTCAAGATTGCTGCGCAGTGTTGAATGTGTCTGCATAAAATACATTTCTCAATGTGATCAGGTGCTCAATTGTTAAGAAAACTAAACTGGTACATTTTCTAATTCCATAGCAGTAAGATGTTTGTATCTCAGGAAAAGAAGACCTCAAATGTATTAAAGAAATCAGATCTGCAGCACATCAAACTATCTTTTTATTTTTTGCAAACTTGGTTGGCTTTGACACAATATTCAAAGCTAACATCACAAAGGACATTTACTGACAGTCACTGAATATAAAACTGCAGCATTCATTGTTAGCTAACATACCCAATGCCAAAAACTTCAAAAGAAACGTTACTACATGTAGGTCTTTCCTTTAGAACCAATGAGGCATTTATTTTCTTACAATCAATTCCCTAATGGTTTAAGAACAAATTGTTACAACTATTAGGAAAACACAATCTAGTTTTTAAAGGACAGCTGTTCTTCTGCAGAGTTCAGAGAATACTGCTACAGTGCATCTTTCATGTCAAATAATACGTACCATTTTCTGGCTGGTCCTTGATATCCTCACTTTCCTGGCTAGGACTTTCAGACTGACCTGAATCTGAAAGACAGAAAATATAAGCCGACCTATTAGAGTGGATCATGAAAACTTCATCATAGAAGCAGACCCTGCGTCACTGATAGCTGCACGTCCAGGCTATCTATTCTAATTTATGTTCTTTCCTCAAAGCCTTTAGTATGTTACACCTTTGAATGTTTATCTTAATCCCTATTCAACTGATTGGAGTTCAGTACCATAGCTACTTTCCAATCAATTGTGATAGTTTGTAAACCGTACGTTCGCACACTGTTTGGGGCACTGATCTGCTGCAGGGCTACAGCGAGTTCTCAATCTCAACCAGGTTGGCCTAGGGATGGGCGGAGCTGAAGCCCAATTCCAATCTCTTTGGTAAACCATGCGCCAAGACTGATTATAGGGAGAATCATTCCACTGTGCATTGAGGTGGCACGGTGGTTAGTACTGCTGCTTCACAGCACAGGGACCCGGGTTCAATTTCAACTGTGGGTCTGTATGGAGTTTGCACATTCTCCCAGTGTCTGCATTGATGTCCTCCAGGTGCTCTGGTTTCCTCCCACAGTCCAAAGATGCAGGTTAGTGGATTAGCCATGTTAAATTGCCCCTTAGTGTCCAAAGATGTGTAGGTTAGGTAGGGGAGTGGGCATAGATAGGGTATTCTTTCAGAGGGTTGGTGCAGACTCAATGGGCCGAATGGCCTCCTTCTACACTGTAGGGATTCTATGGTTCGAAAGTAATATTTTATCTTACCAAAATTGAATTCAATCATGATACATGTTCATTTTTTTTCGAACCTAATTAATTCTTGCCCCAATTCCAGTGGGCACATGCACCAACTACTGTGTTCAGCTATTGATCTTTGTGAAACTTTGCAAATATCAGAACTGGGCTCTTAGCCAACATTCAAAACACCTCAACATTCACCAGCACTGTATCCTCTCCATTCAAATTGACTAACATCACACCGGAAAAGATGCCATCCTGTCATGCTTTGAATGGAATTTTCCCCAAAAATGGCAGTGTCAGGGTCAGTCAGAAAATGGCAAGTTTATCCTCAGAGAAATAGTTAGATTTTCCATCATCTTCCCACACTTTGCCATTTTTTTTTTGGAAGGGGATGTGTTCGCATCATCATTTTAAGGGGCGGGTCCCAAAGACACCGGCAAGGCTAGAACCACAGAGATCGGAATACCCTTTTCCTCGGGTGGCCCGATCGCAGATTGAGTTTAAAAACTGCGAACTCGCGCAGTCCCTTCGCCGCCGGCTGCCGCAGCGCCAACCCCTTCCCCGCCGGCCTAGCCCCCGGAAGTGCGGAGAATTCCGCAACTTCTGGTCGGCCCGACGCCGGAGTGGTTCGCGCCGTTTTTTAGGCCGGCTTCGGGCCATCGCACCGGAATGGGAGAATCTCACCTATGATGTTCCTAGAAAATTTGGCGTTAAGGTCATTTTGAATAAATAAATGTATTTAAATCCATGGCAATCTGGTTCACACTCTTGCTGTGGCTGAACCTGATTAGGTTTTAACTGCAAGGGGCGAGGTGGGTAGATCTCATTCTGTAATCTCCCTGTCACAGATCCTGTTCTGGCTCCTTCACAGGAGTTTCCAGCGATTACGGAATTCATGCCCGCAGTGAACGGGCCGGGAAAATCACAACCTTTATCTCTCAGCCCCTGGGTGTCAGGAACATTCATATCTGAAAATGGGCAATCTCTTTAAACATATTCTATATATAATCACATTCCCAACTCACAAGAGCTTTTGGTAGTCTTCAAAGACACCTCAGTTAAAGAAAAAAAGAGGCTTAGCCTCACATCGTTGTGGTATATATGACCTTAAATGAGGGAAATCTTCATTATATTCATAGTCCTTTAACACTGTCTTCTCGGCTTCCCAAGTTAAAAAAAACAAGCACTCCAGGAAAAGGATCATCATTGAGACCTCTAAGTCTGCAGGAAGAGGAAGTATGGACTTAATAAGTAAATCTACATTTCACCATGGAGGGTGGAGTAATGGCCATCCTTATCTGAAGAGTTCAGAGACCCAGAATTCAACAGCCTAATCATCAAAAGATCTATGATTCAGGAACTGTTTTCAGATGATTTCCACACAAGATAGAAGTCCAATCCAGTTATCTCCAACTCATTGCAGGAGGTTTCTCAGGATCCACAGAAAGCTTTGAGACTGTGACAGCCCAAGTGCAGCATCAAGATGTCAGGAAGAATTTCCAAAGATATTGATGGCTTCTAGGATGGCATCTAACAGTGCCTCAATCATGTCGAAAACAATACATTTTCACAGGGCTTTCAGGACCTATTGCAAACTACCAAATTAGGGGTGAAAGCAATCTGTGGCATCTTTGCTGCAGATAATGGGAACAGATGTTATTGCATTTCTGAAGAGTGACAGTAAATATACTTCCTCAGCTCCAATTCCTTAATGTGGATCTGTTATCCTTGCTACTGTAAGCCCCGTGCACCAGACTTTAGTCCCTTCTGAGGCAGACGTTACATTGAGAAAAGATTCACCTCATCTCTAAGGTACATTGTGAATCAATTGAGCCATTCAACCTTCTTTCATTTAGTATGAGGCTCCACAGTACAAATGGAATTAATGGGAATACTGCGTGGTGCAAACTTGCCACTAAGAAAGTGATAAAGGTATTTCTATTCCTTTTATCTTCTGTCCTCGAAATCTTTGTCTATCTCCATCTATCGCTGGCTCCCAGCACACAACCACCATCACCCTCACTTCCCTGCCATGCCCACTGCTAGAAACACAGAGAGGGAGGGAGACAGCACACAAAAGTGCACAGCAGAAATGAAGGATTACCCTGAACTGCAGCCTGCTTTTGAAGATGTGTAGTACAGTTCAAAAGGTCATGGCATCAAGATATTATCAAACTAACACATTACCCATAGAAAGTGCCAAAATCTCAACTATCATACCTGATGTATTGGGTAAGCTGGGTCTGCGAGGACTGCGTTTACTGCAGTAGTGAGCGAGACAGGCTTCCAACACTTGAAGAAATGCAACTTCATTTTATTGAACTCTTAACTATTATACATACTTTAACTGTGGGTTGACACTATGCTGACGACTGGAGACCTGAGGCTAACCTGACCAGACTATCTTACTACCACATGGTGTATGTTCTAGTTGCTGCTCATGAGCTCTGACTGTCTCAGAGGCTGGATCCTGAGAGAGCGGGAAAACTAGTGCCCTCTGGCTTTATAGTGGTCATGTCCTGTCTGGTGATTGGCTGCTGTGTTCTGTGTGTTCACTGGTCATCTTGTGTGGCAATCACTGCCTGTCTGTGCACCATCATATACCTGTGTGTATATTGTAACAATACCATCGTTTAACAGCAGTCAACAACCTCAACACTCTGTAGAACCCAGCTTTCTCGTTTGAGTCCATATGGAAAAATCCAAAATCTGCCTTTCACTATTTCTCGGTCTCCACCAACTGACTCATGTTAGGATATGATTTCTTGCACACTTGAAGCCTACTTCTACCTGACAGTGAATGTCAGTAGGCTACTGAGCTGTGAGAAACCTTGCAGCTCTGCAAAATACTTTCCTTACTCAATATCTACACCTGCATGATGTCAGCAGAGATCATTAAATATTGATCACCAATGAGAACTTTGGCGTTTTGTTACTTTTAAATTCAGAAGTTCTGCAAGAATTATGATTCTCACTGAAAATTGCCATCAATAGGTATCTGACTTGGGGATATTGAGATCTATATTATTTCACATGGTCTTCTCTTGGGTTCCTGAGGCATTTCTGGCTTGTTTCCCCTTTTTGTCTCGGCGTCTCCAATAGGTCAACTCAGATAGGAGGTAAATCGAGGGGGGTGGGAGCACAAGCCTGACCCTCTGTTATTTTTCTAGTTAGCTGCTTTGTTATTTTCTCCTTATTTTCAATTCCTGCATGTTTTTTCCCCACACACCCCCATCCCACCCCAGATAAGCTCTTTGCTGATCAGTTTAAATTGAGTATTTTTTACAAAACAACAGTTTGTATTTACATTAAACTTTTAACATAGTAAATTATCCCAAAGTGCTTCATAGGAGCACTATCAAACAAAGTTTGACTTGAGCCACGTGAGTAAATATTTGGGCCGATGACCAAAAGCTTGATTTTAAAAAATATAGATTCTAAGGCCTCACCCATCTCCCCAATCCAACATCTACCATCCCACCCCAGAATAAACCCCCTCTCCCCAACCCCAGACTGGATCAACCACCCCCCCCCCCCCCCACCCCACCCAGATTGCTCCCCTCAGACTGCCCCCAACAGTTAGCTTTGAAAAAGTTACATGATAATGATGGTTGGAAAGGTGGGTTTATATAGTAGTTCCGCTAGACATGATCCTTACACTAATTCCAAACTATCAGAAAATATTTTTTCCAATATTTTGCTGAACCATTTCCAGCTTTTTATGCATGCAGTGGAGCTTCAGAAACATCCCTGCCCACATTTGTGTATATATATTTAATATAACAACCATTGCACTTCAAAGTGGTTTGAAGATGTTTGGACTTGAAAGGCACAATATCAATAGAAGTATTTTTGTCAGAAAATGATAAAATCATTAGGAATGTGACAGAATACTGCCACTGTTCCCCATGTGCCATCATACACTTGCGGACACCAGGAAATGTTGAGTGTTTATTTTGGAAGTTTCGAAACAAAAAAATTGATTTTGCAAGAATTGTTCAGACATTTCTGGCTCAAAACAAGCGGAGCATTTCCAGGAAATGACCCCTCTCCAAGCAGGGAATGGTCAAAGGTGACAATGACAAACTGACTGAGCTCACAATATGAGTAAATTGTCCAGTTGTGGGTTGTACAAACAAAACCTACAAAACAGTACTGCAGAGCAACAAATGTCAAATTGAACAAGAAGAATACGTTGAACAAATTCTGACAGATATATGGAAACAAAATCACCAATCTAGCTATAGTGCCAACCTGACACATGCTTTCTACTAATACTTAACTTGTGAACTGGCACCCTATGAAAGCTGAACAATTTGTGGTTATAATTTCAACTCTTGATCATATCGACACTTGTTGCTGTAGCTGTGTCATGATATGCAATATGCAGCTAATGAGCACATAGAATAGGACACGACCAATGAGCAGTCACACCCCACCTCTTTCCACAGACCAACATCTACAGAGTGAGACAGGGTGTATCCTCAGCATCACACCCCAGCACGTGGCTTAGAGCAAGGCTGGTTCAGTTAGACTGAGTTACTACATTTAGATTAGCAGAGTCGAACTCATTGAGAACTGTGCTAATAGTTCAATACAACACACTGAACTCACTTCAAAGTCTGGAGCATCTTTTATTCAAAACTGCATCAAGTGGCAGCTTGTGTTATTCCAAACTACATAACACAACATGATACCAGGAGTCTGTTCAATCTAGTTAGTTCAACTCAGCAAGATCTGTGAATGACCAGTGAATGTATACCGGCACAAGGAAAAGATTCCGGCTCCTCACCAGCTCAGGACCTCTGGCAATCTTAGTGCCAACTGGCGGACATTCAAGCAGAAGCCCGCACTCCCAATTCCGACGACGGCGCATCCGGAGTGTGCAACAACGCGCACAGGATTCTGATCCCGGCAGTGCAACAGATCCAGATGATGAATGCCTGGACAATGCCTACAGCGTGGGCATTATTACAATGTGTGAATATGCCACACCAGACTCATCGCAAGTCCAGTCAATCCTAGTTGTGGATTCCGAGGATGAATGGTGAGCAGTGATGAAAGTCAACCACTGCCCCATCCAGTTCAAGCTGGACACAGGTTCCTCTGCCAACCTCCTCTCACAGGCAGACTTCAGACACATTAAGAAGCCCCCATGGTCCTTCCAGCTGCTTGCAAGCTCCTGGTTTACAACGGGAATGCCATCACGGCACTGGGATCCTGCCATCTGCACGTATCCAACCGACACATACAAGCACGGTTACGCTTTGAAATTGTTAAGCCGGACAAAACATCCCTGCTAGGTGCGCACGCCTGCAAGCGGCTGAACTGCCTTGAAAGGGTTTACACCACGGCATCCTCCCATGTGGATCTTCAGGCCGGCATCGACGACATCCTTGCCCACTATCCAGATGTGTTCAACAGGATGGGCACACTGTCGTATCGATACAAGATTCTGCTATAACCTGATGCCAAGCTAATGGTCCACACACCACGACGTGTCCCTGCTCCACTGAGAGAGCGACTGAAGGCACTGCTCAAGGATCTTCAGCAAAATGGCATCATATCCAAGGTCACCGAACCGACTGACTGGGTCAGCTCGATGGCGTGCGTAAAGAAGTCTTCGGATGACGTGCGTATCTGCATTGATCCCAAGGATCTCAATAAGAATATCATGAGAGAACACTACCCCATCCCGAAGCGGGAGGAACTCAAGAGTGAGATGGCACACGTATGCTTCTTCACTAAATTGGATCCATCACAGGAACTTTGGCAAATTCAGCTGGAAGAGTCCAGCAGAAGGCTCTGCACCTTCAACACGCCTTTTGGCAGATACTGCTACAATCGCATGCCATTTGGCGTCACCTCGGCATCGCTGATATTCCATCGCATCATGGAGCAGATAATGGAAGGCATTGAAGGGTTCGTGTGTACGTGGACGACATCATCATATGGTCCACGACCCCTGAAGAACATGTGTCCCATCTCCAGAAGATATTTTGCCGTGTACATGCCAACACCCTAAAGTTAAACAGGTCCAAATGTTGTTTAGGCACATCGACGCTCAAGTTCCTAGGTGACCAGATCTCTCAGCATGGTTGTCTGGTTGGCAATCAGTAGCTAGTGGTGTCCCTCAGAGTTCAATATTGGGCCCACAATTGTTCACAATTTACATAGCTGATTTGGAGTTGGGGACCAAGTGCAATGTGTCCAGGTTTGCAGCCGACACTAAGATGAGTGGTAAAGTAAAAAGTGCAGAGGATACCGGAAATCTGCAGGGGGATTTGGATAGGTTAAGTGAATGGGCTAGGGTCTAGCAGAGAGTCAAACTTGTTGAGAACTGTGCTCATAGTTCAAGAAAACACATTGAACTCACTTCAAAGTCTGGAGCATCTTTTACTCAAAACTGCATCAAGTGGCAGCTTGTGTTATTCCAAATGGCATAACACAACAAGCTGGAAGAAGTTTAACCTTTGAGGGAGTTTGAAACCACATACAATTAGTTTGTGGTTTTTGAAAAAAGACATGTGATGACTAATGGTGGAAAAAGTGATGTTGCACAGTGGTTCTCCTAGACATGATCCCACTACTAATTTTAAACCATCAGAAATCATATTTACTATCATATCTTTTATATATTTTCAGTGCCCTCGCTGACCTTTTGGACCAGGACGTTTAGGACCAGAGATTAAATAAGTGACACTGCCAGTTAGCCCTTACCAAAGGGAAGTTGTGCTGGGTTCAGCCAGGGTGCTAAAGGACACTGAAGGTGACACAGATCAGGATGTTTCTCGAAAGCCTGCCAAGCTGACCAAGACATAATATTAAGAAATTTGATGTAGTTTATCCAAAGGCTGGAGACATTTTATTTAATGTCGTCCTTATTTTTTTTAAACTTGCTCTTTTCTAAAAAAAAGTAAGCCTTTAACTTGCATAATATCCAATTCACTGACAGCTTGTATCAAAATTTTACTATAAACAAACATTTTTTATATTTAAGTCTTGGTACTCAACAATCTATATGAACATAGCATTTGTAAAAACTTATGCACCAATCTTCCGCCTTGTTTCTTTATAGAAATTGTTTGGCTAATGAAAGCATTATTCACGAGAAACAGCGTGGAAATATGGTGAAACTGATCATTGTTGCAAGACTAAGATTTCATGACTATTTTTCCAGCATTGTAGAGTTGATGCTATTTACAAGCCTCGAGTAATCACAATTCAATATGGAAATCCCTTTCAACAAATAGTTTTAAAGCAACGGTCTTTTAGTTTCTCTAGATAAAATGCATGGGTAGAGAAGGAAACCGAGAGAGTACATTATAAATCTTGGACAAAATCCCTGGGATTTTAAAGTTTAAAATAGCGTAATGCTTGAGGCGTGAAAGAGAAGACAGGCAAAAATGACAGGGTATTCCTCGAATTTATTTCAGAATAATTTCTTTAAATGGGAAAAATCTAGTTTATTTCAAACGTGAGTCTAATTATTATTCGCCATCACTATCACCTTCCTTGTCTCTCGCTGTGTTGTCTCAGCTTTATTTCCAGACAAAAATAAACACTTTAAGACTTCACTTGTTTGTATTCCTCTCAGCGGTGTGCTACGCATCAGCAGCTAAAAACAAAGAAACTTTTAGCTGTTCAGACACAGTACTGAAGCGCCTTGAACAACGAACCAAGGGAGAACATTCACAAAGCCTGACAGTCAGTTCAATGCAAACTTCAGGGCCATAATGCATTCCAAGTCCCTGCACTAATTAAATATGCATTTGCACAGCCCGATCGATGTGAGTCATGGATCGAGTGACACACCTGCGCATCTTGGGCCGAAAGCTCCCAGAGAAAACACAACCGCCTCCTTATCTTTTTTCATAGGCTCTCGATTTCTTCACCCAGATAACTAATTTAATTCTCTCACCCTTCAGCCAAACTGGATTAGGAAAGTCAATACTTTCTTTGTGCTCTGATGGAGGATACTGTGCTTTTTATTCAGTTTTGACCTTTTCACAAAGACAAAACAATGGCATTGGTTCCTACAGTAAGCTGATGCTCCAGGTCTCACAGGGAAGTAAAATACAACAAAAAAAAACAGAAATCCCTGCAGGCTTCCTTGTCCAGGTGTCTTCAACACTGGGAAGGCGAATAAAAATAATATGCAAACTGCATAGATCTAAAATGATGTAATAGGTCTTCATATCCTCCGAATGTAACTTAGCTGTCAGCAAATATGTTTGAAATGATGTCACCATAAAATAGGTAACTACAGTGAATTATTAGCTAACCGTGAATCAGAAGTTACATGACCAGGTATTGCGAGAAAACCACACTAATTTTTAATGTACGGATTGTTCACAAGCTTCCTTTTTTGCTTCAGATTATAAACTCAGCCCTGATGCTGTAACAGGAAATGGGGCCTCTGCACAAGGCATAGCAATGGATTTCTAAACTATTTAGAGATTTTACACGCTGCAATAAAACCAGAATAGAAGCAAAGATACATGTGACAATAAACAAAATCCAAATCCAAAGACAGAAATTGAATTCAAGTACATTAGAACCATTTCAGTGAGGTGTAAAAGGCAAAGTTCAAAGTACATGCCTGAAATATTAAGCGAGGAACACCAACAATTACATTTTGACATTTTCAACCCAGTCTAAAATTGGCAAGCTTCTGTTTACAGAAAGAAAGTATAAAAATCAACCAGTTTCCAGTCGCTAACCAGAGGTTATTCGCATGTCTCTTTATAAAATGCATTTGACCAAACAGCTGCACTGGAAGTCAGTTTCATCGTCACTCCTTATGTTAACAACAAAAATGTGCCTGTTGAACTTCAAGCTAGGGCAGCAGTTGCATGCTACAACTGCCCTTAGTGTCCTTGGGATAGGCAAGGCATTCCAGCTTCTGCTGAAAAGAATCAAAGGGGGAAAACCCAGCTGTGATATCACCCACTTTTGAATCATTGACCACTCCGTCCTGTGCAGGTTTGCACATGAAGCATGACCACTCGGGTTAGATACTAGATGGTAGTGGGAGTACACTGCAGCCCAGCAACTTCCAAATCAAGCAAACAGAAATAAAGAGCAAGCAATCCAAAGGAAAGATCTCGCATTTTGCATTATTGCTGGCAAGTATTTGAACAAAATAGCCGAGGTAAGTTGAGCATTGTGTCGGGGAACCCAAACAGGTCTGACGTGACAAGCGAAACTGACAAACCAATTCTGGAGTATCAAAGGAGAAAGTCAATTGGTGGATCATAAGATTGGAAGAAATAGGAGCAGAAGTAGGCCATTCGACATATCGAGCCTGCTCCGCCTTTCACTAAGATCATGACCTAACTGATTGTAGCCATAACTCTACTTTCCTGCATGTCCTCCATACCCCCAAATTCCTTGTTGATCAAAAGTCTTTCAATTCAGCCTTAAATACATTCAATGACCCAGTCTCCGCTGCTTGCGAGGGGAGAGAATTTCAAACACAAACTGCCCTCTGAGAGAAGAAATTACTCCTGATCTCCATCTTAAATTGGAGAGCCCTTATTTTTAAACTTCGCCCCAATTCAAGATTTCCCTTCAAGAGGAAACATCGACCCAGCATTTACCATGTAAATACTGCTCAGAATCTTATTTATTTCAATAAGTTCACCTCTCATTCTTCGAAACTCCAATAATATAGGCCCAAACTTTCAACCATCATTCTTAAGGTAACCCATTCATCCAAGGACGCAGCTTATGAAACTTCTCTGAACTGTTTCCAATGCAAGTACATCCCCCTCCTTAAATAAGACTTTCAAAAAAGCCCATAGTTGTGTTTAACTGAGAGCACACAAAAATTGAAAAGATAAACACTCGCTATCCACTCATGCACGAGGACCAGCCACTTGGGAACAATATCAGAGAATAGCAGCCAGAGTGGTCTCTCAGTATGCAATAACTCTCAGGTTTAGAAATGCAAGAGGTGGAAATTACCGACGTTAGAACTATCTTAGATATAGGGGGTAGGATTCTCCCATCTGTGGACTAAGTCCCATGCCTGCCTGAAAATTGACGGGAATCACTCTGGACTTTTTCCTAGAAAGTCCAGGGTGATTCTTCAACTTCAAGGGGGCCAGCAGGGTACCGGCATGCGTCCCACAGCTCTGGTTGCCGGGGGGGCCTTGCAGTTACGCCCATGCGCTCGCCGGCTGTCTTCACGCCACCCCCCCCCCCCCGTGCAACATGGCGGTGCCCTGCAGGGGCCCGGCATGGAGGAACATAGGCCCTCCCGCCCCTAGAATGAGCACGCCCGCTGATCGGTAGCCACCGATTGTGGACCTGGACACCGTGGAGGCCACCCCCGAAGTCGGATCTCCCACCCTCCCAGCAGGACAGCCCCCGCGGCCGAGGTCCCGCCGGGTGGGACCACATGTGAACTCCGCCGGCGAAACTCAGCCCGTCGAGCGCAGAGAAACGCTGCGGAGGTGCATCGATCACGCGCGTGACTGCCAGCGATTCTCTAGTCGCCAGAGAATCACGTGCTGGCGTGGGAGCCTATTTTGGGTAATTCTCCATCCCCGCGCCGAGCGCGATTTTGGTGTGGAGGGTCAGAGAATCCTGACCAGGATGTTTCTGATGGCTTGCCAATCTTCCGCATGTTTTAAATGTCCATGACATGCTCTCAGCTACAGCACTAAAATACAGAGAAAGACAGTTGCATCGTAGTACACTGAACTGTTTGGAAGCATATTGTGAATAAGATTGAAGTACAGGTTAATACATTTCTTGACCAGAGTAGTAATCAGTATGCTTGAAAACAGATATGGCACCTCTGATGCTATTGGCAACCCCTGGGCCCAAGAATATTTTTATATTAAAGGATTCACAACTAAGTCTTAAAAAGCATAATCTGTCAGGAGAGGAAATGCTGGATTGGGATGAACATTGTTACGTTCTCTATAGAAAGCACAGCATTTAAGAGTGCAGATGCCAGAACGAGACATAATAATAAATAGTCCAACTATAAAGACAACACAAGCTATACAGGAGCTCATTGCATGCTTACATTACCGAAATATCAATTATCACTGCAAGCACACATAGGACAACAATTGCTTGCTCCAATAGTTATAGAAGGCCACAATTTTAGGTTATCAGCAGTTCCAAACAGTGCAATTAATGTTTACCTGTACAGGTACAGAAAACCACACAAACATTAGAAGGCAAGGGTGACAGGATTTGCACCGAATTGAAAAATGAATGCAATACTTACATGTTGTGCTTAGGGAAACCAGTAAAAAGAGGTCAATATACGCAAAACTCGTAATACGCAAAAAATACGCAAAATTCACTGGGTTCATCGTATGAAAAATGGCAATTTTGATGAAGGGAGCTAACACATCTGTATACATACTCCAGCATGATTTAGGGTGGAGAGGAGAAGGGAAATAAATGGAGCTGGAAATTCACAGGGCTGTCAACATTTTGAAAAAGATAAAAAATTGAAACATGATTCAATAAAGTAAACCTATCTTTTCTCTTTTGGCGCTAACAGATCTGTTCTGTTTTTTCAGCACATGCAGTTTCTTTTATTTCTTAGATGGCAGTTTATTGATGGGAAAGAAAAATACTCTGCTTCTGTATTGTAGTATAGCAATTTTTATACATTTTTGCACTGAATATTTTTTCACTGGTCTTGGCACAAACAACTTGCAGAGAAAGTAAACTCTACTTTTAATGTGGTGAACATTATTCTGAAGGTGAAATTTAATATACCAATCAACTTTATTTCATTGTTATATGACGAAACTCATCTCATTATCAGGCCATGTGGGACTTTAAGGAGAACTGCAGAATCAGATAGAAAACAGCAAGAGACGAGTTGCGCAGAATTGATAAAGGATATCCAAAAACTAAAAGGGGGAGATATGGACAACAGTGGGAATATTGTAAGAAATTATATGAACTGAGTATGAAAGAGGTTAAGAATTAATTTTTCTAAATTAGAGAATTGGAATTCTTCATCGTACAACTGTATAATGAGAAGATTGCATGGTGGCATAGTGGTTAGCACTGCTGTCTCACAGCGCCGGGGATTCTGGCTCAATTCCGCCTTAGATAACTGTGTGGATGTTCTCCCAGTGTCTCCTTGGGTTTCCTCCGGGTGGTCCAGTTTCCTCCAACAGTTCAAAGATGTGCAGGTTAGGTGGATTGGCCATGCTAAAGTGCCCCTTAGGAATAGGGCGGTTGATTGGGTAGTATGTTATCAAACCATTTTTTAAAAAACTGACAATTTGTAATGCCCAAATTTCTCTTTGCCTCGCATTTCTCTGTAAGTGTGAAATAGTCCTTTTCTTGAACGTTGTCTGATAAATAGCAATGCCATCAGTATGACTATCTAAAACACCTGCTCTGCGATCCTTTCCTGATAATGTTGAGCCCCAAACACAGCAACTTAATTACTGAGGTAACAAAACAACTTTGAAGCTTTGGACACTCAAGTTGTTGCAACTATCGGTGAGAGAAATTGACTCTTCAAAGCTATTATTTCATTTTGTCTATTTTTGCTCAAGTTCATGGGAATATTTCTATTTGGTTTTACCAAATTCCTGCAGTAATCATAGCAAGTAATCAACAATATTGCTAACTTAAACAGTGATAGAATATCTGCAACTGTGGTGAGATATTTGTAATTTTCACGCTGTGAAAATAGGAAGGCTGAAGCACAGGTGACCAGGTCCTTTCCCTAACCACCATAATTGAAAATGGCTTTGAAAGTAACCTCAATACAGGCACTCAAACCATTACGACCTTAGCACTCGCCACCGTCTCCTCGACTGCAGAGTACTCTGCAAAAATGGTACAACTCGTCCCACATCGGTCTTATAGACACCCACCTCAACACATCAATGTGCATCATCTCAGGTACACTCCGATCAACTCAACTCAACTGGCTCCCAGACCTGAGCAACATCTCGCTCTCCCCCACATTAGGAAGTAGATCGCAACAAGAAATCTCCTGTTTTACATCAAACTAAGCCTGCCACTACACAAGGACCTTACCAATCCACCTGCTGCACGCCTCCCATCATAGCAGCCTGTATGGCTAAGACCGCCATGCCAAGGAATAACAGCCAAAGCCCTACAGCAGTAGGAATGGAACCAACGTACCACTATTAAAAACCTCCTCATCATCACAGTTTCCACAGCCTGCCCATCTGGCATCAACCTGCTCATTAACACTGGGCACTCCCCAACCGTTTCTGCACTGGCCAAGGCCTTTGGGCAGAAAACTGGGACAATTAGTGCCTTACACGGAACCTGGATTGCAGCTGCGGTGCACTCCAATCAATGCATCGCCGAAAACTGTCTGCTGACAAGATTCAGCTAAGGGCTCAGAAAGCTCCATTTAGCCACCGCGGGAGCTAGTGCCTGGCTTGGTGATTACTGAACACGCTAATAATAATAATAATAGAAAAGAAAATTTGGTAGAGTATGGAAATAGGCTGCAGATTTGCTATCACTCATTCTGTTCTGTTACCCAAGGCAAATTCATACCATACTGATCTGAAGCTTGTCACCCCTAACAGGAGAACAGAGGAACAAAATGATGGCTGAGTCATCTTTCCTTATTGTCTGACAAAGAGCAGCACTGGCAGAAATCATACCTTAATTTTCATTTAACTGGTGAATGGCAGATGGCCTTGGAGACATTTAGAGAATGAAAGAAACGAAATATGTGAGAGAGCCTTCAGATGATGAAAGATAGTTGTTAATTATTCCATAACAAGCCCCGTCAGCTGTGAGTAATTTTCTCTGTAAAGTGCTCACGGTTGTCTTTCTGTTAAGTTTAGCTCTTCAACTCAAACACCAGCTACACTCCTCAGAAAATTGGCATAATTTACCAAGGATCAGGTTGAAAGAATGTACCTAACCTCAAACAGCCTACTGTACAATACAATCAAACTCTTATAAAAGGTGGGTGCAAGATGTTAGGTAGTTGATAGTTTCTCAACCCAGCAGATGATGTTCCTTTGCATTATTCAAACAAATATGCATAATAATTCACACTCATCCAAATAAATATGCTGGGGAATAATTAATAAACACATGCTGAGGGGGAAAAAATCCATTCTACTACTGGCTTTTCCAGCCCCTGCATCGTGTGTGACATGCACATATTCTATGTTCTCTATGTTAGCTTCAACTGATTACAGTGGTCATTTACGGACCATGTGGGAAATTAGGGAACTTTGAAAACCTCTTAGCATCATTAAAATAATTCATTACGCATGCAAGAACCATCTGTAGGGTTCAAGGATCTACTTACATGGCATGAGATTGTCTCAAAGTATAGATATGTAATTCTATTTTGCAATGTTTGATTTTCACACAGAATTTTCTTTCTACATTTCACAGGATATAGAATTGTGTTTAGAACTTAAAAATACATAAAGCAGCTTCTGAGAAACAGCACAATTTCAAATATAACACAAACTGACATTATTAACCTACTTACAACCTGTAGCCACAATCTGCTCATCAGCAGAGCATGAATATTTAGTCAAATTGAGACCAATTTTGAGAAGACATTTAAAAAAAACTCGAGTTTTTCTAACAATGTTGTAAACTACGCTTTTCAAATTCACCGCTGTTGTGGTTGTAGGCTATGCACGCAGACCGATTTCAATGTAGCGTAAGTAGGAGTTACTAAACATTTGCAGAACTGAAAAAAATAGAAATATTGTTGTTTACTGACCAACCAGTTGGTAGCATGTTCAAAGCCCAAGGTGCTTGTTATGAAAATAGGTGAATTTGCTCAGTTCTTTTTCAAACCGCTAGATGGGGCAGTGCACAAATGTGGCACACTGGGGTGGTGGGGCGGGGGGCACCGGACACAGGGAGATTAGAGATAATAATTTCCTCTAATTACAGATATGAAATAATACAAAGCTTGACCTATTCAATTGACTTCGAAGCAGCCAGTCAGACATCACAATACAGGACTAGGCGTAAAGGCTGGTGTCAGACTGATGCTATAATGTCAATCAGCACCTACAGCCAATTATGAAGAGCTAAATATGGAAATTTCACACTATGTTTTCTCTAATATAAACTGAACGAGTAGAGATAAGTTTATAATTTAGGAAGTTACAGACTCAACTCTTCGACAATAAGTTAAAAGGTTACCCGTGAAAATCAGTCTAGATTGAATGAAACAATTCCTTAACCAGATTTCTGAAGCAGTTACTCATCATGTAACAGGGCAGGTATGTGATCCACAGCGGTTTTCCTAATTTACAATGTACCAAAACCCTTGTGCCTATTTTCTTGATCTGGGTGATACTATTCTCAGACAGCATTTCCTACGTTTGAAGAAAGCACATGCATGAGCCTCACCAGAATGGTCTCAGTTAAATCATAAAAAGGACAAGAAAGAGGCTATGATTGTATAAGTAGAAATACAGGTGAATAAGCCAGACAAAAATAATAAGCAGGTTTCCAGGAATTACATAGTGACAACATCCAATAGACTTTCTTCCCCAAAATATTTAGAGTGGAAATTTAAAAAAATCACAAAGGTAAATGGCTGATTTTGGGATGCTGATATGATAAACCTTGGTATATGCCTACTGGAAATATTCCCCTCCTTCCACTAAGGGAATTTGCTGTTTTTACTTCTTACCGCATCTCTCCCTCCATTAACCAAGAGCGAGAGACAGATCAGACCACAGACCTCTCTCCACTACTGCCACAGCCAATTTGACTGACAGCATTGACTGACATATAATGCATTGTTGTATTACCTGTGCAGTTATCTATCTAAAGGCCAATAATTATGGCAAAATTTATAAGCTGATACAGAAATTGCAAAAACCATTGGACAGCTGAAAAACAACAAAGTGCCTGGAGCAGATGGAAACCCTGCTGCAATTCTGAAACATGGCACGGATACATTCCGGGCACAGCCTCATAACCTCATATCCCTCATGTGGGAAGAAGAGCGCATGCTGGAGGATTTCAGGGATGCTGTGATTGTAACTATATTCAAAAGGGGAGACAAGTTCAATTGATGTAACTACAGAGGAGCTGTCGGCCACATGGAGGAGCAGCGCAAGGATACTCCTCATCCTTGTCCTCCTCGTACCCGAGGAACTCCATCCAGAGTTGCAATGTGGTTTTCACCCACTGCGTGGCACCACAAAATACACGACCATCACTGCTTTGCAAATTCAAGACTGGTGCGAGAAACAGCACCAACTGTTTGTTTTTCACTTCATTAAAGCCGTTGATTCTGTCAATAATAATTATTATAATCTTTATCGTCACAAGCAGGCTTACATTAACATTGCACTGAAGTTACTGTGAAAAGATCCTGCGCAGGATTCTCCGAACCTCCGCGCCAAAATCGCACTCGCCACGGGAGGGGAGAATGGGGCGTCGGACCCGATTGCAGGTCCAACGCCTTCCCATGATTCTCTGCGGACTGGAGAATTGCCACCAGTGGCAACATGCGGTAAATGCGGTGACGGTCGGGGGCCATTCAAAGAGGCCCCCGCAGCAATTCTCAGCTGGCAGCTGGCCGGGTTCCCGCCAGCGTGGTTCCCTCATGGTTCCACCTGGTGGGCACTCGGAGTGGCGGCTACAGACACAGTATGAGGAAACCGGAGCACCCGGGGGAGCCCACACAGGCACGGGGAGAACGTGCAGACTCCGCACAGACAGTGACCCAAGCCGGGAATCGAACCTGGACCCTGGTGCTGTGAAGCAACAGTGCTAACCACTGTGCTACTGTGCTACCCAAAGCTGTATGAAGTATCCTCCTCAAATGCGACTGTGTTCAGAAATTTTTCATTATCCTCCGCCTACTCCATGATGACATGCAAGTCATGAACCTCACCAATGAAACCACCACAAACCCAGTGAAGACTGGGGTCAAACAAAGTCATTGCATCAGGTCTCTTCTCCACTTTCCTTACTGAAATTCTGCACCTCACCTCCAACAAACTGTCCACAGGTATGAAGATAATCTACAGAACAAAACCTGTTCAATCTATGTTGCCTTCAATTCAAAATTATATTCAATTCAAGCTCAATCACTGAGCTTCAGTATGCAGATGATGCTTGTGTGTGAACTGACTCTGAGTTCCAGGTCATTATTTACTTTTTCTCTGAAGTATATGAGAAAATGGGCCTTTCACTAAATACCTGGAAAACTAATGCATTCTTCCAACCATTTCTCACAGCACAACACCTCCCCCCTGTTGATTAAGATTAATGGTGAGATCCTGGAAAATATGGACAATTTTCTGTATCTTGGGAGCCCTCCTCTCACTGAGGGCAACAAAATTCATCAAAACCTCCAATATGCCAACTCAGCCTTCAGCTGGCTGAAAAAGCAGCATTTGAGACCTGGGATCTCAAATTCAAGACTAAGATCACGGTTCACTGTGTAACAGTGATCCCTGTGCTTCTATACGTTTCAGAGACTTGGATGACCTCAAAACACGGGAGGAGTACCACTAGTGGTACCTTCAAAAAATCCTCCAAATCCACTATCAAGAAATGTGGTCCAACAGCAGAGTCGCCTCCCAAGCCAAAATGCCCAGCATTGAGGTGCTAATCACTCAAAACCAACTCTGCTGAGTGGGGCGCGGCAATCACCTGACACCAGACTCGCGAAGCAACTGCTCTACTTGGAATTTGGTTACAGCAGGAAACTCTGAGTAAACAGTAGAAACACTTTAAGGATGTCTTTAATGCATTGCTGATAAGGTCAAACATACCACTGACTCATGGGAGATCCTGGCCTGTAGTCGACTTATAGACAAGGTTAATTTGAAAGTACCAAACACACAGAGTGACTTCACGGAGAATGTGCAGAGGTGACATCGAGGAATTGGGGGAAGCACACACACCTCCAAACAAACCATCTGCCCAACCCTACAAGCATCGCCTGTCCCAAGTGCAGCAGAGTCTGCAAATTGTGCAATGGACTTATCAGCTATCTCAGAACCCATCGAACCAGTGGAAACAAGTCATCCTTGATCCCAAGGGACTACCTCAGAAGCGTAGGCATTGTTACCTGTGCGGTTCTCTAAAGGCAATCAATTACTACATATATTTGTAAAGAGACAGAAATTGCAAAAGGATGCAATTGTACTTCACATCAATAGAATAATGCCAAACCCACACCACATACTGTTACGTTTGCTTTATTGGTTGCATTAATAGTAAAACCCCTCCTACAGGCCTATCTCCCTCTTGAATGTAGATGCCAAACTGTTGGCAAAGGTCCTGGCAACCAGAATAGAGGATTGTGTGCCAGGGGTAATCCATGAGGACCAGACGGGGTTCGTAAAGGGACGACAACTTAACACAAATGTCCGGAGACTGTTGAATGTGATTATGATGCCAGCAGTGGAGGGGGAGGCTGAGATAGTGGTAGCACTGGATGCGGAGAAGGCATTCGATAGGGTGGAGTGGGAATACCTGTGGGAGACGCTGGAACGGTTTGGGTTTGGGGAGGGATTTATCAAGTGGGTGAAGCTGCTGTATTCGGCCCCGATGGCGAGTGTGGTTACAAACGGGAGGAGGTCAGAGTATTTTGGGCTCCATCGAGGTACCAGGCAGGGATGCCCCCTATCCCCCTTACTATTTGCATTAGCGATCGAACCGTTGGCGATGGCACTGAGGGGTTCAGGGGGGTGGAGAGGACTGACAAGGGGAGGGGAGGAACATCGGGTATCACTCTATGCGGATGATTTGTTGTTATATGTGGCGGACCCGGAAGGGGGAATGCCGGAGGTAATGGAAATACTAGCGGAGTTTGGGGACTTTTCGGGATATAAATTAAATGTGGGTAAAAGTGAGGTCTTTGTGATACACCCGGGAGATCAGGGGGAGGGAATTGGGCGGCTCCCCTTTAAGAGAGCAGTAAAGAGCTTCAGGTACTTGGGGGTGCAGGTGGCAAGGAACTGGGGGACCCTCCACAAGCTGAACTTTTCAAGGCTGGTGGAGCAGATGGAGGAGGAGTTCAAGAGGTGGGACATGGTACCGCTGTCGCTAGCAGGGAGGGTGCAGTCAGTCAAAATGACGGTCCTCCCGAGGTTCTTGTTTCTGTTCCAGTGCTTGCCCATCTTTCTCCCCAGGGCCTTCTTCAAGAAGGTAACTAGCAGCATTATGGGCTATGTGTGGGCACATGGCACCCCTAGAGTGAGAAGGATTTTCTTGGAACGGAGTAGGGACAGTGGAGGATTAGCGCTACCCAATCTTTCCGGATACTACTGGGCGGCGAACGCATCGATGGTGCGCAAGTGGGTGATGGAGGGGGAGGGGGCAGCTTGGAAACGTATGGAGAGGGCGTCCTGCGGCAATACAAGCCTGGGGGCGCTAGTAACGGCACCATGGCCGCTCCCCCCCACAAGGTATACCACGAGTCCGGTAGTGGCGGCCACCCTTAAAATCTGGGGGCAGTGGAGGCGACACAGGGGGGAAGTGGGGGGTCTGATGGCGGCGCCACTGAGAGGGAACCACAGATTTGTCCCGGGGAACACTGGCGGGGGATTCCAGAGCTGGCACAGGGCGGGCATCAGGCAACTGAGGGACATGTTCATAGAAGGGAGGTTTGCGAGCCTGGGAGAGCTGGAGGAGAAATTTGAGCTCCCCCCGGGGAACACGTTTAGATACCTGCAGGTGAAGGCATTTGCCAGACGACAGGTGGAAGGATTTCCCTTGCTTCCCGATAGAGGGGTGAGTGATAGGGTGCTGTCAGGGGTCTGGGTCGGAGAAGGGAAGGTCTCGGACATCTACAAAATAATGCAGGAGGTGGAGGAGGTATCGATAGAGGAGCTGAAAGACAAGTGGGAAGCGGAGCTGGGAGAGCAGATAGAAGATGGGACATGGGCGGATGCCTTAGAGAGGGTCAATTCGTCGGCGTCGTGCGCAAGGTTGGGCCTCATCCAATTTAAGGTGCTGCACAGAGCCCATATGACGGGGACTAGGATGAGTCGGTTCTTCGGGGGTGAGGACAGGTGTGTTAGGTGTTCGGGAGGCCCTGCGAACCATGTACATATGTTCTGGATGTGCCCGGCACTGGAAGAGTTCTGGGAGGGGGTGGCGGGGACGGTATCGAGAGTGGCGGGAACCAGGGTCAAACCAGGGTGGGGGCTAGCGATTTTTGGGGTTGGGGTGGAGCCAGGAGTACAGGAGGCAAGGGAGGCCGGAATATTGGCCTTTGCGTCCTTGGTAGCTCGGAGAAGGATCTTGATTCAGTGGAGGGACACAAGGCCACCAAGTGTTAACACCTGGTTAAACGACATGGCAAGCTTCATCCAATTGGAAAGAATCAAATTCGCCCTGAGAGGGTCGGTACAGGGGTTCTTCCGGCGGTGGCAGCCCTTCCTTGACTTTCTGGATCAGAGATAGGAACTGGAGGCCGAAACAGCAGCAACCCGGGGAGAAAGGGGGGGGGGGGGAAGGGAGGGGGGGGGATAGCAACGAAGGGAGCACGTCAGCGGGGGGTCGCGGGCAATGACTGCCCGAGGCCATTGGCAGAAAGGGAAAAACGGTTTGGTTGCTAGACTGGTAGCGCGGGGGGGGGGGGGGGGGGGGGAGGGTGGGGGGGTGCGCGCGGGGGAGGGCGTGGGGAGGATTTTTCTAGGGGGGATTTGTTGTGTTATAATTTAAAATGTAGTAGGGGTAAATGTTTGTATCGAAAAATTTCAATAAAAATTATTTAAAAAAAAAAAAAAATAGTAAAACCCAAAATCTACTTCTCCTTATACTGTTACCTGAGCAGCTTTTTGTCTTGTTTGTCTCCTTCCAGTGACCAAAATGACTAAAGGTGCTTTCCTCATTTCTTCCCTTCCTCTTCTAAGCAGCACTCTGCTAGTTAGAGGGAGAACAGCTGACAAACACCATTGGGGTTTCAAATGCTAAAGCTGTTTCAAGTTAAAGCCAATGGGAGATGCAATTCTCCAAACAAGATTGATGAAGCAGCAAGTTGCCTCCAAAGAGAAATATTTCATGCTAATAAAGCAGAAAATTGAAGTCAACAAGAATGTTACAATTAAATATTGAAATTAATGAATTAAATCATATGCATAATTCCCCCAAATATTAAGCCACTTTCTACTTGGAAAGTAGCACTGATGATACCAAATATTGAGATTACAAATATACCAGATATTATTTTATTTAAAATGGAGCAAAGTTTGAACTGGTGCACATTGAAGTGATGGTGTCAGTGACAGGGAGTGAAATGCATTTGATGTTGTTGACCGAGCAATATCAGCAGGACAATTTCCTTTAATTAAGTATTGCTGAAAAAGACATTTCATCAAAGCATTTCATCTTGCGATTGTCCTGGTGAGTGCAAGAATACCAATGTCAATGGAAACAACAACTTTATTTGCAGTTGCAACACAAATGGAATTTGGCGCTTGAGCCTATAACACAAATGAGTAATGTGGTATATGAAATTCAGTACCAGTCATAGGTATGCAGGCCCTATGTCCCAAAGACTGACAAATCATATCAAATATCATGCCCCTTCCACTTATTGCAACAGGCAAGGAACAGACCATATCCAAACAAGTTCATGCAAGCAAAACAGTGCCCAATATTAGATGTGATTCCACATTTGCAAAATAATTGTCAGTGTTCTAACAATTATGCTGTCAACCAATTTAAGATTGGAAATTGGGTTTGCAGTGCGACTATGTATATTAACACACAGGGTCCTGTCCTTTGCAGACAGAATAATAATCATAGAATTTACAGTGCAGAAGGAGGCCATTCGGCCTATCGAGTCTGCACCGGCTCTTGGAAAGAGCACCCTACCCAACGCCGCACCTCGACCCCATCCCCATAACCCAGTAAAGTACCCAACACTAAGAGCAATTTTAGACACTAAGGGGTAATTTATCATGGCCAATCCACCTAACCTGCACATCTTTGGACTTTGGGAGGAAACCGGAGCACCCGGAGGAAACCCATGCACACACAGGGAGAATGTGCAGACTCCGGACAGTGACCCAAGCCGGGAATCGAACCTGGGACCCTGGAGCTGTGAAGCAATTGTGCTAACTACTATGCTAACGTGCTAGAACATGTACACATGTTGTGCCTGTTTCAGCTAAACAAAATAAGTCATAGCCATTTGCTGATTCATTCCTCAGATGAAGTGGCCTGATTTTTAATTTCAAACACTGCTTGGCAGTTTACTGTCAGTCACGACTGCTGCATTCTCCATGGCAATGCCTCTACCAATCAGAATCCACTTGACAGCGCTCAGCATTCTCTTCTCGTACAGTATGCAGCTGTTGTTTCCCCTGACGTTGGTATTCTTGCAACTGTTCTGATGAATGCAAGTCAAAAAGTTTTGGCAAGATGTCTTTTTCAGCAATACTCAAGTTCTGCACAACCAAACGATTATCCTCTAATTAATATCTTAACACCGCCATCAAGAAAATACCCCAATGCACCTTAATTTCCCATAATAAACATTCTGCTGATTTCTCAGGAGTGATACTGGCAATCTAATGCCAAATGTTTTGTAGCTTTGTGGACCTGTAATAATTGGATGCATGCTCAGAATTTCCAAATATTCATTGGGGGGGGGGGGGGGAACGGACGGACGGACGACGAGAGAGAAAAATCATTAATATCTTGTTTTAACCAAATAAGATCTTTCTAAGCATTAAGGTATCACCAGCTAAATTTGTGACTTTAGGATTCACTCCCCCATTTTGTCCACCACTCATCACATGGTAAATTATTTAGTGGCATCTGAATGCTCAATCAGTTTTTTTGTTTAAGTGGCAATGTAAACAATATAACCTAGCCATTGGTGCACACAAACCAGTGTGTATTGTTGTTGGTCCCCAGCCCAGATAAATAGGTTAATAGTAGGAAGTGCATCTGGCTGTAAAACCACATGCCAAATCCAAAAATGATGGCTGATATGAAGCGTGATCAGTCAGCATTGAAGCAATCCAACGTAGAATGAAAAGCCGAAAGAGAGAGAGAGAGAATAACGTAAACAATATGCCATTAAAAGAATTGTATTCTGCCCCACTGCTAAGAACATATATAGTTCTGTACTAAATTAGAATTTTAGTTCTTATCGCAAAAATAACTCGTTACTTTTTTTATGGAAGGCTAATAATACTTAATAAAATGTAATTTACTGCAGCAAATTTGTTACCTAGTATCTATGACTATAGATAAAGTTTGAGACATTTTTCCAAAGAAACTGGACTTGTGTCAGAATAGACACTATCAGTCCAACAGAACAATCATCTGCGATAAAATTGGATCTATTTCTCCAGACATGGACCAAAACACTCACTGAAATACTTCAGCAATCTGGCATTGCCATTGCATATGGTATTGATTCAGACTTATAAAAAATCATTTCTGCTAATGCTTATTGTTCACCCCATCACTCTCAGCTCAGTAACCACTAATTTTAAAAGCATAACAAAGTTAATTGTGGTTTTATACATGGGGAAAAAGAAAAGGTCCAATAATCAGGACAAGCAGGTCAGAAGGCAATGAAGTAACTGGAACCAAATGGGTTCCGGTAAAGAGAGAGAGCTGGCCAACAATACCAACTCCCAATACTTCCAGCTGCACAGGGGCACCAGACAAGGATGCCCACTGTCCCCGCTGCTGTTCGCACTAGCAATCGAACCGCTAGCAATCGCGCTCAGGGCAGCAAAAAATTGGAGGGGGATCCGAAGGGGAGGCAGAGAGCACAGAGTCTCACTCTATGCAGATGATCTGCTCCTCTACATCTCGGACCCACAAAGCAGCTTGGACGGAATCATCGCGCTCCTGAAAGAGTTTGGAGCCTTCTCGGGCTACGAACTCAACATGAGTAAAAGCGAGATCTTCCCAGTACACCCGCAAGTAGGGGGGGCGGGCAGCACTAAAGGGGCTGCCGTTCAAACAAGCCCGACACAAATTCCGCTACCTGGGGATCCAAATAGCCCATGACTGGAAAGGGATCCACAAATGGAACCTCACCAGCCTGACGGAGGAAGTAAAAAAGGACCTGCAAAGATGGAACACACTCCCGCTCTCCCTCGCGGGGCGAGTCCAGATGATCAAAATGAACGTACTTCCCAGGTTCCTCTTCCTGTTTAGATCCATTCCGATCTACATCCCCAAGGCCTTTTTCAAAGCGCTGGATAAACTTAACACGGCGTTCGTATGGGGGGGTAAAAATGCTAGGATCCCAAATAAGGTCCTATAAAAAACAAAATCCAGCGGGGGGCTAGCCCTCCCGAACCTACAATTCTACCACTGGGCAGCAACAGCCGAGCGAGTAAGGGGATGGATCCAGGAGCCAGAAGCCGAGTGGGTGCGTGCGGAGGAGGCCTCCTGCATGGGGACCTCCCTCCGGGCCCTCGCCACGGCAGCACTCCCATCCCCACCCAAAAAACACTCCAGCAGCCCAGTGGTGACAGCCACCCTCCAATCCTGGAACCAACTGCGGCAGCAATTTGGCCTGACCAAAATGTCGGACAAGGCTCCCATCCGCAACAACCATAGGTTCACACCAGCACTGACTGACGCCACCTTCAAAAGGTGGGGGCAGGCCGGAGGGACACTGACAGTCAGGGACCTATACACGGACGACAGGATCGCAACACTGGACAAACTGACAGAGAAATTTCGGCTAGCCGGGGGGAACGAGCTACAGTACCTGCAGCTCAAAAACTTCTTACGAAAGGAGACAAGGATGTACCCACAACCACCACGACAGACACTACTGGAAGACCTACTGGACGCAAGTATACTAGAGAAAGGGAACTGTAGCGATATGTATGACCGACTGGTAGAGAGGGCCGACACCGTACTGGACGCAACAAGAAAGAAATGGGAGGATGACCTGGGGATTGAGATAGGGTGGGGACTCTGGAGTGAAGCACTGCATTGGGTCAACTCCAGCTCCACGTGCGCAAGGTTCAGCCTGACGCAACTAAAAGTGGTACATAGAGCCCACTTAACAAGAAACCGTATGAGTAGGTTCTTCCTGGAGGTGGAGGACAGATGTGAACGGTGCCAAAGCGGGCTACGGGTTCGTTATGGGGGTTTGTTTGCATGGTTTTACGCTTATTTATTTTTCTTGTTAATTTATTGTTTTTGTATTGGAGGGGAGTGGTTACTGTTTTTCTCTGTTGTGATAAAATTTGTTGAAAACTTGAATAAAAATGATTCCCAAAAAAAAAGGGGAAGGACAAAGCCGCAAGCGACAGTCTGATGGCAAGCTAAGGCCCAAAACCAAATTGTAAATAAATGCCTACAAACATGTGCCTCGGCCATATTGGGGAATGTAAAATATGTATGCCGGTTAAAGGGGGCGGCCACAGTTGTTATTATGAAGACGCTTACCTGTAAATATACATGTTAATTTTTACGTGTTTTACTCAATAAAAACATTTCCAAAAAAAAAAAAGAGAGAGAGAGGGGTAAGAAAAGGGTGGGATGGGGAAGGGAGACTGGAAGTGTCAGGAGGGGGATGGTGGGAACGAAAGAGAAGCAGGAGGGGAAGAAAGCGAGTGACAAGCAGGGTAGAATTGGAGTGGGGGACAGCAATGGGTGAAGAGAAGCGGGCAGAGTTGGTGGAGGATAAGAACAACAGAGATTATGAATGGGTGACGAGGCTTAACTGGCAGTGGGAAGGAGGGTTATATGGGAAGGGTGATGAGGGCGGAGGAAGTGTTCAATGAGGGGGTGCAGACACAAGACTTAAATTGAGCAGAATTAGCATGAGGAGGAGGGTGGAGCAAAATGGGGAATGCTGGTTCGGGGTAGGTGTGTCAAACCGATTATTCCTCGGGGAAGAGCAGGTTAGAAGCAGTGGACTACGGTCCGATTCCATTTCTGTTGGGTGAGGCGGGTGGGGGTTGCTTGCCAGTTTGCTTGGAGGATGAGGAAATGCTAGAGTGTGGACCTTCAGCTCAGAGTGGGGGATAATGCTGAGTTACTTCTGAGTGAGGAGTTGGAAGAGGCACAGTTGACCTGAAGAATTTCTAAGCATTGGCAGAGGCTGGTGTTTGAGGCTGTGAAAATGGATCATCTATAAACTGCAGTACCTCTGGAGTATTGAGGAGAGTGAAGAAGAGTTGGTGGTTGGGGGGGGAGGGGGGCATACGACCCTGTGTATGGCTGCTCCTATTTGTTTCATCACAGAAATAAAATATAATAAGCACATTTGAAATAATTTTTGGGTTCTTTTAAAGCACGTGCTGGCCTACAAACTACTCTCTCCAGCACTCTCTCTTCTGATGAGCAGCTCCTGAACCTCAACCACAGAGAGAAGCCACATTTCAATAACAGTTGTGACAATGAGGGCTTACAGCGGTACAGGATAACGTTCACAACTAAACCAATGGTTTCACTTCAAATATTTCTATGAAAATAGAATTTTAATTTGTTTATTAATACCTCAAGTGTAATTAAGCATAGCTATCTGTTTAAATTCTAGGCATTACAACAATGCAGACTCCAGTAAATGCAGAAAACAAATCAGCCCAACTGTTATAACCCGCAAGAGGCCCATGAGGACAGACCAATTAGCCTCCCCGTGAGCCTCGTAGAAAACGAGTTTCCCCGCTGAGGGAAGGGGAGTAATGGACTCTGCCATAAAAGCCGTTAGACCCGGCTGGGACCTGGAGCTTACGGTGTATATAGTTTGCTTTGCATTTTGGACTCCTCTGTGGCCACTAAACCAACCCGAACTGAAACACAAATATGATCAGCAGCACTCATTGTTTGGGTGCCGCGCAGGCTGTTTGGGAACCAGAATGGCTTCCAATGGACAACTGATTTGCATCTTGGTCATTGTGTTGGTAAAGGTTAAAGGAGGCATCTTTTACCCAGGTCCAAAGTAACCATTAGTCGATTTAAATGCAAATAAAGTCAGCCATCTCTTTTTGGATGCTGCTGCAACTTTGGCTTGTGCCTGAGGCAGCCAACAAGAGTGCAGACTGCCTCCGAGAAACCAATGCCAAACACCACATAAGCACAAAAGATGCGCATTTACCACAATCTCTGCTGCTCCTAGTTTGAAGATCTCTGACCTCACTTCTGACTCCAACCTCCAAATCCCCAGACGCAACTGTCGAATGCACCCCCATCCACATCCTCTACCCCCTTCCCCCGCCCTCTGCCTCACTCACAACAGCACAAACTCAGGGATGTTCCTACCTGATTTCTGACAGCACTCCTGACCCACCACAAACAGCAGTCCTCATCTACTGCCCAAAGCTTCTCCCACCTCGCAACAGTTCTCCTGACTCACTGCCAACAGCATTCCCCACCCCACCAACAACAACCCCAGCTGCAGCAGCATCCCCCACCCACCCCCACCAGCACACCCCTCCCCCCAACAGAACTCCCCAACACCATCCCCCACCTTCCCTAACAGCATCCCCACATCCCCCCCCCCCCAATAGTACTACTGACCCACCACCACCATTCATTACCCACCACCCCAACAGAATCCCCCACTCCTCCAACAGCACTCTTGGCCTACTTCCAACAGCATGCCCAATCCGCCCAACAGCACTCCCGAACGGCCTCCATACTTCTGCCCCCAACAGTATTCTCAAACCACCCCCAACAACAGTACTCCTGGCAACCCCCCCCCCCCCAAAACAGCATTCTCAAGGTACGTAATCTTCTTCACCAATACTCTACTGAACCATAATCACAAACGGAGGACCACTTGTAGATCCCCAGGAGCCAACCTGATCACTTATCTATAAGTTGGAGCACTAACCCGTGTAGGGTCATACTATAGTCCTGTTGACATTATGATGTTCAAGGCTTCTCAGACTTCTATATTTACGCATGGGTTCTTAGCACTATGTGAGAAAGGTGCCCAAAATAAGGCACGGCCAAAACTCTTGGCACCGTCTCCAAGAGGCACATAAAATGAACAAGTAAAAGGAGTAGTTTAACAGTTTCAAGAAGTCTTAATTGTCCAGTAAGTTACTTCCCAAAATATTTTGGGAGGTCAGCAAACTCATCATATGTGGCAGTTTAAAAACTCAAAGTGAGGGACCACTAATCCTTCAATACTTATAAATGATAACATGCATATCTGAATACTTCAATCTAAGCTGAGGCAAAACAACTGCGGGCTTGACTAGCTAATAATAATTTACAATCTACCCTTCAATGAAAATAAATTAATAAACATTGTGAGAAACATTATTAGAAAAACAATCAAGTATCCTTAATGTGCAAATAAATTTGTATTCCCAGGTAGTCCCCCTTTATAAAAAGAGCAGAAGTAGCACAGGGCTAAAGAGCTGGCTTTTAAAGCAGACCAAGGCAGGCCAGCAGCACGGTTCAATTCCCTTACCAGCCTCCCCGAACAGGCACCGGAATGTGGCAACTAGGGGCTTTTCATAGTAACTTCATTTGAAGCGTACTTGTGACAATAAGCGATTTTCATTTCATTTCATTTATATGTGCACAACTAATATTCATATAAACAAAAATATAACATGTACAAACTAATCCTGATTGATGAAAAATTGCATATGTAGAGTGATGCACTCAGGGTAAAGGAGTCCTATTATTTTCTATGTCGGATCATCTGTCAGCTGTAGGTCAAAGTCATGACTGCAGACTGACTGTGCTGTGAGCCCTGTTGTGCTCCCAGTTGGGGGAGGATAGAAGGGAAAGGGAGAGGCAATGGTAACCTCTAATTAACCCCATGGTCTGTGGGACAAACAATCCTGCCATAAACCACTTTACTCAGCCTTTTCAGCCACAACATGTTGAAAGATTCATTCTTCATTATGACAAGTGCCACTGGTGTCTTTAACACATTGTAACCTAAATACATGCTCTTAAACAGCTGTGAAATCATCATTACCATTCTAAGGTTAACATTAAAACAACGATGCATTGTACCCCTCCTGACCGGCACTGGGTCATTAAGGATTAAGTATGATTACTCTAAGCACAGACAAATAAAACAATAAATAAGAATAGAATAGCGTCAAAGTTTTGTAAACTTTAGTGTAACAAAAAAGATGTTCCTTTAGTAAAAACTTATTCAGGAGAAATAAACTATAAAGATATGCCCAAAAGCACTCTTGGTTTAGGAAAATACCTATTTCTCTCTCCAAAACCTAGAATTGTGTTTTAAAGGACCAGATTGTTTTGGATGAAATTAATTTGTACAGTTAAGTGGCATGCAAATGTAAACAATGCAATATTTAAAAATATATTCTCCATTATTGGCTGAACACTGACAACTTGAATGCCAGAGTACACTGGCCAGTGACATTTATTCTGCTCTTTATAATCTGACATCTTGGAGATGAAAAGTGTACAGACTTCTCAATCTGCTTTATAATACTAGACAAGTCCTCTTTTTTTCTCCTTACAAAGATTTAAATTTCAGCTTAATCATGAATTCATGGTAGAAGCTTGAAAAAAATCCAAATATTTCATTAATCATCTGCTACCTTACAGATTCTGAAATGTTTATAAAGTATTACTGCAATAATATAAAAGTTATTTTCTCACAAAAATAATTGTGGATTAATTTGAATGACTAAATATGCTATCAGTAAACATAATTTTCAAAGCTAATAAGACCTTCTTCACCTACCATTTCCAATGTCTTTTAGCAGTAGAATTCACTTGATATTATAAAGGAACAAAGAAACCAACTTCAATTGCCATGAGTAGGACAGTTCTTTGCAATAAACAGTGGTATCTATGTATTGGTACATAAGAAATGAGTAGAACGTAGGGCCTCCGCACACTTCAACTGGAGGTCCTCCCATTAAAAAAAGCTTTCAAGCAGCAGTCATGCAATGTGCAACTTAACACACTATTTGAAGAACGGATAGTCCACGTTGAAAATTATAATCAAAGTTTATCATTTCCACATTTTGCATTTCCTAAGCTCCATGCTTTACAGCAGCTGAAATAGAAACAATCTGTAAGGGAGAAATATCGTTCACTTTAGCTCAGTGCACCTTAAAACGTTTGGTCAAAGAACACCTCATGCAAATTATAATACTCTATAATAATCATAATATATGGGTGATTCTGTATTTTGGTATTTTTCTTTGAGTGTGCTGTATGCAATCCTCAAATATTTAAAAGAACTCCCCTCTCTTGAACGAGATCCAACTCACCACCAGCCTTGCTAACTGCCAATCATCCCGTCGCTTTCAGTGTACCTCCACGAGCTGCCACCTCCCGGCTCACACCAAACCTAAATCTGGCCACTGCCCAATTGCCTACTGCTCAACTATTTTGCAGATTGCGTCCCCCCGCCCCCTTGCCCCCCAAATCACTGCAGATCTCCCAGGGCCTGTGGACCCTTATTTCAGAAACACTGGTTCAGCCAGCCATACTCTGTTGCTATTTCTGGCACCAGGTGAAGGAATAAAATAAATAATAAGAACCAATACAGCCACACTACACCTTTAACATTCATTTTTGAAAGATCGTCTTCCACACTTTAACATCACCAGCCAGAGTTTCTGCATTATTTAGTTGCATTTAACTTCTTAAAAATAAAATGATGGAATCTTTTATCCTCTTGTCATCTCATCGGTGGCAAAAGATTTAGGCTTATGTTCGTGCACCCCCTTAACTCATTGTCTGGGCTAACTCTTTCTGGGATCGTGCATTGCCATTTTCAAACACTGCAGCTTCAGGAGTGGTAAAAAAAATTAAAAATCAAATTAAAAATTAATTAAATAAAATAGAGATGGAAGGGCAGGCGATGTGTTGCTCATGCATGATGTGGGACCTGGTGGACCCCATTGTGGTTCTCAGTGAGCACGTTTGTAGTAAGCGTTGGTTGCTTGAGGAACTCCGGCTCAAAGATGATGAGTTGGATTCTGAGTTTTGGACACTGCAACACGTCAGGGAGAGGGAGAGATACCTGGACACTGTGTTCCAGGAGGTAGTCACACCCCCTTAAAATAAATACCTCGAATTTGGCCAGTGGTCAGGGACAGGAGGGTGTGGCTGCGAGTGAGGCAAGTAGAGGGACCCAGGAGGTAGGGCTGCAGGAGCCTCAGTCCCTCTACGTGTTCAACAGGTTTGAGATTCTTGCCCCCTATGTGGATGGGAATGGGGACTGCAGGGAGGATGAGCAAACTGACCACGGCACTGTGGTACAGGGAGCCATTCCAAGTGGGGAGAGAAAAAAGAAATGTAGTTATAATTGGGATAGTATAGTCAGGGACATTGACACTGCCTTCTGTGACCAGGATCGAGAATCCTGAAAGTTGAGGTGCCTGTCTGGTGCTGAGGTTCGGGATATCTCATCTGGGCTGCAGCGGAACTTGGGAGTGGGAGGATAAAGATCGAGTTGTCATGGTCCATGTAGTTACCAAAGACATTGGTACAACAGGAACAGAGGTGCTGCTAATGGAGTATGAACAGCTCGGAGCTAAATTAAAAAGCAGAACCAAAAAGGTCATAATCTTTGGATTACTACCTGAGCCATGAGCTAATTGGCACAGGGTCAATAAGATTAAGGAGATAAATGCATGGCTCAAAGATTGGTGTGGGAGGAATAGGCTTGAATTCATGGGGCACCGGCACTAGTACTGCGGAAAAGGGGATCTGTTCCGATGGGACGATCTTCATCTGAATCATGCTGGCACCAGAGTCCTGATGAATCGTAGAACTAAGGCTGTAGATAAGGCTTTAAACTAAATAGTGAGAGAGAAGGTTCAGTTGTATGAGATTAGAAAATCAAAGTTAAAGGAGAGGGTAGAAGTGCAGGTTAATGATGAGGACTTTCAACTAGTTAAAGGAGTCAAGGGCTCAGGAGAGGTTAGTAAAGTTTCCAGACCATGTAGTAGAACAGAGAGTATAGAAGGTGGCAGGAATCTAACCTCAGGCAGAGCAAAAAAGGTGACAAGTATGAGAAGGGAGATGGTCAATGCAGGAATGAGGGTGTTGTACCTAAATGCGTGCAGTATACGGAACAAGGTAAATGAGCTTGTTGGGCACATTGAAATTGTTGTGGACATCACAGCGACGTGGCTGAAAGGGGATCAGGGCTGGGATCTAAATATCCAAGGATATGTGTCCCATCGAAAGGACAGGTAGATGAGCAAAAGAGGCGAAGCTGGGTTGTTGTAAGGAATGAAGTTAAATCAATAGCAAGAAACGATATAGGATCAGAGGCATAGAATCTCTCTGGGTTAGTTGAGGAATTGCAAAGGTAAAATACCCTGATGGGAGTTATGTACTAGCCCCCTAGCAGTAGTCAGGTTGTGGGGCAGAAAATAAATCAGGAGATAGGAAAGGTATATAAAAAAAGCAATATTACAATAATCATGGGGGACTCAATATGCAGGTGGACTGGGAAAATCAGATTGACAGTGGATCCCAAGAAGCAGCTTGTGACAGAGCCTACTAGGGAACAGGCAATTCTAGATGTGGTGATGTGTAATGAGGCAGACTTGATTATGGATCTTATGGTGAAGGTAGCAATGACCACAATATGATAGAATCTACCCTGGAAACCTGGAATCAGATATAACGGTATTAATAAGGATAACTACAAAGACATGAGGGAGGAGCTGGCCAGGGAGCCTAGCAGGGAAGACAGTGGAATGGCAATGGCGGGGTTTTTGGCGGTTATTTGGGAGGCACAACAGAAATTCATCCCAAGGAAGAGTAAACATGCTAAGGGGAGGACGAGGCATCCATGGCTGACAAGGGAGGTCAAGGACAACATAAAAGCAAAAGAAAAAGCATACAAAGTGGCGAGGATTAGTGGGAAGCCAAAGAATTGGGAAGCCTTTAGAAGCGAGCAGAGGACAACTAACAAATCAATAAGGGGGGAGAAAATGAAATATGAGTGTAAGCTGGCTAGTAATATAAAAGAAGGGAGGAAGAGCTTTTTTCAATAAATAAAAGGGCAAAAATAGACACTGGACCACTGGAAAATAAGGCTGGAGAAGTAATAAAAGGAAACAAAGAAATGGCAGAGGAACTGAATAGTTACTTTGCATCAGTCTTCATGGTGGAAGACACCAGTGGGATGCCAGAGCTCCAGGATAATCAGGGGGCACAGGTGAGTGCAGTCACCATCACTATGGAGAAGGTTCAGGGGAAACTGAAAGGTCTGAAGATGGATAAATCACCTGAACCAGATGGACTCCCCCGTGAGGAGACTGTGGAGGCATTGGTGGTGATCTTTCAGGAATCACTGGGGGCAGGGAAGGTCCCAGAGGACTGGAAAGTGGCTAATGTAACACTGCTGTTTAAGAAGGGTGGGAGGCAGAAGACGGGAAATTATACACTGTCTGATTGTACTAGTTCATGGAAGATTTTACGTTTGTGATTATAGAATGATTTTGAGCAGAAAATTGAACCACTTTGAATCTAGCATCCAACTTTCTATAACCCAAGACTTCAAAGAGCCGTAAAGAGAAACTTTGGTGCAATTAATCTGCACTATGTGTCGGTGCCTTTCACATCTTGATCTACTGTTTATTAAATACACTGGGGGAGCATCTTGTGGCAGAATGTATATACTAATCTGGACACACATGCTTTAAACTGAAGCAACATCACTGCACTGGGTACGTGAAACATATGGCAAAAATTGTTCCAAACCACTTGCTAGTAGTGTGTTTGTGGAATGAGTTCCATCATTTCACAGCCTAGACGAGTAAGGAGGGTGTCTCAGACTCAATAGGATGCAATTACTTCCATAATGATGCTTTATATTTCTATATCACTAAAAGTGAGTTGATATCATTCATGGAAGGGCAAGGGTTAATTTTTCAAAAAGGAAAAAAATTCTCGGCACATTAATATTTGTTTACATTTCTGCTAAAGGGGATTTATTAGTTGTTTATTTGTCGTCACAGGGCAAGAGGTTCAAAACTAGTAAAATGGCTCTGCTGTTTTTCACATCTTCAATGTTGAAAACTGAAGACAGTGAAAGAAAACACTTGGTTTCCCTAAAGTCTCAACTGTTCTCAGTTAAACAATAGAGAACACATGATCTTGTGCATATTGCTGACACAGCAACATAACTGCCTCGAAGGATCTGTGGGAAATGTCAAATTTATAGCCCTTCGGGTGATTGGTAATTTTTTTTTAAGGCAGGCCTGTTGTAGAAGCTAGGCCTGGAAAATGTTCTTGGCTAAATCCCAGCTAAGCAGAAGGAAGCCATGTCCCACACTTCCCTTGGGATCTAATGAAATATACAGCCTGAAGGCTCTATTCAATATAGTTACGTAGAATACTACTTGCATTTGAAAGGCCAGTTCTACCTGACACAGACATGTGTCTAAGGATGCCTGTTGCAAGAGCACTCCTGTATACGCAGGTGATATGAAAGGTTTTCTATGGAAGGTAGAAACTGCCTTCTACCAGACAACTCTGAAGAAAGCTACATGAGTCAGTAAGCAACAGCAGTCCAGGCACGAGTTCCTAAGCAATCCCTGCATGTCCAAGCTGTTTGAAAACTGGCTTCCTGCTATTGTTGGAGCCCTGGGCAAAAACAGAAACTTGAAACACTAATTTCAGGAAAAGAAACAACTTCTAAATTGAGAAGCACAAGCTATTCATTAACAGAGCTGCACCACAACCAGAATCATCTCAATCTTGTAAATCTCTGCAAAATTTCTCTTCAATAAAAATAAATGGACCAAGAGCTAATTGGCACGATTCTCCCAAAAAACATTTAAGTTCATTTGTGGCGGGTTTTCCCGGGAGGTTCCCGTCGGCTCTGCCGGCGAGATCCCCATCGCTATTCAATGACACAGTCACTTTTTTGGGTCCTGGCGAGTTTCTCACTGGTTTAGCCCACACTCAGGGCTCGATTCTTCTACCCTACTCGCCGCAAGATCGCCATGGGCGGGATGCGGATGACAGAAAAGTCTGTTGGCCTCAGGCAGGATTCTCCGTTCATTGGACGGGCACGGCTGGAGAATCCCGCCCTTAGATTTTTTTAAGTACTGGGGAGCTGAACTTGAAATCGGGCCGCCATTTTGAAAAAGTGCCCCGATCTCCAAGTGAGATTGTACACGCCCAACCCATGGGCAACGTCACCGCCCCCTCACCATTCACACACATGGGCATGACCCCATACCTCCCAAATAAGGACATTCGCTATGGGGTTGCTGGGGGTCCTCCCTCTTCAGGTCCCCATGTCCACTTACAGGACTCCCCCATCCAGAGCCTCCACTCTTCACCCGCAACCTCCCAGAGGCCCTTACTTCCCTGCCCTGCACTCCCCATCCATCAAACGCACCACCCACCCTCCTTTCATGGCCCCCTCGGACCTAGATCCTTGGCAGTGCTACAATGGCACCTGGGCACCCTTGTGCTGCCAGCCTGGTACCATGGTAGAGGTCTTGCAAGCTTGGCAATGCCATCCAAGCACCTTGGCAGCCCCAGGGTGGCAGTGCCAAGGTGCCAGCTGGGCAATTGACAAGGTGCCAACATTCCAGGGGGCCACCCTGCACTATCCCTGACCGCCCAGGGATCCCCGATAGCCTGTAAGAACCCCTGGGTGCCATTCCGCCTGGTCCACATTTGTGTGGACCTGTGCTGAATGGCGCCTGGCTGCAGCCCCGCTGGGGAGGCTGGTGGATCCCGCAAGGCCAGTGGATACCAGGTCAGTTCGGTTTCTGCATGCGTCGTTTGCTCCCGCCTCTTGTAGGCGTGTTTCTGACTCGGACACCTCATGGGACTTGGGTGGATCCCGCAAGGCATGAAGGCTGCCGGGATGCCTGTGAGAGGCCTCTCCCAGCATTTACTGGCCTCACCGCGCACGAGCGTGAGCGCAGTGCAGCTGGTAGATCGCGCCCGATGTTTACAAATGGACTAGTTCAACACCAGAACTTTGAAATCTCTTTCAGGGTATCCCTTTTTGATACCAAAATGGGAACTGGGTAAACAGACCCTGCAGATTGGAGGGTAGCTCATGTCACTCCAATATTCAAAAAGGGAGGTAGAGAGAAAGCAGGGAATTATAGGTCAGTAAACCCAACATCGATAGTGGGGAAAATTCTTGAATCCATTATCAAGGACTTTATATTGGAACATTTGGAAAGCAGTGGCAGGACCAGTCAGAGTAAGCATGGATTTGGGGGGGGGGAGGAGGAGGAGTGAGCAGCAGGACATGGGTCCTTGTGCACCAGTCGCTGAAGGTAAGCATGCAGGTGCAGCAGGCGGTAAAGAAGGCTAATGCTATGTTGGCCTTCATTGCGAGAGGTTTCGAGTATAGAAGCAGGATGTGTTGCCAGCGCCGGCCCAAGGGTTGCTGGCGCCCCGGGCAAGCTGAACTTCGGCACCCTTCGGGGGGGAGGGAGGCGGGGCCGAGGGGGGAAGGTGGGGCCGAGGGGGGGAGGCGGGGCCGAGGGGGGGGGGTTGGAGGGGGGCAGCGGAAGGGGCCGCCCTGGGGGAGGGCGGCCACCGCGCATGCGCTGGTTGCACCGGCCCAACTGCGCATGCGCGGGACCCGAGTCTCTGGCGCCCCCTAGCACATGGCGCCCCGGGCAACTGCCCGAGTTGCTGGTACCTTGGGCCGGCCCTGTGTGTTGCTGCAATTACAGAGGACCTTGGTGAGGCCACACCTGGATTATTGTGTGCAGCTTTGGTCTCCTTCTCTGAGGAAAGATGTTCTTGCTCTCTAGGGAGTGCAGCGAAGGTTTACCAGACTGATTCCAGGTATGGTGGGACTGTCATGCAAGGAGAGATTGACTCGGTTGGGATTGTTCTCGTTGGAGTTCAGAAGAATGAGGGGGATCTGAGAGAGACTTATAAAATTCTAACAGGACTAGACAGGATAGGTGCAGGGAAGATGTTACCAATGATGGCTGTGTTCTGAACCAGGGGTCACAGTCTAAGGATTCAGGGTAAACCATTTCAGACAGAGATGAGGAAACATTTCTTCACTCAAAGAGTGGTGCGCCTGTGGAATTCATTAGCACAGGAAGTAGTTGATGCTGAAACATATTCAAGAGGCAGCTAAAAATAGCACTTGGGGAGAATGGGATCAAAGGCTATTGGGAGAAAGCAGGTTTAGGCTATTGAGCTGGATGCTCAGCCATGATCGTCATGAATGGCAGAACAGGCTTGAAGGGCCAAAATGCCTCCTACTGCTCATATCTTCTATGTATTTGTGTATGCAAGCGAACAGACTTTACCTATTATAATAACTCTAATTTTCTTCTACTCCTTAGACTGATTGTAGCTTTTCTTCCCAATCTACATCCTTGTTTTTGAATATATTGCAACCACTGAACTTCCTGAAGAGTAACTCCTTCCATTCCCATCCATGTGTTGTTGTTCAAGACTGGATTACTTTATTTCTGCCTTGATTAAATTTTCATTGTTCAAAAACTGTGGCGGGAGGGGGATTTTCAGCACACATTAGCCGCCAGCAAGAACTGCGATGCGGGCGTAAAGTTCCACGAGAATCAGAAAACACAATTCTCACGGGCGAGATCGAGTTTTCCAATTTTCCATTCCCTCGCTGGTGACGTAAGGTTCAAGCCCAGAAACCTCACTTAAATGTATTTCAATATAGTTACTGAGCACGCCCCATCCCCGCCACATGACACCCCCCCCACTGAATATTCATACTGCCCATGAGGTTTACAACAGGTTATGGGAAACAGGAATTAGTCGAGCGGATTTCCCGGGGGTAAAGGTAAGCATAGCCCCCGGGGCGAGAGGGACATACCTGGAAATGCCAACCTGTGGCAGTGGAGAGTGCCGGGGCAGGCCCTCTTAGAATGATTGTGGGCAGGGGGTTTGCGTTGTTTGTTGTGGGGAGGAGCCCCTGATGCTGATGCTTGTGGAAGTTTTGGGGGGGGGGGGTGGGGGGGGGTTATTTTCTGTGGTGATCAAGGGCCCCTTTGATCTCCGTGGAGTTGGCTTTGCTGGCTCTATCAGGCTCCGATCCACCAGAGTGACAGCGCAAACCACATCCTCTGAATCCTTTCTCAAAGAAACTCAAAATCTGAAGAGCTACGCGCCGGGTTTCAGTCAGAGCCGGACATGAAAAAATATGGGAATATTCCACGCTGTTATCTTGAACCTTAATGAGAGAAAAATAATCTTACATTAAATGAGCTTTGATATAAAGTTATCAGCAGAATGCATAAGGGCATTGCAAAGAAACAAACTGGAGGATGAACACTGAGGCACTGAATGAACCAATAAACAGTTCATTTTCAAGCCAGCAAGCTCCATTATACATAAATGGCAACCTAAAAAATTAACCAAAGTTGACCAATTGCTTCAACAGGGTTGTAACATCCCAAAATAGGGCTGGTTTAGCACATTGGGCTAAATTGCTGGCTTTTAAAGCAGACCAAGGCAGGCCAGCAGCACAGTTCAATTCCGGCACCAGCCTCCCCGAACAGGCGCTGGAATGTGGCGACTAGGGGCTTTTCACAGTAACTTAATTTGAAGCCTATTTGTGACAATAAGCGATTTTCATTTCATTTCATTTTCATTTCAACTCAGAAGTTGACCAAGATATGGTAAAATGACATGTGAAACGTAGTAATTACACTGAAACTACAGTGAGGACACAGGCTTGTAACTTAAGCTGTAACTATAGCCAACGTTCTTCCACTTGTATCAGAGAAAATCAATTAGAAGTATGTACCATAAGCCTGCTGGAGAATACAATTGCTCAAGGCATAAGATTTAATTTCCAGAATGGTCAGGAGTATTCCCCCACTACCAAGATTGTTTTTTTACCCTTTATTAAGTGAATTTAAGTATTTTGGAGTCTATAATGAACACAGGCATCAATTTTTTAAATGAAAATGGGTCCATTTCCACAAGTTAAAAACAATTTTCTTAGTAATTATGCAGAACTGAAAGATTTTAAGCATAGTTTAGAACAATTTTAATTAATTTTAATTTCTGACAATAATTTGCAAAATAGCAAAAATAGTTTAAGAACCTGCTTTCTGACCATATGATTATACTAATCAGGACTGCAGCACCAAATTCAGAAGTGCAAAACTCAAGATCCCTCTCCCATCCATCCATCCATGCCCGGGGTCTGATTTTGGTGAAAGTTAAGAACTGTCATATGTTACAGTTTATATTAAATGTAAACAAACAATAAAAGATGCGTGGCATTTTGGTTTTCCTCAAAGACAACCGTTAATCCTCACTTTTCAGTCACCCATCCACTCCAGGCCCCTCCCATACAGTTTACAATCATTACCCACTGACCAACCCTCCAATCCAGAGGCAATCTAACTCCTCAGTACTTAGTCCAATCTCCATCCAGTTCACAGAGGCATTCTCTCCCTCTCCACATTTCTTTGTTCATGCTGACATTTTGCTCTTCCTCTTCTACAGTTAAAGCTCCAACTCTTTTTCTCTCCCCCCCCCCCCCCCCCCACCCCGCTGCCCAGATTTTCCCAAGTGCAACCCCATACTCTTCATTTTATCACCAGATGCTGGCATTGTTTATTGTTCAGCTCTCATTCTCTTTCCATGCTAGCTCCCTCGCTTAAGTGGATGATCTAGACTTGAGGAAAGTCCGATAAAGTTCCACATGAAAAACTGTCTCGGAAGCTTAGGGTAATGCCTATTTTAGAAACTGGGGTCTTAATGAGAAATTGGCTAAACTAGAGGAGCACGAAAAACCAGTTAAGAGATGAATATTGGAATGGGGAGATATAGTGAGGGGAAAGGTACAGAGTAGAATGTTTAAGGGTCAGTACTGAGAAGATTCAGTAAGGGTAGTGCCCTGGTGGGGAGTGGTACTGGGGAGATGGACTTAATGGGATGTCCATGTGATTAGTGTTGGGGAACAGCACAGAGAAGGAGTGCCCTAAGGATCGGTGCTGAGGAAACATACAAAATCTAGTGTGTCCTAATTATTCAGAAGGAAAAATCTAGCCCAGTAAGAGTTAACAACACACATTACAAATTTCTAAGAAAGGAGCTGGAATACACAGAGAGCATTGTGAAATGCTACCCTATTGTATCAAAAGACACAAAACAGAAGTTGGTCAGATATTTTCTCCGAACAGGAAAACTTCTTCCTAACTTACAACTTATTTTTCTTTCTGACTGCAATAAGAATATTCTGACTGAACATTTGAAACAGTGGACTTCCGATTGAGTTTTGGTAATTCTTCTGGCCTGCCTGACATTGTGTTAACTATTAAACCATAGAAATTTGTAGGGTTTAGCAACAAAGTTGTGAAATGGGTGCTGGCTTTAAAAATCTGTATATTTCCAGGTGATACAGAAGGGTTTGGGGACTTCCTTTTGGACATCCACTGTAATATTCTCCATGTCATAAGGATATATCCTTGGGGTGGGGGGGGGGGGGGGGGGGTTTGGTTAACTGAGTTGGTAGGACGGCTGTTTTGTGGAGTGGAGCAACAGCAACAGTGTGAGCCGAGTTCCCATACCAGCTGAGGTTATCCTTTGTGAATTTGGCCCTCACTTGAGGTGTGGTGACCCTCAGGTTAAATCACCACCAGTCAGCTCTCTCTCAAAAGGGAAGAGTAGCCTATGGTCCTCAGGGACCATGGCGACTTTTATTTCATTCACTTGGTTACCCTCCAGGGATTTTCATTTCCTGGTAAATCTGACATAAGTGGACAATGAAAAATTCTGCAAGCATAAAAACCGCATGATTAACCAAAGATAGTGGTGATGCTCCTTATGCCAGGACTAAACACAACAATTTTTCTTTTTATCTTCTTTAAATCATTTCTGAATTGTTATGTAATTTGACTTGCCGCACGCAGGCTGAATGAGCAAGGCATTCCTCGAGGGAGAAATGACACCTAGCATGAAATAAACATTCAGCTGGCTACAGCAAAACCACACTGTTGTGGGAAGGAAAGCCCACAAAGAATGAAAATAGAAAGGGTCCAAGGCCTTGGCAGAGTGACATTATGAAAAAAAAGTGAACGGTGACTCATTCTGGCAGTCTACCTCAAACACTTCATAGCCTTTGGCAAAAAGCCTCAAAGGAGACCCATGGTCACTGCCAAGCCATGAAACATCGCAAGTATTATCTGAGAAAACATCTCAAATCTTTTTTTTTATTTTAACTTTTTTGCTGATATTTCTTTAGTTGCTGAAAAATGCTATTAAAGAGATGCTGCCCGATGAATGCCAATATCCACAATGTTACATGTAATAATTTAGACAACATTCCGATTTTTAATAATGACAAATTAAATATATTTTTTTAAATGGGCGGATTATACTATAGCATGAATCATCATAATTAGTCTTCAAACCTAAATTTTTGAATTAACATTATTTTGATGGCATTATTTTGATAACATAATGTTAACACTTTTAAAGATAGCAGGCTGTACCTGAATAACACTAACCTGTCATCAATGCAGTGGTATATAATTTTTTTTTTCTTGTAACATATCCTGTCAGATCTGCTATATTAAATGATCTGATGCGAGGGCAGGTGTTTGGTTTCTGTTATCATACACGTAAGAGTTGTTCATTAAAATGATCACATTCCAGGATCATGATACCCGTCCTGCAGCTGAATGATTTTCATCAGGAAGGACATTCAAACCAAGTTATGCACGGAAATTATTTATGTTAGCAATGGAAGCAAAAAGATGCATATTATTTAACATCAAATCTGATTCTTCTATCAACTCAGATGTCTCTAGGGAGACAGACAAATATTGATTCAAGATCATAATTTAATATCTCTCCCTTCCCCAACATTAAAAAGTTAATTATTTTTAAGCACTGCAGTGGTGCAGTGCATTTGAACTATCAGGAGTGTGTAGAAGACGCTAAGATGAGCATTGAACTGACGCCAAGTTAGTCCCCATATAAAATATTGAAAGGTTGAAAGGTGTCTTGCTGTACATCTCTGGGTGGCCTGTTTAAAGTAACAATGGTAAGGAACTAGAATGTGATACTCTGCTATATTTTTTAGACATAGGGAGGGCATGGGAACTTTACAAGGACATTAGTTTTACTTTCTTCAGTTTCTCCTCTCCATGTTTTGTGTCATCATCCAACTAACCAGACTGATGGATAACCCATTCACGGTCCTTGCTTCATGTCATTCTAAGAAAGCATTTCAACAAACTCAAATTGAATGAGATTATTACAAAAAGTTAATGTTCACACTTCATATTTCTTGTATTGCAATGGTAGACAAAGTATGGTCGCTGTTGTATTATTGATAATCATGATGTCAGTGAGATTAGATTGTGCTGGTAACACAAAAAAGAGGATAGTAAATTGGCAGCCACCCTGACATTCTCTTGCATGTTGAAAGGGCATCATTCATTTTAGAATATCCACATATCAAACATTGGGGGCGCGATTCTCCGCAAATGCGGCGAGTCGTAAAGGCTGCCGTGAAACTGGCCGTGTTTCACGGCAGCCTCCGCGGCCCCTCCCGGGACCTGATTCTCCCCCCTGGGCGGGGCTAGCAGCACGGCCCCGTGAAGCACAGCATCGCGGGCTTAGCGACGGTCGCTAAGCCCGCGCGGCAAGCGTCACGGCGGCTGGCGCGCACGATGACGTCAGCCGCGCATGCGCGGGTTGGACGGCTCCAACCCACGCATGCGCAGATGACGTCATCACGCACATGCGTCAAACCCGCGCATGTGCGGGCCGTCATGCCCCTCAGCCGCCCCGCGGACTGATCCTGCGGGGCGGCGGAGGAACAAATAGTGCGCGGGTATCGGACCCGCTGCCCGCGATCGGTGCTGACCGATCGCAGGACCATGCCACCCTTGGCACGGCCATGGTGCGGCCATGCCAATCGGTGCCATGGTTGTCCGGGACGGCACTTTGCGGCCGTTTTCACGAACGGTGAGAGCAGGTGTGTTTGCGTTCGTGAAAACAGCCTGGGAACTAGGCCCATCGGCCTGGGGAGAATCGCTGTTCGCCGTAAAAAACGGCAAGCAGCGATTTGTGTCGTGGGCGGCCGTGGGGGGGGGGGGGGGGGGTGGATAGCGGGAGGGCGGGAAAAATGTCGGGAAGGCCCTCCCGCTATTCTCCGACCCGTCGTGGGGAGCGGAGAATCGCGCCCACAGTTTTCATTTACTACTTTTAAAATCAAATTTGAGATGATAAAGATTTGCATTTACATGGCACCTTTCACAACCTCAAGATACGCCAAAGTGCTTTGCAGCTAATTAAGTACTTTTTTCAGTACTTGCACTGTTTTAATTTAGGGAAAGTTTCCAATTTGCAAAACAGAAGATCCCACAATCAGCAATACAATAATGACCACATAATTTGCATTAGTGATCTCAGTTGAAGAATAAGTATTGGCAGGGCATGGGGAAACCCATCTGCTCTTCTTCAAATATTACCGTAGGATCCTTTATCCCACCTGATATCCTGTCCCTTTAAAAACAGGCTAGCAAAAAATTGTGCATGTGTGTGCGCTTAGGGAGGGAAGATCTATGTCCTTCCTTCTCTGCTCCCCTCCAGTGAGCTACATGCCGCAGAGTCAATACAGTAAAAGCAGCCTGCCAATTCATCGAATCTTGAAATAATTAGCAGCATATGTAAGAGAACCTCAGGGTGACAGGGGAAGGAAATAGCCAAGAAAAACAAAGTGGACAATTCATTTTCTGCAAGCAAATTAAAAAATGTCATGCCTTGGGGCCCTCTGCCTACCTTATTTAAAATAAGATGGAAATAAATGAAAGAACTCTGAAACCTTAGTCTAAATAGTGCTCACATAGGACAGCGGTAACAGAAGGCAAGGCAAATTATGCAGCCATTACTGAAACTACAATCTCCACTTATAAAATGCACTGGCTTATTACCCAACTTACTGTAACAGCAAAATGAGGGGTAATACTTTACAGGCAGTAGGACAGATTACAGGCAGTAGGCCAGATCACCTGCTCCCCAATTTGGAAGGAAAATTGTCGTGGACACACTGTGGGCAGGCTAAATTGGGGACCTCTGCGCCTCACTCTGGAGGACGTCTCATACTCGGGCGATGCCGGCCATTCGTCCCAGCAGCGCCAAGGAGGCATGTGTGGTGCTTATAGGACTACAAGCTGGCCCAAGAAGAAGGCCATGGATCCTGCAGCCAAGATAAGTCTTCAGAATTGAGCAGGGATGGTTTGGGCAATTTAGGAAAGGGGGCAGTGTCGTACAAGTGTCTGGCACATATAGGGATAATGTGGAACTGAGTAGAATACGGTTCACACATTTATTTAAGAGGATATATGAGTTAGACCCAGGGATCAGTCTAGTGTTGGAAGAGCAATGTGCACAAGCAAGCATGGAGACAGCTGCTCGCTTGAACAATTTACTCTATGGATGGTAGATAGTTCTTGCAGTTAATAAATACATAGTTACCCTACTTAAGACTATGAATACAGATCGAATGGTCTCCAAAACCATACAATATGATGGCAGTTTCCTGGAAAACCTACATCCTTAGGTAAGCTAGACCAGAGGTTCAAAGGTAGATTGCGCGAGAGAGGCTCCTTGGCAAAATTGGAATGAGCAGGCAGAGAAAAAAAACACTGTGCAGCTGAGGGCTCCAGCGGTCATGTGGAGGTTCCAGATTGGAACCAAGGGCAGCACAGTGGTTAGCACAGTTACTTCACAGATTCAGGGTCCCAAGTTCGATTCCCGGCTTGAGTTACTGTCTGTGCGGGGTCTGCACATTCTCCCCATGTCTGTGTGGGTTTCCTCCGGAAGCTCAGGTTTCCTCCCACAGTCCAAAGATGTGCAGGTTAGGCGGATTGGCTATGCTAAACTGCCCTTAGTGTCCAAAAAAGGCTAGGAGGGGTTATGGGTACAGGGTGAATGTGTGGCTTACGTAGGATGCTCTTTACAAGGGCTGGTGCAGACTAGATGGGATGAATGGCCTCCTTCTGCACTGTAAATTCTACGATTGGACCTATCAGGGGTGAACCAAAAAATACTTTTTGGCCAGAACTAGTTTAAAAATGTTTTCCGTCTTTTAAAATTCAGAGCAGCTCATTACTTCTCTGAACGGGCCAGCTGGATTTCCAAGTCAGCGCTTGAATGTGTGGCACCCGAGTTCACTTCAAGAAGGAAAATAAAGAAGTTAATGAATTCGGAAAAATTGCAACCAAGGATTCAACTTTTAAAGACCAGCAAAGACCTGGGCCGGGATTCTCCCCTACCCGGCGGGGCGGGGGGTTCCGGCGTGTCAGGAACCACTCCAGCATTGGGCCGACCCAAAGGTGCAGAATTCTCCGCACCTTTAGAGGCCAAGCCCTCACGTGGAGGGGTTAGGCCCGCGCCGGAGTGGTTCCCACTCCGCCGGCTGGCGTGAATGGCCTTTGGCGCCACGCCAGCCGGGGCCGAAAGGACTTCGCATGTGCGGGGAGGGGGTCTCTTCCGCCATGGTGAAGGCCATGATGGGGGCGGAAGAAAAAGAGTGCCCCCACGGCACAGTCCCACCCACTGATCGTGGGCCAGGCCACCGTGGGGGCACCCCCCTGGGTCAGATCACCCCGTGCCTCCCCTCCCCCCCAGGACACCGGAGTCCACCCGCGCTGCCAATCCCTGTCAGCGGCGGGACTTCGGCCCATTGCGGGCGGGAGAATCGCCACGGGGGGCCCGCCGACCAGCGCGCCGCGATTCCTGCCCCCGCCGAATCTCGGGGGGCGGAGAATTCGGGACACGGAGGGGGCGGGATTGATGCCGGCCCCGGTCAATTCTCCGACCCCCCGGAGGGTCGGAGAATTCCGCCCCAGGATTTAACGCTTTCCTGATCCTGAAGCATTGTGCTGAAATGGAGAAGTCTGCAGCCAATCGATCCAAGCAGCCATTGTTTAAAATATTTGGCATCTGCCAAAACTGGCAGACATCGGTAAACCCTTTGCATTCAGACCATTGACGGTGCCACCTTAAATTTCAGCCACTTCTTAATGCTGAAGCTAAACTTCAAAATGTTTTAACCATGGATCAGAAATGAATTCCTGCTGATCAATATAAGAACATAAGAACTAGGAGCAGGTGTAGGCCATCTGGCCCCTCGAGCCTGCTCCGCCATTCAATGAGATCATGGCTGATCTTTTGTGGATTCAGCTCCACTTTCCGGCCCGAACAACATAACCCTTAATCCCTTTATTCTTCAAAAACTATCTATCTTTACCTTAAAAACATTTAATGAAGGCGCCTTAACTGCTTCACTGGGCAAGGAATTCCATAGATTCACAACCCTTTGGGTGAAGAAGTTCCTCCTAAACTCAGTCCTAAATCTACTTCTCCTTATTTTGAGGCTATGTCCCCTAGTTCTGCTTTCACCCGCCAGTAGAAACAACCTGCCCGCATCTATCCTATCTATTCCCTTCATAATTTTAAATGTTTCTATAAGATCCCCCCTCATCCTTCTAAATTCCAACGAGTACAGTCCCAGTCTACTCAACCTCTCCTCATAATCCAACCCCTTCAGATCTGGAATTAACCTCGTGAATCTCCTCTGCACACCCTCCAGTGCCAGTATGTCCTTTCTCAAGTAAGGAGACCAAAACTGAACACAATACTCGCGGTTCGATTCCCGTACCAGCCTCCCCGGACAGGCGCCGGAATGTGGCGACTAGGGGCTTTTCACAGTAGCTTCATTGAAGCCTACTCGTGACAATAAGCGATTTTCATTTTCATTTCATTTTCAGGTGTGGCCTCACTAACACCTAATACAATTGCAACATAACCTCCCTAGTCTTAAACTCCATCCCTCTAGCAATGAAGGACAATATGGACTTAATCATATAATTGCGGACTTTGGAGAAAAATATTCCTTAAATACATGGTTGTGTCAGGTCTGGATAAAAATACAGAATTTTGGTGGACCCGATAATAGATGACTTCATTGGTGGACAATGAGTCAATGAACCATTTACTAAATTTGAATAAGTTCTAAAATAATTTTGTTTATTGTCACCTAAGGAGCAACATCCTGGAAAGGGCCAGCAGCCAGGAGAACCTGATGAGTTATTCATTAATGATCTGTACAGGATGGCTGGAAGCTGCAAATACTGAGACCTAGGGCAGGATTTAGCAGGCTGCTAGCCATGGCTGCAAAGCCCATCATGGTCGCAAAATGTCGCGAGAGGCCAAAAGCTGGATTTAAGACAGTGAGATTTCTGATTGTGATGTTCCCAGGCCCTCCCCAATGGCATGATCAGGTTCACGTCCAGGAAGGGCACAAACCTGATTTGCATCAATTTGACTGCATCATAATACACTTAGCAAAGTTAAAGAGGAATCTTCAGACCTCCTTGAATCTTACTATCCAACAGGCACAATGTCACACGATTTACTACTGCTTTTCAAAAATGAGAACCAGGCGCCATGACCTCAGAGGCAGGAAAGAGGTGAGGACCACTGTCACCAACTAGCACCAGGGATCTCACATGGACAGATCCAGCTAGCCAATTCCAAAGGGGAGGGTTCAAGAGTGTTGAGGGGGTGGGTGGGCTTGTGATGGGGGGTGCTTGGGGGTCTCTGGGATGACGGTCGTGGCTGGTCTGTGTTTCACAGAAGCTCGCTGTGTTGTTTACTTCAATTTTCTTTTACGAGCTTTTTGTCAGTCTGCAACCTGTGCTGTTGGTAAAGTCTAATGTGCGCTGAGTTAGTAGGCTATTGGTGGCATGGGGGAATGGGGTGCCTGTGGATGTAGGGCTCATGGGGTGGGGGAAAGGAGGGATTAGACTGAAGGATGAGAGCTAAGGGGCTGGGTGGATGAGACCCCATAAGTAAAGGCAAAGTGGACGGCAGCCTTGATTGGGGGTGGGGGGTGGGAGTGGGGGGTGGGAGTGGGGGGTGGGGGGGAATGTGTGGCAATCAGTAATGGGGTGACTGTCCAGGAGACTTAAGTGTAAAGGGCTGACAGCAATAAGTCAGGATGATGCAGCTCGAGTAAAAAGGGTGCCATTAGCTTTTGCCTATCCCTGAAGTAGAAAGTAATTGTATCCTCTAACATTCCTGAGACTCATGCTCTTCAAACTAATTGGCTCTCATGAGATAGCCCTCAACAATGTATGCTGCCCTCTTCTCAATGTCAAGGAGGGGATGGCACAGTGATTAGTACTGCTGCCCCACAATGCCAGGAGTCCAGGTTCGATTCCGGCCTCAGGTGACTCCGAGCCTTCCGGTATCCTCCAACAGTTGAAAGATGTGCAGGTGAGGTCTGTTCCATCGCCTTAACAAGGCAGCCACGATTACACTGATGGCCCAAATGCAATCACACTGATTTAATTGTTCAACACAATTCAAAGTCAAGGAAATCGCAGTCTCTCTTTGCTGCACAAGCGAAGATTCCCCATTTCGGAACAAGGCAGAAACTTTTCAAAGTCAAGGAGAGTGGTGATAACTCATGGTTCAAGGATAAATGCTTCAGTTAATGGGATCGAGTGGGACTGCGTCTGCAGAAGCGCTGGACTACAGCGCCTGCCACTGAAAATCCATTTACCCTCAAGGCGGACAGAACCATCTAGTTGACCCTGGTAATGAGGGATGGGCGACCACTGAAACCTTCTGTCAGAATCCCCAGAGATGGAGGGATTAAGAGAGCAGACAATCAGATAGGAGGCCAGAGGCGATTCTGAAGGGGGCGAGGTCAATGATCAGAGCCGAGAGACAGTGCGGTACCTGTGCAACACCCTGTCCAACTTGGCACCACATGGAGGCAGAGGGCATTTCCTCCTGTGGTCATGAAGTTCACAGCAGCCCTCAACCACTACATGATGGGTTCATTCCAGGGTTTCATGGGTGACCTGCGTGACATTTCACAGTAATCTACCAATAAATACATCTGTGAGGTGATGGGTGCACTCGAAACAAAGTCATTAGGCTTCATCCATTTAGACCTGGACTAGACCCAGCAGGACAAGAGGGCTGTGGGATTCCTTCACCATAGCTGGTCTGCCACAAGTGCAGGGGGGGATCGACTACACTCATGTTGCACTATGCACCAGATAGGCCGTTCATCAAAAGGAAGGGATTCCACTTCCTTACTGTCCAGTTAGTGTGTGACCACAAGATGATCTTCATGCACACATGTTCACGTTTTCCAGGGAGCATGAATGATAGCTACATTCTTGGGCATTATACATCCCTGGAATATTCAAGGGTCAACAAAAGCTGCAGGGATGGCTTGTTGGGGACAAAGGGTAATCGCTGAGATGTGGTATCTGTTACTTGAGCGTTTCTTCTTGAGAATTGTGAGAATCAGCTGATGTTGCATTGATGTTGGTGACATCAGTTATTTGTGGTGTATTTGATTCCTCTTCTTTGCTTCCTTGGTACTCCTCTTCTAGAGTCATTTCTGGTTCACTTGAATCATCATTGATTTCTTTGTGCTCCTCTTCCGGAGTTATTTCTAGCTAATTTGAATCACCTTTGGTTTCTTGGTGCTCCTCTTCTGGAGTCAAAATCTTCACGATTTAATTTTCTTGTTGGTCTTGGTGCTCCTCTTCTGGAGTCAAAATCATCATGATTTCATTTTGTTACGGTACGTGGTGCTCTTCTTCTGGAGTCAAAATCATCATGATTTCATTTTGTTACGGTACATGGTGCTCTTCTTTTACCATCAAAATCTTCAAGATTTCAATTGACGTGGTCTCTCTAGACTCATGAGTAGCCCTCCTCTGATTGTTGAGTCCTTCTGTGCAGACGAGCTGAGATCTGTCAGTTTCGCTGTGATCCTGCATATCCTGTATAGGAATTGTGATCTCTTCGTCACTTGTCTCACATACAGTGGGTAGACATTCAGTGTCTTCTTGTTGGTTAAATGAGCTGGGTAGGTAGACTTTCATAGTCTTCTTCTGGTGGCTCAAATAAGCTGGGTAGATTGTCATAGTCTTTTTGTTGTTCATGAGCTTGGTAGACTTTCATAGTCTGCTGCTGGTTGCGCAGATAAAGTGGATAGACCTTCATAGTCTTGTTCATGCATGGCATTTGCTGTGGAGTGTTTTCTTGCTTCCATTTTTGAGTCTGTCACCGAGCTGTCTGTGGAGGCTTGCGTTGCTCTCTCTGTGGAGTCTTTCATCGCTCTCTCTGTGGAGTCTTTCATCGCTCTCTCTGTGGAGTACTTAATCGCTCTCTCTGTGGAGTCCTTCATCGCTCTCCCTGTGGCATCGTCTTCTTCTTCGGTATTGCTGTCATCCAATGTATCGATGATCTGCCATGCATCATGGTATTGGATTCATCTACCATGAGAAGAGTTATGTTTTTTTTTCTTTTTCTAAAATTTAGATTACCCAATTTTTTTTCCAATTAAGGGGCAATTTAGCGTGGTCAATCCACCTACTCTGCACATTTTTGGGTTGTGGGGGCGAAACCCACGCAGACACGGGGAGAATGTGCAAACTCCACACGGACAGTGACCCAGAGCCGGGATCGAACCTGGGACCTCAGCGCCGTGAGGCGGTTGTGCTAACCACTAGGCCACCATGCTGCCCAGAGAACAGTTATGTTGAGCATTTCACCAGTGTTGCAGATGCAATGATCATCAATTCCGAACAACGCATCCGTGTCTGAGCAGTAGTCTTCAATGAACAAATCATCTCTTTTTGTTTTGGATTTGTCATTGTTCTTTCTATGTCCAATGAAAAAATCATCATCTGAGTAGGATACTTCAATGAACAAATCACTGTGCTCTCCTCTTTGGGTGGTGCAAACTGCTTGTGCCGGGTTCTGCGGAGGTTATTTTTAACTGCTGGTGTAAGTTCGGGCATTCTTCTGTCTTTTGATGTAAGAAAATTTGGTTTTGCAGCTTTAAATGTCTTTGTGTTCATTTTCATGCATTTCCCTTTTAAGTGGGCTTGGTCCGGCTCCTCTGACAGCATGACGCATGCGTAGGAATCAATTGCGAATGCGCAATTCGAGTTTCCTTTACGTTACGCTCTTTTCGCAACTGCACATGCACAGCTTCGCGGGTGTATTTTACCGTTTTCCTTCTTTTTGAGAAGAGTGCATGTGCATACTGGCCGGAACGCTCTCACTCAAGATGGCTGTCAATCAAAAAGCATTGTTGCATTGAGTGAGATCCTGGGCAGAATTCTACCCCACCAAACGCCGGGTGGGAGAATCGACAGGGCGCCGCGTGAGTCCCGCCACGGCACCCGTACGCGATTCTCCCACCCCCCCCAAACCAGCACGGCGAGAATCATGGCTAGCCGCTCGGAGAATCGCTGCTCGTCGTTTGCAAAAGGCGAGTGGCGATTCGCCGGCCCGGATGGGCCGAGCGGCCGCCCCAACATGACAGGTTCCCGCCGGCGCCGTCCACACCTGGTCGCTGCCGGCGGGAACTGCGCGGGAACGCTGGGGGCAGGCGGCCTATGGGGGGGTCCCTGCACCGGGGGGGCCTCTGATGGGGTCTGGCCCGCGATCGGTGTCCACCGATCTGAGGACCTCATTTCCTCCGCCACCCCGCAAGATCATTCCGCCATCTTCTTGCGGGGCGTCCTCGGGGAGGATGGCAACTGCACATGCGCGGGTTGGCACCGGCCAACCCACGCATGCGCGTGATGTCATTTACGCGTCGCCGGCCGCGTCATTAATGCGGCGCCGCTTTTAATGCCGCGCCAAGGCCCAGCACGCGTAAATGACGCAACGCCGCTCCTAGCCCCCCGGGGGCAGGAGAATAGGGGGCTGGGAGCGGGCTCCGACGCCGGAGTGAAACACTCCGGTTTTCACTCCGGGCGTCGGCACTTCGACTCCCGTTGGGAGAATTGCGCCCCCTGCCTCTGCCTCCTGGTGAGTGTTCGCGCCATTTTTACCGACTTTGTTTTGTAGATACTGATTCTGTATTTGTAAAGACTCACAGTATTGATTTTGTTTTTGGTCATAAGCAAGGCATTTCTCGAGTTAGACACTTACCGGGTGAAAGTTCTTCCTTCAAATTTTTGTCAGATAGTCGAGAAATTAATTGAGCCATTATCATAGTGTCTCGCAAATCAGCATTATCACAGCCTTGTGGTATTAACTTGAGATTTGTGATAAAATCAGTGATGGGCCCTCCGTTTCTCTGGCATTTATGAAAGAGTTAAATCTTTCCAGCATCTCTCCAGGATGGTTTAGCTCACTGGGTTTTAAAGCAGACCAAGCAGGCCAGCAGCACGGTTCGATTCCTGTCCCAGCCTCCCCGGACTGGCGCCAGAATGTGTCGACTAGGGGCTTTTCACAGTAACGTCTTTGAAGCGTACTCGTGACAATAAGCGATTTTCATTTCATTCATTCATCAATTTTTTTCAGTATTACTTCTACGATTTTCATTTCATTTCATGGTGTTGTCTTCACCTTCTAAGTAATTAAAGCAATTATAGATTTCTCTAGCTTCATGCCCTCCTGTTGAGAGTAGTAGTGCTATTTTCATTGCGTCAGAGACCGTGCTTAAATCATTAGCTGCGATAAATATTTGGAATATCTGTTCGAATTTTTTCCAGTTATAACTTAAATTACCGGTTGTTTCCAGCTGCCCTAGAGGTCCAATGAGTCCCATAGTTAGTCGTCGAGGATTAATTTGCTGCAAAGTCTTCCACAGTCAAATATCCGGTCTGAATTTTTTTGTCTAACCTAATCTAACTAGTTCTGTAAAAGCCAAAATACCTGGTACCATGTTTTCTGTGTGGTAGGTAACATGTGCTATTCAATCCTTGGCTAATGAAGAGGTCTTCTGAATCTCAATGAAGAAGAATCAAACTCATCCAGTAGTAACAAAAGGTTTATTGAGTAACTATAACAATAATTGCATGAGTTCTTTACTTTAACTTTGATACTAGTGATAAGGTGAACAAGATCTAACTACAGTAACTATATATAACTCCACTAGCCATCTGAACTACTCTGCTATTGCCCTGGTCACAGTGCACCCCTGAGAGAGCCAGAGACCCAATGTGGTTGCCTTTTATACCCCTGTTGGTCCGGCCCTCTAGTGATTATGTGGTGCTACTGATTACACATTAACCCCTTGTTTACATGCACATATAGAGATCACTACAGGATAAATTCAGAGAATGCTGACTTCATGATTTTAAATGAGCTGCAAAAGGTTCACACAAAGGATAGAAGGATAGTGTATCTCCACAGAGACATTATCCCTTTACAAGGCCTCAAATGGTTGGGATACAGTAAACCTTTGAAAATTCAGCTCCAAATTTTGTCATTGATATCCAGCCTGTACATAAATATAACTGTCTGAAATGGACTGACTTAAAATGATAAATAACTGTGGAGAATTTACATTATCATTTTGTCACCAAGATAAAAAGAGTTATAAAATTATCCCTGTTGGCATTTAGTCAATTTGTTCATACAAACCCTTCCCTCCCCTACTCTCCAAAAATAAATTAATTTTCTACACCTACTCTTGCCCAGCTTGCAAGCCTTCACATTCACAAATGCTTCATTTTACTTCAGCAGTACCGTAGGTCTCCATGGTCAGTTTCACCAACAACCATGCACAATGATCAGGATAAATGGGGAAAATCTCACTCTTCATTAAAGGCATGGAACTTAGAGGAGATATCTAACCTAAGCGGTCTCATCAAGGGTACGTACTGCTGCCACCTTACTGCCATCTATTTTCGGGTACACACTGCTGCCACCTTACTGTCATCTATTTTAATAATTGAAAATGCATGTTTGTAAAGTCAAATTTCATCTGCAAGAAAAGGGGATTGATTGAGAGATGTAAAATAAATGGTAGTGGTAAGGGCCAAGCACAGACAAGCCCAGTGAAAGTTCCAAAATTATTTATTCATATTTTCTTTCAACCAAATACATTCCTCATTTCTAATAACCACGTGATTCACTGCTGCCTCACGGTGCTGAGGACCCGGGTTTGATCCCAGCCCCGGGTCACTGTCTGTGTGGAGCTTGCATGTTCTCCCAGTATCTGCGTGGGTCCCATCCCCACAACCCAAAGATGTACAGGGTAGGTGGATTGGCCCTTAAGTGGGCAAAATGAATTGGGTACTCTCAATTTATTTTTGAAAAAGAAGAAAAAACATGTGATTTAGTTGGGAATGAAACAAACTCAAACTTGTATATTCATTAATTTACTCAGTCACTCCTCATGACAATGCCAACCAGAGTCCACTTGCCAACCAGTCAGCACTCTGCTTTTATACAGTATAAAGCTGTTCTTTCCCCTGACATTGGTATTTTTGTGATTGCCCTGATGAGTGCAAGACAAAAAACTTCGAAAAAATTTATTTTTTCTGCAATGCTCAAATTTTGTACAACCAAACGATGACATTTACCCATTGGAAAAACATTATGACAAGTGGAACTAATTAATGCACTTTCAATGTGAAAGTATTAATGACTGTCGAATGAAGGATCACCATATTTGTCGAAATATTCCATAACTGTTACATTCAGAAAGGCGCATAGTAAAAGTTTGAAGGTTTTCTTCCTATGAAAGAGGAACAGAAATAAGCAGGGAGGCATATTTCACCTGAAGAAATTCAAGGTAAATTAAATGTCCTCTTCTATTTTAAATTGCCCTTAGTGTCCAAAAAGGTTAGGTGGGGTTACAGGGATGGGGTGGAGATGTGGGCTTAATTAAGTGGGGTGCTCTTTCTGGGGGCCGATGCAGACTCAATGGGCCGAATGGCCTCCTTCTGCACTGTAAATTCTATCTATCTATCTAGCTTCACTGTGCTCTGTGCAAATTAATCAAAGGAATAGAGAATATTTGTAGGAATATTAACGTGAGTGAGTTGCACCTATTGGCAAAGGAAAACATAAATTTGAGACCCACTGCCCATGATTTACCAACCATTAAAATGAATGCATCCAACATATATAATTTTCACCATTTCCTTCCTTTTTGTTGAATACTGATATTGTTTTTTTAAAGAAAGTGTTTCTGATGGAAGTTTTCAAGCAGGTGAGATTCCCGTCTGTAACCAAACTAGCCTATTACCTCCAGTGGTGCAATAATTTCAATAGTAGAGTGTGTGCAGTGCTGTCTCCTTTCAGGGGAGTACACTGGGACGGTCATGTGACCACATCACCCAAAGGGAGTTGAGCAAAGGGGTCTTACTGCAGAGTGCCAAGATTTAACTCCAATTCGATCTATAAGTTTGTGGATGATACGACTGTAGTGGGTCGTATCTCAAACAACGATGAATTAAACCATAGAAGGGAGATAGATCACTTGGTTGCATGATGTACCGAAAACAACCTCTCTCTAAATGTCGGCCAGACCAAAGAACTGATCATTGACTTCAGGAAGCGTAGCACGACACACACTCCCGCCTGCATCAATGGCTTTGAAGTGGGGAAGGTCGACAGCTTTAAGTTCCTGGGAGTCACCATTACCAACAGTCTGTCCTGGTCCACTCACGTTGATGCAACAGTCAAGAAGGCCCAACAATGTCTCTACTTCCTATGGAAGCTAAAAAAATTCAGCATGTCTGCATCGACTCTCGCAAACTTCTACAGATGAAGCAGAGAGAGCATCCTATCCGGCTGCATCACAGCTTGGTATGGCAACTGCTCAGCCCAAGATCGCAAGAAACTGCAGCGTGTGGTGAACTCTGAACTCAGTCCAACGTATCACACAAGCTTGCCACCTGCACATTGATTCTGTGCACCTCCCGCTGCCTCAGGAAGGCAGACAGCATTGTCAGAGACCCCTCACACCCAAGCTTTGCACTCTTCCAGATCCTTCCATCAGGCAGAAGATGTAGAAGTCTGATGACGTGCACATCCAGACATAGGAAGAGCTTCTTCCCCACAGCTACTAGACTCCTCAACGACTCTCCCTTGGACAGATCAGTTCCCTGTAAGAACACTATTCCCGGCGCCCCAGCTCTTGCTCATGTATTTGCTTTGTTTGGCCCTTATTCCACATTGTAACCAATCACTATTGTTGATGTACTATTTGTCAATGTACTTGTCGATTATTCTTTTTGTCTACTACGAATGTACTGTGTACGTTCCCTTGGCCGCAGAAAAATACTTTCCCTGTACTTCAGTACATGTGACAATAAACCAATCAATCAATTAGAGCGCAGGCTTTTGCAGCCCGAGTAGTTCCTAGAGCTGGCAGTGATAACATCATGAAAGACTCTGTGGAAATACTGTTTGTAAATAAATCATTATAATTCATTATACATACTGACTGGTGGTCACCAATCCTTCCTTTACTACATTGGCGATGAGGCAAATCAGAGCAATTTCATTAGCAGCGAGGAATTCGCCAAGAGTATTGTTGAAGTAACTGCAAAGTGGATCAGATCATTCGAGGCTTGAGGAAGATAGAGCAAGCATGCCTCTGTTCAGGAAGTTAGAACCTTCAACCCGATTACTGGCTGCAGTATATCGACAGCTGGAGTATTTTTTCAGGGCTAATGGAAGAGGGGAGAGATAGAAAGAAAGTAATTTTACTTACCAGGTGTGAGACCCAGGCTTATAATCTGATTTGTAGTTTGTAGCATCTCCGGAGGCTCCTGATACTAAGTTGGCTTCAGAGTTAGTAGACCTAGCTCAGAGGCATTATCATCCTAAAGCCTCAGTGACACTGCAAAGATATAAGCTTAACTCAAGGGAGGGCTCTGAGGGAGACTGTCCCAGAATTTGTAGACAAGTTAAAGCTGACTGCAGAGCATTGTGACTTTGGATCAGTATTAAATAATATGCTAAGAGATCAACTAGTGTGCGGTGTGAATTGTGTAGCCTTTCAAAAGAAATTGTTGGCTGAATCAAGTTGACTTTCATAAAGGCAGCAGAAATGGCGACAGCAATTAAAAGCGCCTAAAAGGACGCCCAAGAGTTATAAGGCAAAAACCGTTTTTAATTTCACCAGTTAGGGTGGAAAACTGAATATTAATGCCACCAGAAGCAAGGGTAGGATCAGGCTTAGAATGTGAATTGAGTACAGAAGTGGGAAGAATCATTAAATATCTGAGATTTAAGCAGCCTAGGAGTAGCACAGAGTGCTTTCAATGTGGGGGAAACTACTCCCCGGAAATGTAAAAATTTAAACGAGTCGAGTGACGCAGATGTGGAAAAAGAGGCCATCTTTGGCACAAATGCAGAAGAATGCAGGACCAGCCCAGTGCAAACAAAGAAAGTAATGAAGCATCGGTAAACAACCAGGAGGATTGTCCAGTGGGAGAATGTAATGTTGAGTCCTTAAACAATGTGTGAACTTGGGGACATTAGCTACTGTTATAAACTAACGCATCAAATAATAATAATAACCTTTTATTGTCACAAGTACAGTATGAAGTTATTGTGAAAAGCCCCTAGTCGCCACATTCCGGTGCCTGTTTGGGTAAGCTGGTACGGTAATTGAACCCACAGTGCTGGCCTTGTTCTGCATCACAAACCAGTATCTGAAAGGAGCTTAATCCCTAAAGTTACTGAACACTACAGCAATATTAGCCACTTATACCGGAGAAGTTAGAACTATAGTAGGAAGAACTACAACCCCTGAGAGTTATGGACAGCAGTCAGCACAGCTTCCATTGATGTTAGTATCACGCCAGGGACCAAGGTTGATGGGATAAGATTTTGGCTCTGGGAGATCAAACTAAACTGGCTTCAGATTAAAGAAGGGGCCTTAAATGATGTCTTACTGAAGTATCAAGAAGTATTCCAAGAAGAACTTGGAAAGATTACTGGGTTACATGCTAGGATTCACATAGATCCGGAAGCTGCACAAAGGTTTTTGGGGCAGGGCCCATGCCTTCGGAGTTCGTGGAAAAAGGTGAAACAGAATTGTGGCGATTGGAAAATATGGACATCATCAACCCCATACAATTTGTTGAGTGGGCTGCAACGATTGTACCGGTAGTTAAACCCAACAAGGCAATCAGAGTTTCTGGAAATTATAAATTAACAGTGAATCAAACTGCAAAGTTGGACAAGTACCCCACACCCAAAATAGAGGAGCTGCATGCAAAACTGGCTGGGGGCCTGACATATATAAAGTTGGACATGGGCCACGCCTACCAGAAACTAGATAAGGCATCGATAACCTATGTCACCATCACCACCCACAAAGGACTGTATCAATATACACATTTACCCGTTGGGTTTCATCAACTTGTTCAGGTGTTCAACTTTCTGCAGTTAATAGCATCGCTGTTATTCCATACGGCACCGTTGCAATAAGCATCTAAAGTACTGTAATCCCTACAAGTTGAGTATAACTTTAAGTTTCAAAAGCTAATTTCTCAATAGCAATCCAGGAAAATCACAAGAAACACCCTGAGGCAGATGGAATATACCTGTGGCTGAAATGCAGACGATTTTGAAATATAGTAATAACTAGGAAAGAAAATAGGAGTGCAGTCTGATTGATCAACAGGTGAGATGGATATCCGACCAGCTAACCTCTCATGAACTGTCCTATTCCACATTTCTCTTCTAAGCTCTGCTCCATTTGGCAACACAAGCCATCCTCTGGCAGGCAAGTTTGTGTATACGCATCTAGTATCTTGAAAGCATCAATTCCTTGCCAAGTGCCACTATAATCCTAAAAACCCATCTTCACAGCCAACTCCTCAGTCACAAAAATAGAGTGTTTGTACTGTGTAACTTGAACCTGATCCAATGTTTCAATTGAGGTAAAAAGCTGCTCCTTGCCCTCCTCTGTCTTCCTTTTCTGTTTTGCTGCCACATAACCACCTTGTTCTACTCTGGGGCAGGTGCCAGATAGATCAGCAGAAGTTCCAAGCAGCACCCATCCAAGATTTGAATACAGCGTCCAAGTTCAAGTCGCCTGCTGCACAGACAGGGAATCCCCATTATGCCATCGCCAATTTACTGTAAAGTTGGACACTATCTCTGGCATTTACACTATGCTAAAGTCCTAATCGGCTCCAGTATCAATGTGATTTAATTCACTCACATTTCATTAGTCTCTTCTGACACAAAAATAGATGTTGGCAAAGGTACAGCAGCTTGTCAATTTATTTTCCTGTTAATATTTACCAGTTGCTAATGATGTGCCAACAAACAAAGGAGCTGAAGTCAGGCTGAATTTCTACACCGTTGTACTGAAATAAAACAGGCTTGAAATTTGAAGCAAACTACGCCTGCGCGAAACCCTTTGCACTGCAGCACATGGTGTCTTGACATGGCTTTCACATCAGCCATTTTATGTAATAGCAGACGCCATTTTAAGTATTCATGAAGACTGATTCCAAGTACAAGATTATACGCTTTTCTTCAGAGCGTTAGTACTTGAAGCTTATGGATTTCGAAGCCAACTTAATTTTCCTCTTTGTGCTGCTTTTTAAATAAATGTAAAATAGTTCTCCTTTTTTTGATCTACACAGACAAAGGCCTTTATGTCGCAGCCATTTTACAACTGTTTTGCTTCCCTTACTATTGTGCTCAGTACATAAGCCTGCCAAATACAGCAAGTGAATTGTGTATTTACTGCTTGAATTGCTGGATGACATTATTGCTGTCTGTGCCAAGGAGCAGCTGCCAAATCCAGCCACATTCTCTTTTAAAAACTGAAGACAAAATCCCTGAGAACGTAGTTACAGTTTTGAACCTAGCGCTCAGCTTTGCCCTTGGCAGCCATTTTAGAGCTTGGCAACCATTTTGAGAATTCTCTGGCACAGCTGCAGTTCACACCGTCACACGTTAAATGAACAGCGGGTAAGAAACCAGTTTGGTCCAAATTAAACAAGTGCAGGTAATACAGGTATAAATTGCTTTACTTGGCTGTGCAACAAACATGTTTACTTCAACATAGTAGCCTAGGTGCACACTATGCCACAGTTTGAAGAATATTTACTTAAAACTGAAAACGTCCATTAATATTTCTTCCGTAGCATATCTTGCCAACCAAAATCTGCACATACAAAATTCAACAGCCAAAAGAAAACTCTAATTTCAGTTGCCAAATAAAATAGTCTAATTTTTTTAAATTTTCATCTACTTGCTACTTTTTTGAAAAACAACTTAACTCACAAAATACTGAATAAAGGAGATAGTAAACAGACTAAAGCACAGGTCAATGTGCAACAACATTGCCACTAGTAAATCTTGGGTTCCAATTTCAGTGAAGAGCACAACTGTAAGAAAAATATATCAAAATGGAAACTAATTCTGCATTTGGCACAACAGTCTTTATAAGTGAGCTAAGATGTCAAATACATTTCTTATGGTTAATGTGCACATAGCAAAAAAAAAAAAATCTTTATATTGTTTAGAGACTAGTTCTAGTTTTCTGAAGCAGTATGTTACAACCGAGAACAAAATAATTTCTCAAACAGCTGTCATCAAAATAGCATTTGTGTGACCTTACAACCGTTCAGTTGTGCACTGGCCACATCACAAGATTACACCAGCATGCTGTGCTGTGGGGCAACACAGGTAAACAGTGAGTGCCTGATAACCCAAAGGAGAATTCCATCAGAAAATCAATATGTATATTTTTAGAATTGTCTTTTTCCATATACAGTCCTAACACACAATGCAGTACAACTGGTAGACCGTATGAACAAAATGCAACACTACGCTTGCTGCAAGAGAATAATTATTTTTAAAGCAGTGCAGCAGGCTATTCTTTAACAACTTGTGTTCCGAGGTCCAATTCCATCATTTTGAAAAGGGCATATCACACAAATATATACATATCAAACACACATTCGCACACAAATATTTTAGTTGTTGGCCAGCATGGTGGCGCAGTAGCTAGCACTGCTGCTTCACGGCACCAAGGACCTAGGTTCGCTTCCAGCCCTGGGTCACTGACTGTGTGGCGTTTGTATATAATCCCCATGTCTGCGTGGGTCTCACCCCCACAACCCAAAATTGCTCCTTAATTGGATACTTAATTGGATAAAATTTATATATTTTTAATATTTTAGTTGTACTGAAACACATTTTAGGTGTCAAATTTTAAAAACAGGCAGAAAGTCAAAATAATTGAAGTTGAAAACTTGAAAGTTCTTTTTGCCATCTGCTGAATGAGCCTCACAATTAAGTGTAATTGCTTTAATTTCTAATTGCGAAGTTTAATAACTGCACTCAAACGGAACTGACAAACAATTTAGAACATAAGATTTTTGAAGAATGATAAAGCTAACTTAATATAAATAGTTACTCGATAAATGAGAATAAAACATTATTGTCAAATTAACCAAATTTCAAAACAAATTCTTTTTTTTAACAATGATTATTACTTTACTGTAAGTTCCTGTCAAAAGACATTTTTGGATGTTCGAAGCACAGTTTATGCAGACTATGTTGCATTCGGCAAGCTTTTGCTGCTTGGCTGAATTACATATACCTTCTGAAACATTACAAATTCAAATTAATGGAAGAGTGTCCTTTGTAAAATTAGGCATCAATGCATCACAGCAATAAAGGAAAGGAAACGGCATTGTTAAGGGAACAGTTCTATCAGTGAGTAAAATTTTGTGGCAAAAAGGTTAATCACTTAGAAGGAATCAACTGTACCTACAATCTGTATCACGTTAGAATATTCAGTCAGGAAACTGATAAATTACTGTATCGATTCAGTTCTGCTTCACTTAACATAATTATAGCACAGTAATGGATAGCATGAGTGATGTGTTTTGCTTTAGATAAGTGCTGGTAGTTAGTGTGGTATTCTGGGATATTAGAATTAAAAATTCTATTCCGATCAAGTGTCAAACTTAATTGTATTTAACCCCTTTACTGACCCATTCTGAGCTTTGTAGTGCTTTCACTGTAGCCCCATCAAACATCCCATTCAGTCTGAATCGTAATATATCGACTCTGATCTGATCCCTCTATCCCTCTCATTACACTCAATTACTGCCCAGAATCAGTCCGGACATCGGCTGGCAGTGAAATCACCAGCCTGTCATGTGAGATCCATTTTCTTTCTCCCGGAGGAAGACAGGAGATTCACATCAGCCATTGATGCCAACCTAATACAAATCCTCCTGCTGCACAGCTTTGTACAAATCCCTGAGTGAGGGAGGGGCCGGGAAGGGGGGGGCTCTAACCGCTATGGCGGTCAGTGTAAACAACTGCTGCACAATTTAGCATGCACTTGGAAAACCAGCTGCAAACTTGCACAATGAAGACTAATGTACAGCTGTGGTGTGAACGGGGTTTAAGCTGTGGCTATGGGCAAGCTGCTGCTCAGCTGATCATTCTGTTTGAAGAGAAACGGTTGGATGCCATCGTTTGCCATGGATTTCTTCAATAAAATGCAGACTGCGGCTACATTTTGCAAACCTCAGCTAAAGCAGGCAACTTAAAAAAAATATGCACCAAATATTTCAGACAAATCTTTCGATACTTCAACCGCTATATCAAGGTATGCAGGCAGACCTTAAGATATACCAATGTATATAAAGTCTGTTACTGGCAACAAAATGTTGTAAAATGTGTGCTTCTATATATTTTGGAATGGAAATATTTAAGGGGAAAAATATCTTGCATTCAAAGATATATAATCACACATGTTGAGCCTGTGTTTTTGTTCTAATGTCCACTGAGTTGTCTTTTGCCATTATACCACAGGGCACAGTAAACACTTTGCATTTGACTTTACATTGGAATCATGCTCCTACGATTAGAGTTTCTTCCACTATACCATTTATATCGCAGAAAAAACTGAAAAAGAACTGGCTAGATCCAGGTTATCTCACCACATGTAAGTGATGGCAAAGTGATATGCCCTGGATATTTATTTGCTTTTACTCATCACTTGCCCTACGTCTGCTGACCTCGGGGCCACTAGACAAAGAGTGGCAGGGGGTGCTGTGAAAAGGCAGAAATATGCCATGGCAGAATATTCGACCAAACGTTGACTTTCCTCTTCCAGCTCATGGAAAGCTCTTCGGCGCCTTTATGTTACTTTTTCCTCTTCTGTTGCTTCAACACCACTGACTTTTCTCACAGTAACAGCAGTGAGCTTCCTTTTGGTGACTGGGATCTTGCTGTTCACACAGAATTCACAATTCACACAGAATGGGCCCAAGCCAGGGAAAAGGGTAGAGTTACCGTGGGGTCAGTGCAATGGGCAGAAATCCGGCTCGCATCTCTCCTCTCACACTAGTATTATCTGATTTACTGTCTGTAGGTAGCAGAATAAAAAGCAAACACAGAAGGTGTCAAGTTCTGGTAGTGTTCTCTTACAGGGCAAGTAGTGGTCAGGCTGGAGAGTGTCAATTAGTGTCAATAAAATACTGTCACTTCATTGATTGAACCAATGACAACCAGATTGCTTTCTTCTCTAACAGGTGCAATTATGTGGCCTCAAAATGCAATACAAACCGTGTCATTAGCTTACAAAAATGTCAATCAAATAGAAAAAGTGTAGTTAATTTGGAACAACTGCACAAGAATATGCTGCTGCTTTACAGTGGAAATGTTTACGCAGGAGAAATAACATATTTACATCTACTCAATTAGCAAGAAGCATCAAGGTAGATAAAGCAAAAATTCATTACAAAAGCAAAATATTGCAGATGCTGGAAATTTTAAATAAAAACATAAAATGCTAGAAATATTCAACAAGTCTGGCAGCATCTGTGGAAAGAGAAAGAGATTTGAAACATAGCTCTGTTTTGCTCTCCATAGATGCTGAAAGAACTGCTGAGTACTTCCAGCATTTTCTGTTTTAATTTATTACAACAAATTGTCTTTTTTAAAACATTTTGCTGTTTTTGGAAAATATGTCCATTTTGGAGCAGATTTTTAAAATGGAATTGTGCACCCGGCAAGCGACCACTCACTGCTCGGAAATGGCCACTTTGTCACACATCTGAAGTACGTGTCACTAAAGGCACTTAATTAGCACAAACACGTTATTCCTAAAGCAGCAAATCATAGCTTGGCAATCTTTTTAAAAAATGTGTGGGCATTAATAACAAAATAAAACAAAAGCCCATCATTCTCTCCTGGTTCCTCCTAACCATCAGAGCCTGCCATCTGCCCAAGGGGAGGAGCTGAGAACTTACACACACCACTCAGCAACAACAGGTTGCCTCTGCACTGGCATTATTGACTGACATGCCTATTTAAATCACTTCCTCACAAGGCTGCTGAGCAGGGGCCTTAAAGGAACAAGCCAGTTTAAACAAAACTCCACATCGGCCAATAAATAGCACAACTTGTACTCCAGACCTCAGACTGTCTTGAGCACTGCCACATAAGATCAACTACATTGGTGTAACCGGACAGCTGGAAGCAAACTCTTACTTGTAGAATCAGCAATTTAGAACAGCACCCAGAGTGTGTTTTATGTTAGTGAAGATGAAAACCTACTAAAATCCAGATGGTATAGATTCCCCAACTAAATATTAACCCAACCACATGCCTAAGTACATTATCCCACAAAACCAGTCAGAATAGAACTAACTGAAATGTATTTATTTTTTGATTTTCTACATGAAGCAAATTAAGCTTGAAAGGTTGCAAGCAATTGGTGCCTGACCAAGGGTGACAAGTGGAGACAAAATAGAAACAGTGCAGATCAAAATAGGATGCGATCTTGGGTATTTTAGTGCTACTTTGCTCAGCAGTACAGTTAACATATAATTGTAGTTAACTGTAATTGTAGATTTATTTTACATTTCTGTCGCTGAGTGTTGATCATGCACAGAGAAAACAAATAATAATAGAAGCTTTGCCATAGTCTCTATTCACTTTTACGCATGACTTCTAATTATATGTTATCCTGTTCAAAAAGACTGAAAGCTTTCATTTAAAAAAATATATATTTTTACTGGTGTTTCAATTAACAGATACAGAATAAAAGTAGGAAAAAAAAGAGCTGAGTTTCACACGTACAGTGTCATATGATGGACTGAAAGCTTTTTTTAATATAAATTTAGCGTACCCAATTTTTTTCTTCCAATTAAGGGGCAATTTAGCGAGGCCAATCCACCTACCCTGCACATCTTTTTGCGTCGTGGGGGTGAGATCCACGCAGTGACCCAGGGCCGGGATTGAACCCGGGTCCTCAGCGCCATGAGGTAGCAGTGCTAACCACTGAGCCACCGTACCGTCAAGACTGAAAGCTTTCTACATAGTTAAATTATTATGGAATTGAACATTAATTCACAATTTAATTTTTAGTATTCGTTCTCAAAATGTGGTCAATTCTGGCAAGACTGTTTTTATTGACACACGGCCTTCTTAAACTGCTGCAGCTGTTTACCGAAGGCATCCCCAATGGCTCCGGGGAAAAGTTCCTGGATATTGGGCCAGTGACAATGAATGAACTGCAGTATACTCCATGTCAGGACAATGTCACCTGAAGATGATGATGCGTCCATCACATTATTGATCTTCTCCTTCTCAATAATCACAGGGGAAAGAGGTGCTGCCAAAGTTGTTGCAGTGCATCCTGTAGATCATGGATGTTGCAATCATAGTTGCTTAGTGATGGAGAGAATGAATATCGAGTCCAGAGGCAAGGGGCACCAATCAGGGGAGCTGCCTGTTCTAGAGCTGACAGTGTTGGTATGGCTGCATTAGTCCAAGCAAGTAGTAAGTCATCTGTCACACTCCTGACTTGAGCCTCCTTGATGTTTGGGAAACAAAAGCTACTTGGATTTTTTTATCAAGTTTTATTCATTCTTGGGATGCGAGTGTCCCTGGCTCGGCTTGACTTATTGCCTGTACCCAAGTGCCCTTGAGAAGGTGGTGGTAAACTGCCTTCATGAACCTATGCAGTACATGTGGTGTGATGGTTATCTCCTTTGAGCCTACTGCAATGGAGGTTTTAAGAATGATGCTACTTAATTTGTAGTTTTGCAGTTAGTGATATTTGGACTACTTGTTTGTGGTCTTGAAGGTACCACCACCACAATCAAAATGGGACAGATAGAGCATGACTTGGACCCCCAAGAATGAGATGACAATAAAATCCATAATGCTTCTCTAAACAAACAAGACATTTATGACAAGTTTTCAGTTTCCAGAATTATAAATATGTAGCAACTTTAATATTGCCAATGTTAGCTAAAATAATGATAAAGTACATTTTATCATCTATAAGTACTGTATCCTTTGCCAATCTCAAATATATTTATTGATATAATATAGAAAGAAAAACAGACGTGGATTTATAAAGCATCTTTCATGACCACTGCCCATTTCAAAGCACTTATTAGCTAATGAAGTACTTTTGAACATTGTCACTGTTATAATGTCCTTGTAGTTTCTTACCAAATTATTACAGTCCTGATATCATATTGATAGATGTTATAAATAACCACCAAATAAGCTCCATTACATAGAATTAATAGCACAGGAACATACTATTCAACCCAAATGCTTTGTGTCATCGTTTATGCGCCACAGGATTCCTTGCACCTTATTTCATCTCAACCTCTCAACAGATCTTTCTACTTTTTTTCTTTCTCATTTGTTTATCCAGCTTCCCCTTGAATACATCTTTGCCATTTGCCTCATCTACTCCACATGGCAGCGATTTCCACATTCTAATCACACTCTGAGTAAAGAGGTTTTTCCTGAATTACTTGTTGAATTTATTTGTGACTATCTTATATTTCTATCTCCTAGTAGTGAATGTATGATGGCTGTGTTCCTTTTTCCGTGGAGCAAGGAACAGTGGACCTCCATATACATGGTTCACTGTCGTTGCAAACCCAAATACTGTTCTGTAAACAGAAATTACATTAATTCCTCGCAATAAACGGGAATTAATTGACTGTAACTCATTTCCATCTAATTAGAGCTGGCCTAGACAAGTCTATCTCACACAGATATCCAAAACATTAAATTTTTGGAGGTCTAAATTAATAGTTGAAAACTAAATCAACTTCACCAAGCCTCTGTATGTTTTCCTTTCTTTATTCTGTCAAGGGATGTGAGCATTGCTGATATGGCCAACATTTAATGTCCATCCTTTATTGCCCTTGAACTAAGTTGCTTACTGGAACATTTCAGTGGGCAATTAAGAGTCAACCACATTGCTGCGGATCTGGAGCCACATGTGGGTCAGACCAGGTGAGGATGGCAGATTTCCTTCCCTAAAGGACAGTGGTGGAGGGTGGGATTTTACAACAATCAATGATAGCTTTATGGTCCATTCATCATTACCGAGACCAGCTTTATATTCCATATTTATCAACTGAATTTAAACTCCACCAGCTGTGTGGTGGGATTTGAACCCATGTCCCCAAAGAATTAGCCTGGGCCTCTGGATTACTAGTCCAGTGATATTACAACTGCCCTACCATCTCTCCCTTCAGCTTTTGTCAATGGCTTTGGGGAGTCAGGAGCTCAGTTACTACAGAATTCTCAGTTTCTTACCTGCTCTTGTAACCACAATAGTTATATGGCTGGTCCACTTCAATTATTTGGACAATGGTAACCCCAATGACGTTGATGGTGGGGAATTCAGTTGTGCATGGCATTGAACACTGTAAGCATCCCTCTGTCTGATCGTATGATGAAGGAGGGGTCAGTGATGATGCAGCTGAAGATGGTTGGGCCTAGGACACTACCTTCAGGAACTCCTGCAGCAATGTCCTGGGGCTGATGCAATTACTCAGGTTCCTTGATGCCGCACTTGGACAAATTCTGTATTGATGTCAAGGCAATGACTCCCACCTTAGCTCTGGAGTTCAGATTTTTTGTGTTCACTAATAACTTAAATTGGAGCAAGCTCGAAGGACTGCAAGGTCTCTTCCTGCTGCTTTTTCTGTCTGCCTGGTGACACAGTAAACAAGCGACAGTAGGTTGCTCTGAGGCTGAACCATTTCTATTGTAGGCTTTGTCACCCATTATGTTTTTGAAAGAAGCAAAGCAATAAACCCATGTTCAGTCCCCCCTCCCGCCGCCCCAACCCCCCAAAACAGAAAATATTTATTTCAGCTAAGTAACCGTGTTAAGATCGATCAGAACTTGTTAATGTTGACTCCTTTCCCTACTCAAGTTACATAAGCTGTCACTGGGAATCAAATCAAGCCTAGGCCAGCTGCAGTAGAAATCAAACCCTTCTGACACACGATAAAAGCCCGAGCTGAGCCACAAGGTTTCCATTAAATACAGTCTGCAGCAAGATGAACAACTCAAAACCAGCTATTGATCAGCCCATCGATCTTCAGTGGGGGAACCAAGATTGGAAAAGAACCAATTGGGATAGGATTTCTTATTTATTCTCAACTCTGGCTTAGTGGTTGCCAAGCTCTGGTCCTTCCAGGCTTAAGCCATCAGACATTTCTGACGGAACTAGCCAGGATGTCTGACTGAGATAATTCAAGTTGAAGGCAGACAATCTGCTGTGTGAGCTGATTAGCCATTGACTTGGAACTTGACCTGTCTGATCCGTGACAGCAGCTTCTTAAAAGGAAGGCAGCCTGATAGAACAAATTCTACAAACCAAGTTGGCCCAGTGATATCAGAAAAGTGACTGTGTCTGTGAACTCGGGAAATAATCCTTCCTCCTTTTCATTCTCAACTCCTGGCAGTAGAGACACACTGCAGCGTATTATTTCATGCAAAAAGTGTGCGCACAACCCACGATGTTTAACCAACTGAAAAGTGCTGTAATCATCTTGGGACCAAATAATTACAAGTGAAAAGTTGCATAAGAGAACACATTTACTGTGCATTTCCTTAATTCTACTTCATAATATGAATGAAAATCAAATTTTCTGCAGTTGTTATATTCCTAGATATTAAATGTACACATTTTGAAATTTACCAAAGAAACTGCAATTCAAAGGATCTTCTGTTTTGCACAGCACAACTATTTATACTTTTGCAGAAATAGGTGGGGCTGATAGAATAATCAATTTTGTTGTGAATCCCATCAATTTTCCCCTTGTGTTGCCAATTATATAGACAGACCGTGCAGCAAGTGGGGCCTATGATGCCGTTCCGCAAAAGTAAAAGCTTGACTGCTGTTAGAAAAATGACTGATTGACCAAGAGCACAATTAGATTTGAAGTTAGTTCTTCACCAACTGCAGTCAGACCAGCCTGGCAATCTCAAACTCTGCCTAACTTACCAAGCTTCATAAACAGAGCAGCTGCTGCCCTCTTTTATGCAAATGAACCCATTCCCACATTTCGGAAAGGAATCACCAGTGGGGCAGACTGTCACAGAGATCCAACTAGAATCTTTACATTGCAAACTATATATGTTGCAAGAGGCACATTGCTCGTTAACCTCTGTACTTGGGTCTTTATTGGGCAGTTTAAGAAAGGCTGCTTGGCAGAAAAGTTAGCTCCTGATTTCAACTTCATGCCAACGATGGCAAATTCACTATACATACATCCACCACACCCTCCCAACTTATCGGTTGTATAACAAAATGTTCTATCCTATGAGCAACAAATTAGTCTTGAGCTTTGACAAATGGTCATCTGGACTTGAAATGTTAGCTCTTTTCTCTCCCTACAGAGGCTGCCAGGCCTGCTGAGATTTTCCAGCATTTTCTCTTGGGTTTCAGATTCCAACATCCGCAGTAATTTGCTTTTATTAACTTGGTCTGGCATTTTATCGAGGACACAAACCTACAATGGGTAGGACTGAAAAGTGAATGAAATTACCATAACACTACAATAGTATCATAATAATCAAATCTATGAAATTATCATAGATTATCATAGAATTTACAGTGCAGAACAGTGCAGAAGGAGGCCATTCGGCCCATCGAGCCTGCACCGGCACCCGGAAAGAGCACCCCAGACAAGGTCAACACCTCCACCCTATCCCCACAACCCAGTAACCCCACCCAACACCAAGGGCAATTTTGGACACTAAGGGCAATTTATCATGGCCAATCCACCTAACCTGCACATCTTTGGACTGTGGGAGGAAACCGGAGCACCCGGAGGAAACCCATGCACACACGGGGAGGATGTGCAGACTCGCACAGACAGTGACCCAAGCCGGAATCGAACCTGGGACCCTGGAGCTGTGAAGCAATTGTGCTATCCACAATGCTACTGTGCATGATAACATCATGTACAAATTGCAGTCATGTTTTAAATTGCAACATTCTCAAGGAAGCCTTTCAAATGACATGATAGTTCTTCAGAACAAAAACAACAATGCAAACGACATTTAGACTTCACTTCAGGCACAACTCCTTTTTCAAATAAAAAGCTGCCTAATTCAAAAATCTTTAGAGGAAAAGAATATACTGTCTTTTAATCTGCTTAAAAATATCATAGCACTTCACTTCACAATTTTCTATTTTATAAAGGAACATAGGATTACAGAGCACTACAGCTCTAAAGAGTTAACAAGTTAGCTGGGTTTTGAAGCAGCTGGCACTGAGCCTATAATCATTCAACATGTCTTTTATCACAGCACATGGTACAGTCTTCTGCCTATTGCTCTGTGCCAGTCTCACGGTCCAGGTGATAGCATAGTGACAATGCACCAGTATTGAATTCTTCTACAGACAAAGAATGAGCTCACTCGGAGTGAGCCCAGCTTACTGTCTGCTGCTCATGACTACACAGTCTGTCTGCCGACAGACAAAGATATCGGCAAGGGAGAGTTTGAATACAGTTTCTGGGTCCCTGCGTTTCAAAAGAGCTGAAAGCCAGCGGCCCGAGGGGTGAGGCTGGCTAGTCGCTGGCATACTTGGCTGTGCATTGAGCCAGGTGGCCTAAGCATACTGGCAAACGACTGGCATGGAGCCCAATGCAGATGGCTTGCATCACTTTGGTCTTTCCCCATGAAGCCTTTTAGACTGTGAACACAGATTTCTTTCAGGTCAGAGAGCAGCTTTCAGCACTAAATCAAAGTTCTAATAAATATCCCATTGTCTTATTCTTTGTTCGTGCGTAGCAGAAAAACTTCAAGCTTCATTCTCTATCTTTTCACAACTGACACCCAGCTTGTGGACTGTATACCCTACCTGGCCTCCCTGTTTTTTTTAAAAAAACATGCCTTCAGGTTAAAATAATCTCCCCTGCCCCCACCCCCCACAGTCAGAGCTTTTTATTGTAAGGGAAAATTCTTTCTAGCCTCCCACTGAACGTATTATAGATTTCATCAGTCTCTGTGTAGTTTCAGGTTTTGTATAAAACTGCAGATGAAAAGTATATTTATAAAAGAAATACCAGACCCCCAGTGTTATTTATACCATTGCAGGAGGTCCACAGTAAACTACAGGGAAGCATTTCAAACCTTGAATTTTGGATATAAATTATGCTGGAGGCCTTTTTGTCCCTAATTTATTTCTAAACATTACCTTACTTCATTTAGCACCGTGTGTGCTTCTAGTGTTTAAAACTGCTCTTTACTCCAGATCCATTATTTTTCCCAATGAGGATTTCACGCCTAATGATTCAATGTATTACAACAAAACTAATGTCTTTGAAACCCATACAAAAAGGACTTGGGTGTCTTCTATTCGTGAAGGGGGGCTTTCCAGTGTTTCATTATTATGAGGGAGTCATGGTTGCTCAACATTAATTCAGAACTGATGACAGCCTACGTCAGAGCTGCAGCGAAAGTAGTGGTTCACAGATCTAAAATGGGTCAATCCTACTGATCATCAATACTTCGATCGGGGACAAGTTTCTGTTCATTTAATCTGGTGTGTAGGGTGGGTTTGAAAGAGTCTGCCGCAAAGTTCTACACCTCTTTACATCATAATTCTTGCCAGTCAATCCACAGAATGGCATACAGTTTGAGAGCCAGGCAAACTGTTCACCTGTTTAATGTGACATATGGTCATAACTAGTCACAGGAGCCAGGTATCTGAAGGTATTTTGCCCTTTGACAATTTAAAGCCATCTTCAGCTTTCAAACTGTGCACTTTGCTTATCACAGAATACCATAAAAATTAACTGGTTGTATATTTCGAAAGACGAACAAATGTCACCATCGACCCTTCTCCAATGCCTTTTGAACATCCAATGTGCAGGGCTACTGACAGAACTATGGGTCAAGTCATCCAAACTAAGGGGACAATTCAAAAACATTTATTTTTTTAAAAAGCCTGTACCTTTGTGCAGCACTTTTATTGAATGTGACTTTTATAATGGGGCACGGCTTCCAAAATGGAAAAAGAAAACAGAGGTGGCGGTCAGTTCGCTGTCGGTGTGATTCTGCCAGACCTGCTGAGATTTTCCAGCATTTTCTCTTTTGTTTCAGATTCCAGCATCCGCAGTAATTTGCTTTTATCTACTACTTATATGCTACCTTATCATGTTGAATTGTCCAAAAGAGTTTTACATGTTAAATTACTTTAAACCCTGCCTTATTTTGGCAAATGATGGACTGGACTCTCCATCCCAGTGGGATTTCTGGTTCACCCCACTGGCAGGATGCTCCGTTTTGCCAGCTGGTCAATGGGGTTTCCTATTGTGGGGCAGCCCCACACCATGGGAAACCCCTCGGCTGCCAGCAAAACGGAGCATCCCGACAGGGGAGAATCCAGCCCAGTGTCTCACAAACAGTAACAAACTAAAGGCTGGAATTCTCCATTGCGGAATCTACGTGCTCCCGCTACCAGAGAATGGGGACTGTATCCCGCTAGCAAAATTATGCAAATCACCAAACATACTGTTTTTCCTGCAGTTATTGGGGTCGGGCTGCCATTTATAATGGGTGCCCCGATCCCAGCGGCCAGGGACAGCTAACAAAGGGAGCAGCCCCAATCCCTCATCAAGGAGGCGCATCCTCCCTCCCATCACATGAATAATGGGTGACCATGGTCAGCAGCTGTCAATCTTAACAAGAATGCTTGTAAACATTTCCATTAGGATCAATGGATGGTACTTGAGATGCATTCAAGTGTGAAGGGAAAGATAAATAAACAAACCTCCTGGTAGCTATGTTTAAAGCATTAAGCTTGTAATCAAAGGCAGGTTAAAGGTACTGGACATTTCATTCTCAGGCGAAGCCTTTTTAAGTGTTGTGTGCATTCTAGGAAGGCTTTGTTTTCAAAAAGTAGCAGTTTCAAATGCATAGGGCTGAGGGAGCAGATGTGAGGAAAGGGAAAGTGTTCCTGGCTTGGATTCGAAAAGGAACATTCTTATATGCTCATCAACTGTCCAGCAGTACAGTTCAGGTTGAGAAGGCCACTTCAGAGTTTAAACAGGTCAGGCCGGGATAAAGACTTTGAACAGAGGATCGCCTGAGATCACCATATCAATAATGATCTTCAGGTTATCCAGGGTTAAAAGCAGCAGTCCAGACACAGAATCGCCATCCCGGGAGAGGGTCCCGGGGTCAACCCCTTACCCACAGCCCAAGCTCACCCAAGCCCCAGGACCCTTTGAAACCCCCCCTGTGCAGCCTGGCATGGCAAAGGGGCACATGAGCAATGAGCTGATTGCCTTGACCGCCCGCAGGGTCCAACATGGCAGGATGCTGTAAGTGCTGACGCACTTACAGCAAAGCTCATCTGGTGGAGTTCCTACTCTGGGGGTTGGAGCATAACAGGGGAGGGGGGATTTGGGCTTCCAGCCCGTTAATTGAATTCAAATCAATGTAAATCAACTGTTCGCATGTTCCCACCCGCGCGGGGTGGGAAGTCAGCTACGTCCAGTGGAGCGGGAGTGAAAACTGGGGATGGGGCTTGCCTGCCAGTGCGATCCCAATTTTGGCCCGACATGGGATTCTCCACCTGGTCGGTATTCCTAGAATGGGATTCTCCGTTTCTAAGACTAAGTGTTGACGCCAACGCCAAATTCGTGGCCTTTCGCGACAGAAAAACTGGTGCCACACCTGGACCGATTCCGCTACTATTAAGGGGCAAGCACCAGTACCACGTGGAATGCAATCAATCCCAATGAAAAATGGTGCGGGATTCGCCAGGTCCGTGATTGACACTCAGGAGGCCGACAAGATGCAGCTGCACATACACATTACACTCCCCACACACACTTACCCCAGCCCAAAAGATGGATGAGCACGCCCATACAGTTGATGGGTCGGCTGGAGCCAGAGGGCACGCAGAGGGGAGACCTGGGGTGGACACCTATTCGACCCATGGCACCAAGATCAAAGTGGGCTGTTAGCAGTGTGCGCAGCTGCATAGCCGCCTTGCCGACAGCGGCAATGATGCTCTGTGCTCGTCCACCTCAACCCCACAGCCCACCTCCTGGCCACCCCCGCTACTCCCCCTGGCCCTGACAGAAGCTCCCCAGCCAACAGCAGAACTGTCAGAAAACTATGGTGATGTTGGACACTTTCTGTATCCCTATCTCTCCCTCAGCACCCGCCTCGCCGATTTCATGATTTTTAAAAGCACGAGTGAACTGCGCCGTCGGGAACTCGGCCCAAAGGTGGCAGAGAATCGCGGAAGCCCCAGAGAATACCGGGTCGGGTCTGCTAATGGTATACAAATGTACGTATGTTCCCGTCCCTGATATAGGTTGCAGGATTTCAATGAACTAATGTGTACAGGAAATGGAGAATGAGAAGTTGGCCAGGAAAACATTGGAATAGTAGAGTGGAGTCAATAATAGCATTGCTGAGGGATTCAGCAATGGATGGCTGTAGGTAGGAATGGAACAGACAAAGTTGCTCAGTTTGATTTGAGAAGTTGAGATTGTTTTCCATGGAGTGAAGGTCGAGAGGAGATTTGAAAACGTTGTTTAAAATCAGGAGGCTTCTGAACAGAATAGTTAGGGAGAAATTGTTCCCATTGGTGGAATAATCAAAAATCATACAGACCAGGGTTAAGCAACTGACAAAAGAAGCAATGGCGACATGAGGAAAAACTTTTCTGTGCAGCAAGATGGGATCTGATGTGGTGGAAGCAGAATCAATTGAGCCATTCAAGATTTCATTGGGTTATTACCCAAAAAAGAAGAATGTGCAGGGTTACAAAGAGAAGGTAAGGGAGTGAAATGAGGTGAATTGCTGTTTTAGAGAGCCAGCAGACATGGCTGGTCAAATGACCTTCCTCTGTGTCTTCTATAATCATTCTATGATTCTACATCATGTTTGAACTAGGCAGTCATTGTTATGAAGCAGATGTGGAGTTGAGGTGTTTGGTTTGTGGTCAGATAGCATTCGGAAACTACAAACAAGAATACTAAGTTTGTGGCAACGGTCAAAATTGTTCCTCCTAATATTTAGCTGAAGAAATTGCAGTTCAGCTACAACTGGACTCCAGATAAGCAGTCCAGTAGCATGGCAGCAGGGCAGCAGAAGAGAACTTGAAAGAAGTGATTGAGTTGCGTTTCATTTGTGTACATATGGAAGCTGACCCTATTAGGGGCATAATTTAAATTCACTCAAAACTCAAGTTAAAATCAAGTCCTGTGCCTTCAGATAAATTAGAAGATACTGATAGCATTCTATAACTCCAGCATTGTACCTTTGGTTCAAACCATATATTTCTATTCAATCATGGGACAAGGGCATTGCTGGATAGGCCATCCCTAATTGCCCTCGAGAAGACGGTAGTGCGCTGCCTCCTTGAACCGCGTACATGTGTGAGCAGGGTATTCATTAAACTTCTGCCAAATTACAAAAGAGCAAAGTCTTCAGGATAATTCCTAGCAATATTATTGCTATGGGAAAGAATGTAGATGAGGAACAGGAGAGGACCGAAAATTGTAATGCTAGGGCAGGCCCACTGAGCTGGGCAACTCATGAGAGGTTTGGATGGGGATGGCCTGATCAAATGCTGCAGAGATGAGGAACAATAATGCACACATTACCATCACAGAGGACGTGATTCATCTTTTACTGCTGGTTTTATATACAATCAACAGGTTCAAACTGAATATCCACAACCAGAGTAATACCTGGATTGAACAGGTTGCCTTATAAGAAAAGACTGGACAGGCTAGGCTTGTATATGCTGGAGTTTGGAGGAATAAGAGGCAACTTGATTGAAACATACAAGATTCTGAGGGGTCTTGACAGCGTGAATGTGGAGACAATGTTTCCTCTTGAGGGAGAATCTAGAATTAGGGGTCACGGTTTAAAAATAAGGGGCTGGTTTCTCCGTACCCCGACGCCAAAATCGCGGCCGGCGCTGGGGCGCAGAATTAACATCCCCGCATGGAATCGGGACTGGCGGCAGTTTCCCGATTCTCCAGGCCCTGAAAAGCAGTGTACCCGGAGAGGACGCAACGCCATATATCCCCTACCAGCGGCCATTGCTGGAGGCCCACCTCGCCACTCTCCGCCCCCGACCGGCCGAAGTCCCGACGGTGTGGGTCTAACATGGTCCTACCGGTCGGGATACTATTATGGCGTCTGTGGCCACCCTGGTTGGGGGGCGGTCTGATCGCAGGCCAGGGGGGGCCTTACGTGTGGCTGGGCAATTTTTGGGCAGGCAGTCCGGGTCGGGCGCACGGCCGATCGGTGGCACTATGTTTAAAGTCCAGCTCCACAGTCTGAGTCTGCCATAGAGCATGGCGCGGCCGCTGGAGGCCACCATCGTGCCCATGCGTGGCCTCTGACCCGGAGGTACGGGACCCGCATCTGCAGCAAAAGCTGCTAGTTTCACGCTGGTTCACTGCTAGCTCCCTTTACGTGGGGACATAGTCCCAAAAACAGAGAATTCAGCCCAAGGTGTTGCACATTTAAAACTGTAATGAGGAGATGTTTTCTCTCAGAGGGTCAAAAGTATTTGGAACTCTCTTTCTGAAAAGATTGTGGAAGCAGGGTCTTCAAATATTTTTAAGGCAGAGGTAGATAGATTCTTGGTAAGCAATGGGGTGGTAGGTTATCGGGAATAGGCACAGTGCAGAATTAAGGTTACCATCAGATAAACCATGATGCTATAAATTGCTGAGCAGGCTTGAAGGGCTGGATGACCTACTCCTGGTTCTAAGTGTTAGAGTTTCACAGCACAAAAGAGGCCCTTCATCCCATGGTATCTGTGCCAGCCAACAAGCACCCATCTATTCTAATCCCATTTTCCAGCATTGAGCCTGTAGCGTTGTATACTATGGCATTTCAAGTGCTCATCTAAATGCTTCTTAAATGTTGAGAGGGTTCCTGCCTCTACCACCCTTTCAGGCAGTGAAAAAAAAACATCCTTGTTTATATGTTCCTAATATTAGTTTCATCCACTACGTGTTAATCATTCTTTTTTTTGTTGTTTTAAATCATTTGGTTGGAGGGTTCAAAGTCACGAGGGAACTAGACAGAATATATACAGAGAATCTGTTCCCAGTGCTGGAAGGATCAACAACGAGAGGGCAACAATTTAAGGTGATTTGCAAGAAAAGCAATGGCAACATGATAAAAGCCTTTGTTAAATGCAGCAAGTGGTTAGGATCTGGAATGCACTGCCTGGGGGTGTGGTGGAGGCAGATTCAATCATGACTTTCAAGAGGGAATTGAATTTTATCTGAAGAGGAAAAGAAAATTGCAGGGCCAAGGGGAAAAGGCCGGGAAATGGAACTTTGAGTTGTTCTTGCAAAAAAGTGGCATGAATATGATGGGCCAAATGGTCTCCTTCTCTGGTGTTATCGTTCTACAATTCAATGATTTCTGAAATCAAGACTTACTTCATATTCAACAAGAATTGGTTTTGTTCCTTTTATCTGGAACATCATAAAAGGTTTTCCCTCCAGGTAGATATTATAGCTATTAAATCATTCAGTTCTGAAAACACAGACAGACTTACAGAGGCACTTCGCTAAGCTTGAGAAGACCACATTGAGAAGTAATTCTTCTTACACTTGGCAGTAAATTGCAAACTGACGTGTCGCAAATGGACATAAACCTTTGCAGCTGATGTTATGTCAACAATGAAAGCTGCAAAAACTCAATTTGTGTATTTTTGTTTGGAGATTTAAGCTGTTAATTTTGTTTTTAAAAATTACCAAATAAAATGACTTCTTAAAAGAGATCGAAGGACGACAAAAAAAATGTTTCTTTCTTTTGGTTCATACTGCTTGCATTTTTCTTTTTTTTTAAATATACAATGCTGTGCAAGTGCTCCCTCTGGTACCAAGCTGTGTTGGGGGTTGGGAAAGGGGGTCAAACTACAAGATCACTTTTGGTAACATTCCCAGAACATATGGGAAGATATGGCTCCACAAAGCTACGTGAAACAGATGTTTAAAGAACTAATGCTAACAGACCAAAAGACGTGCAAATAGAATCTAAGGAACTGTACACAATAAATCCAGTCCCAGGATCTTTCTGCAGTGCCATGAGAGTGCCTTAGAGACATGCAGCATCGTTTGGAAAAATAGCAACATCCGTTCACTCTGCTCTGCTGTACTCAGTTGAAATATGCACAATGTCCCATTATTATTGAATCATTATCTGGCTACAGCTCTGACAGAAGCATCATATGGGCTATGAAAGACTCCTTTCTTTTCATGATTAGCCTTTAAAACATTTCCTCATGTTACAGTCCTTTACAGCCTCCCAGAATGCGCTGCTAAATTACAGTGCTGAAATTAACTGTATGCCGTTGTGATTTTATGATAAATAAAGGGGAATTGAGCCAGTCTGACCTAGTATGCATTTAACCCTTCACTGAACATTTACGAGAATTGAGTATAAAGCATCACAACGCAGAGGAACTGTAAGAAACCATTACATTGGATGGAAATAATATTCAAAAAGATTCCAGACTTTTGCTAATTATTGATCAACACATACATAACTTAAAAACGATTAATTGCAACCCCTGCAATACTGAAAACTATTCCTTCGTTTTTGCACTTTCTGCCTCTTCTTGCTAACTAATTCTGGCTTTCATTATCAACCTGCAACACAAACATTGTTGAATCCATCAGTGGCTAGCACGTCTGCAGATTTATTTTAAGAAGAATCTGAGACTTTTGTTTTGATGGGTTGTAAGAGACAATAGAATTTTACCTAGCAGTCATCACCTGGACAAGACTGTGCACAGACAGGAGTGAAATATACAACTCACAGCATATGCTATATCTTGACCCCACAAAAAATCTCATAAATTTGATTGCATTCTTTAAGGAAGTGACAAAAAGGGTTGATGAGGAAGTGCAGTGGATGTGGTGGACATGGATTTTAGTAAGGCACGTGACAAAGTCCCACTTGGCAGATTGGTCAAGAAAGTGAAAGCCCATGGGATACCGGGCAATGTGGCAAACTGGATAAAAAGTTGGCTTAGTAACAGGAAACGAAGGGTAATGGTTGATGGCTACCCTTGCAATTCAAAAGTTGTTTCAAGTGGGCGGCATGGTAGCACAGTGGTTAGCACTGTTGATTCACAGCGCCAGGGTTCCAGGTTCAATTCCCGGCTTGGGTCACTGTCTGTGTGGAGTCTGTACGTTCTCTCCTTGTCTGCAAGTGTTTCCAGAGTTCTCCGGTTTCGTCCTACAGTCCAGAGATGTGTAGTTTAGGTGGATTGTCCATGCAAAATTACCCTTAGTGTCCAAAAATGTTGGGTGGGGTTCTGGGTTACAGTGATGAGGTGGAGGTGTGGGCTTAAGTGGGGCGCTCTTGCCAAGGGCCGGTGCAGACTCAATAGGCCGAATGGCCTCCTTCTGCACTGTAAATTCTATGAAAAAAATTGAACTGGTCTCTCATGAATGGAAGAAATTTCATACAGGAAAGCAGTTACATTCGCCACTCCATACTCCCTTCCCAGCCCAAGAAAGCCCTTTTCCAGTCACTTCCTTTCACGGTTTCCCACTTTCCCAGTCATGCCCTTCCCAGTCAAACGCCTTCCCATCTTCCTTCCTTCCCAACATTTGTGCATACCTTAAAATTATTCAAGAATATTTTTGCAGCCAATAATTTTCCAGCCAATTCTCTCTACTTATGAAGAATTTCTCCTTAAAGCATTTCAAGTTCATATTTGAGCTTCACAAAATGAAGACATGGCAAGAAGATCTGCGGGACCCAGGTCCTTCTACAGACCATTTTTTCCATTCATTCATGAGATGTGGGCATCTCTGGCTAGACCAGCAATTTTTGTCCATCCATAAATCATCTTCGAGAATGTGGTGGTGAGCTGTATTCCTAAACTACTGCAGTCTATGTGGTGTAGGTATACCCACAGTGCTGTTAGAGAGGGAGTTTTAGGGTTTTGACCCAGTGGCAGTGAAGGAACGACGATATATTTCTATGTCAGGATGGTGGGTGACTTGGAGGGGAATGCCCAGGGGGTGGTGGTCCCATATGCCTGCTGTCCTTGTCCTTCTAGATGGTAGTGGCTGTGGTATGTAAGGTGCTATGCAAGGAGGCTTGGTGAGTTCTTGCAGTGTGTCTTGTAGATGGTACACACAGCTGCCATGGTGCATCGGTGGTGAAGTGAATGTATGTGGAAGGGGTGCCAATCAAGCAGGCTGTTTTGTCCTGGATGGTGCCAAGCTTCTTGAGTTTTGTTGGAGCTGCACTCATCCAGGCCAGTGGAGAGCACAGCCATCTGCCAATGACCAAATTACATCAGCTTAGCACATGTGCCCTGCTGAGATACAGACATGTATAAGATTCAGTAAAATCTTATAGTAAAACAAGTAGGTTGTGAGAAGTTTGGCAATCTGTAAACGTGGAACAGATTAAATTTTCTTGCATGTGCCAGCTACCTGGTATATGATACTGCCGGTTCATCTTACCTCACCAGAATCCTTAAAGTCTTTTCCCATTTCTGTTTCCAGATATTATAAGTAGTGTCGAGTTTGGCCAGCACTTTCAGCTCGGCATGCTTTTTCAGGGTCACCAATCCTTCCAGGTTGTCCTGGACTCTCCAGGAATTAAAGATCAATTTCAGAAGAAAAGCCGTAGTGGCACATTAAAAAAAAATTGGAGGTTTGATGAAGCCTCCCGGAATATCTGCAGCCAGAATTAGTAATCCTACTGCTATTTTCTGGGAACTGTGATCGGGCATGATAAACAGGGTAAGCATCTTTGGACACATGTGCTCTACACTGCCCTGTCTATTCAGCCAAGTCAATCATTTATTAAATATTCCCTGTATATATTTCCAAAGGCTGAAATCAGCTCTCACACTTTCTGAGCATTAAAAGAGGTGGCAACATGGTTTTCCACCATAAATTGCCACTTATCTTGAGGCACATGTATCCCTTTAATTTGGAGCAATGGGGCCCCTACGTTAAACAGGCTCAATCTCCACAGGGAGCACAAGTAAATGATTTAAAATAGCTGAACTTGGGGAATCTGCGATATCAGTCAGGACAGCATGATTAGTAAAGTGATTCTCCTAGGTCAAAGCGAACCCACTGAACTTGGGGTTTGCAAAATCCTACAAAAACAACTATCCTAGGATCTTGAAATTGGCCCCAATTTATTTTCTAAAGCAGCTAGAATACACCCAATTGCTCTGTGGATAAATGCACCAGCAGGTATGGAGTGCATGGACAATAAGCCCAGGTTAAATTCCCAATCAACACAAAGTTAGTTGACAGAAACTCATAGCAACTGGTCACAGCATTTCAGACTAGAAAGGAGAAGAGAATAAGGTGGGACTGCAGGTCTTGACTACTTTAGTCACAGAGCAAGGGAAGCTGCAACTTTAGATCCCAGTATCCCAAATTATGAGGCTGAATGTGCAAATTTGGGGACAATGGGCAGCCTGCAGCACACACCAGGTGCAATGGAGAAGCTTATCCTGAGACTTGCAAACTTAGTTTAAATGAAGTCTGATATTCAAGTAAGCTTACGGCCTACTAGTTCCAATGAAGGATACCTTCCTGCACATGACTTGTGCTAGCAGACTAATTATTCCACGATAGACTGTATCCATAAAATCTCAATCTCAACTTGAAAAATAAATTCCAATTAAAGGGTAATTTAGGGTGGCCAATCCATCTACCCTGCACATCTTTGGGTTGTGGGCTGAGCCCTCGCAGACACGGGGAAAATGTGCAAACTCCACACAGACAGTGATCCGGGGCTGGGATCAAACCAGGGTCCTTAGTACCGTGAGGAAGCAGTGCTAACCACTGCACCACCGTACCGCCCCTCAATCTCAACAATAAAATAAGCTGATTTAGCCAGTCAGCCCTCAAAATGCCCTTGTTGCTCTATGAAAATGGAACATTGGAAATCCATTCCAGTTATCAGCCAAGTCTGGCAAACTATACATTATAAATGAAAATTTTATAACCCACAATTATCTTGCAGTATAAAGGTTAGCATTACAGTCTGATTTTCAAATGCTATTTAGAATCATAAAAATTGTAGCCCATTTTTAAAAAAAAATCAGTTTAGGAGAACACCAGGATTTTTTTCCACAGTGTAGTGCTGTAGCAGTTAAGGATTGAAAACTCCCCATCAGTATGGTGAGTAGAGAATGTTCAAGCCCCTGAAGGGACAGGGTACAGTGCTGTTCTGCTAACAATGAAAGTGACACTCATAGAACCCAACTGCTGACATTGCCAGGGTCCTGCACACTTGTGCTGACCTAACAGTTTATTCTTCATTACATCAATGAAGGTGCAAAATAGGGGAGGAGCAGAGAATAGCATGAACAGCGTAAGTTCTGTCAAAGCATGTGACAATAGACTCCCTCCCACCCCGCCCAAGAACAAGTGTACAATTACATTGAGGTTTAGTTAAATATTGATAAACCTATTCAACAGCACATATTTCTATACCACGCTGCTAGTTATAATATATATTTTGGCATCATGGCACAAAAGAAATCTGTTAGCATTGGCATCGATGCACCTTTGGCATCGATGCACCTCGCAAAAATAAAAGATCTTTCCCATATTAACTTAGTCTTCAAGGACAGCGTGGTAGCACAGTGGTTAGCACTGCTGCCTCATGGCACTAAGGTCCCAGGTTCGATCATGGCTCTGGGTCAGTCTTTGTGTGGAGTTTGCACATTCTCCCCGTGTTTGAGTGGGTTTTGCCCCCACAATCCAAAGATGTGCAGGCTAGGTGGATTGGCCACACTAAATTACCCCAAAATTGGAAAAAATTAATTGGGTACTCTAAAAAAAATTTTAAAAACAGAATTCAGCCTGACAGGCCAATCTCCAAAATGCCTCCAGAATGTTGTTCAATTAAAGCTTAAAACACAACCTTTATTTTATCATAGAATATTCTTAAGACAGGGTCATAAGTGCCATTTACATAGATCTCTATAAATAGCAATTTGAATTTAATAGTTCTTCCTCATGTAATAATAAAGGCCAGAATCTAATTTTTGCCACCAGATGTCTCTAGCTCACTGAACAAATAATCGACCATTTTGTGATTTCAAATCAAATTGAAGGCATCCAGTGGCAGCTAAAGGGCAAGGAACCAGTTTTTAGATCATTTTCATTGTGAGAGCAAAGTATTCTGGTTGAACACTCTAAACCTGTTTTCATAAATAATTCTACTGTTCAAGTTTCTGCTTAACTTAGTGGTAGGAGGGCAGCACGGTGGCGCAGTGGTAGCACTGCAGTCACACGGCGCCGAGGTTCCAGGTTCGATCCCGGCTCTGGGTCACTGTCCGTGTGAAGTTTGCACATTCTCCCCGTGTTTGCGTGGGTTTCGCACCCACAACCCAAAGATGGGCAAGGTAGGTGGATTGAACACGCTAAATTGCCCCTTAATTGGAAAAAATGAATTGGGTACTCTAAATTTTAAAAAAAAGGAAAAAAAAACTTAGTGGTAGGAGCCTCATCTCTGAGTCAGAATATTGCTAGTTCAAGCTCAACCCCAATGCTTCTACACAAAATCTACGCTGACATTTCAGTACAGAATGGATGGAGTACCACGTTGTCAAAAGTGCTGGCTTTCAGATGAGGCTTTAAATCAAGGTCCCATCTGCTTTTTCAGGTCAAAATTCAAGATTCAATGACACTTGTTCAGAGAAGAACAAGTTGTTGTTCTTCTGGCTAACACAAGTCTTTCAATCAAAATATGCAAAGCAGATTAACAGATCATTCATCCCACTGTCATCTGTAGGACTTTTCTGTGTACAAATTGGTTGCCACAAAAAAAACAATAACTACACTTCAGAAGTATTTATTTGGCTGTGAAACACTTTGGAATGTTGTGAAAGCACTGTATGCAACAAATGTTGTTTTGCTTGTACTCGTAGCCAGTAAGCAAATCATGTATTTTTAAATAACTTTCTGCTGCAGATGACCAAGCAAATTCTTTAAAACTGCAACAATGGAAAGTGTGTAGATTGTGCCAGCTTAGCTCTCAGGGAAAGACCTTTATTAAGTACTGGGAAAGGGAAGTATAATTAATTTTACTAAGTGAATATACTGGCATGCCTGGCTACCAAAGATGAAGCTTCCTGCTTGGCTCCTGGCACTGATTTTTTGTTTTCAGGATAGGGCCCCATACCAGGGGTGCAGGGGAATTTAAAAATGGTAACGACATCACACACCTGATTTGTCTATGTCTACACAGTGGCCTTAATAGGCTGATAGGCTACCGACCGCTCATGGACAAGTAGCCATCATACCTGGAAAAGGATCCCAAGATGAAAACATGCCAGCAAATCTAGTCGGTAGTGGGAAATTGTTGGTCTGCCCTTCTCAGTTCTGCAGTCCTTCCAAAACCCATGCCTGACATTAGGTAAGGGACAATTAAAGCTGCTTATAAATTCCTGGCCCTAGGTTAGAAGACCTTGGGACTTTTCTCTTTTTTCTGTAACTTGTGCAACAGCTAAATAACATGACCAGAACTCCTGTGATGGTGCTGACTAGTAGTTAGAGATCTGGAATACTGTATGGCAGTGATGTTCAGCTACTGGAATTGTGTTTAACCTTGTCTGACCCGTTAAAGCCATTGTTGAATTATTCCCAGTGGGGAAGACATCTAAACACATTCTAATCTAAATTCAAGTTTAACAGTTGAAGTAAATTGCCAGCTACTTGTATCACCCCACCTTCTGCCACAAAGATATTGAGGTCATAAATACCTGCAGCGATTGACTTTCTTGACCAATACATGGGATGTCAGAATATGACACATCTGCACCACACACAAATCCAACATATTTATTTAGAATAGATAAAATAAAGTCACTATAGTCCCAGATGACCTTAAGCTGCATTCCCCTTTGAGGGGAAGAGCTGGCTGCTGGTGATTTAATCTGAGGATCACCACACCTCAGGCGAGGGGAAAGGTTTAGAAGGCAGGGCCGCCATGAATGATCTCAGCTGGTACGGGAATTGAACCCACACTGATGGCCTTGCTCTGCATCATGAACCAGCTGCTCAAAGCAAAATGTCAATGAAAATAGACAATGGGCATGATTTAACATAAAAGAAAAAGTCCCATTTTGGGCGAGTATATTGAAAATCTACTTAAGCTGCACAGGCACAAGTGCTAGCAATTTACTGTAATTTACCGAATTTTACCTAAATTAGATGGCACATTTCATGAAATTAGTGGATATGGGTAACACTGGTCTTGCTTTATTCAGGTACAGATAATGCGAGCACCGCAATACCCTTAATTTTCTTAGAATCCTTCACATTCAATACTAAAACTCTTTACTATGATTTATTTTCATAAATTTAGACTACCCAATTCATTTTTTCCAATTAAGGGCAATTTAGCGTGGCCAATCCACCTCCCCTGCACATCTTTGGATTGTGGGGGGCGAAGCCTACGCAAAAACTGGGAGAATGTGCAAACTCCACATGGACAGCGAACTGGAGACGGGATCAAACCTGGGACCTCGGCGCCGTGAGGCAGCAATGCTGATCACTGCGCCACTGTGCTGCCACAACCCGTTACTATGATAACCACGCTGCATTCCTTAAAATAAAAACTGATGGTCAGCACTTTAAATAAACCAGTTATTCCAAAAAGTTTCTAATCACCCCATAAATGTAACTGTCAAGCACAGAATTATAGGTTCAAACCTTGGGAAATCATATAATTTTAAGCAGTTAGGTGTCCAGAGGAAGGCCCTCCCTTACAACCTCAGCTTTCAGCCTGTGCTCGGGTCCTCCCTTCAACCACTACTTGTGGTTTTACACAGCCACAGGATCTCAAGTGACATGAAGGCATAGAATTGCTCCCCATAAAAAAAAGTTAGCCAAATTGCAGTGGTGGCACACAGCCAATGGAGAATGCTGTAAAGAGGTGTTCCCAGTCTCAGCATCCACAAACTATATATCAGTAACCCTCAATTACATATTTTGTAAACCACTTCTTTAAAAACATAACTGAAAGAAAATTGCAGTTTGCCAACATTCGATTCATGAATTTGGTCTGCTGTTGCCACCTATACAGTAACACCACATGCAATTCATATTCAAACAAAAATAATAATCAAAATAATATACCAACTCCACAGGTGGGAGTAATAGAATTATGGCCTGTGTGGACTGCTGAAGCTGGGCTTAGAAGGCACAGTTCCACTCCAGAGTCTGAGCACAAAAATCAAAATTGACAACCCAGTTAGTTATGGTAAAGAATTGGGTGGGGTCTGATTAAGAGGAAATACAATACAATCTCATTCAAGGTTTACAGTACATGTATATAAATGCAGCAAGCATGGTAGATCAAGTTGATGAACTACTGGTGTAAGTAGCCATGTGGAAACATAATATTGTGGTGTTAATGGAAACCTGGCTCAGAAAGAGCAGGAATAAATGATAACTCTGGATAAAAGGCATTCATTCAGAAAAGATCATAGAATTTACAGTACAGAAGGAGGCCATTCAGCCCATTGAGTCTGCACTGGCCCTTGGAAAGAGCACCCTACTTAAGCCTATTCCTAACCTCCACCCTATCCCCATCACCAGTAACCCCACTTAACTATAAGGGCAATTTAGATTGGCCAATCCACCAATTCACATATTTCGACTGTGGGAGGAAACCGTAGCGCCCGGAGGAAACCCACGCAGACACGGGGAGAACATGCAGACTCCGCACAGACATCAGGGCTAACCACAGTGCTACCATGCTGCCTGAGAAGATAGGAAGCAAAGAAAGGATGAGGGGTTGCAGTATTTATTAACGAGAATATTACACGTTGGCTCTTTGGTCTAGGAGTATGATTCTCAGTTAGGGTCTTCTGCTGCGATAAACTGTGTGAGGTCCCGGGTTCAAATCTCGGACAAGCCTTGCAAAGTGCTTTTTGTAGGCAGCACGGTAGCACAGTGGGTAGCACTGTTGCTTCAGAGGTACAGGGTCCCAGGTTCGATTCCCGGCTTGCATACTGTGTGTAGTCTGCACGTTCTCCCAGTGTCTGCGTGGGTTTCCTCCGGTGCTCCGGTTTCTCCCCCCCCCACAAGTCTCGAAAGACGTGCTGCTGGGTAATTTGGACATTGTGAATTCTCCCTCTGTGGACCGAACAGGTGACAGTATGTGGCGACTAGGGGGTTTTCACAATAAATTCATTGCAGTGTTAATGTAAGCCTACTTGTGACAATAAAGATTATTATTATACAGTTTAGAGGGTGAAAATGCTTTGGAGTGGTCAAGGACAGAATCTAATTGGTTTGAGTAGTGGTGCTATTATGTTTCTTAATGTACTTAATCTAATGGTGCTCAGGGCAAAGATGAGAAGAATTTCTGAAGTGTGCTCAGGAGAACATTTTTTGGTCGGTATGTTTCTGACTCAAAAAGGAAGTATGCATTGTTGGATCTGGTTCTAGGGCATGAGATGGGACAAATGGATTGAGTATCAATAGAGGAATATTTAGAGAATAGTGATCAAAGGAGCACAAGGTTCAGATTAGCAATGGTAAAAGAAAAGGAGCAATCTACAATAAAATACTTAATTGGAGAGCGCCAATTTCAGTAGGTTGAGAATTAACCTGGTCCAGGGACCGGTAAACATAGAAACATAGAACATACATTGCAGAGGGAGGCCACCCGGCCATTGAGTCTGCACCGACCCACCCAAGCCCTGGAAAATGGAAAATTGGTAGGCAAAACCGAAACACAACAATAGGCTGGCTTCAACAAAAAGATTAGTTTGGTACAGTCAAGGGGAAAAGGTAAGACATCAAAAGCCAGAGCACTCTGTGATAATGAACAGAGTAGTGAGTAAGATGAAGCTGGAAAGGGGGCATATGACAGATGTCAGGTGGACAATAAAATTGAGAACCTGGTTGACTATAGACAATTCAGAGGGGCAGTGATAAAAGAAGGTAAAAATGCAAGATACAGATATAAGGGGCGCGATTCTCCGCTCCCGGGAAAAATCGGGAGGGCCGTCGTGAACTTGGCCGAGTTTCACAACGGCCTCGGAGACCGCTCCTCGCCCCCTATTGTCCCCCTCCCAGCGGGGCTAGGAGCGGCGCTCCGTAACTCTCGGCTGCCGGGCGGGGCACCGAGAGTGACGCGACGTCGACGCCTATGTGACGTCAGCCACGCATGCGCAGGTTGGCCGGCTCCAACCCGCGCATGCGCAGCTGACGTCACAACGGCTGACAGCTCGAACCCACGCATGCGCGGTGGCCGTCTTTCCCCACAGCCGCCCCGCAAGATGTGGTGGCTTGATCTTGAGGGGCGGCGGAGGGGAAATAGTGCGTCCAATTGAGACGCCGGCCCGACAATCGGTGGGCACCGATCGCGGTCCTGTCCCCTCCCGAGCACAGTCGTGGTGCTCATTCCCCACCAGGCCCCTTACAAGCCCCAAACGGGCATCTCATGGCGATTTCACGACGGCAGCGACCAGGTGTAGTTGCCGCCGTCGTGAACCGGTCGCGAACGGCAGGCCGCTCGGCCCATCCGGGTCGGAGAAAAAAACGTCGTGAAAAACGGCGAGCGGCGATTCTTCCGAGTGGGGGGTGGGAGAATCGCGGGGGGCACCAGGGGGTCATGAAATTAGTCGGGGGGCCCTCCCGCGATTCTCCCACGTGGCGTGGGGAGTGGAGAATCGCTCCCAAGAGATTTGCAACTAACAAAAATGGGAATCCAAATGTCTTCTATAGGCATAGAAATAGCAAAAAGGTAGAAAGTGTTGCGGGGTAGAGCCCATTCAAGACCAAAAAGTGGATTTATGCATGGAGGCAGAGGGAAAGGCTGGAGGTACTAATTGAGTACTTTGCATCTTTCTTCACCAAGGAAAAAGACAATGCCAAACTCTTAGGGCGCGATTCTCCGCTCCCCACGCCGCGTGGGAGAATCGCGGGAGGGCCCCCCGACTAATTTCACGACCCCCTGGCGCCCCCCGTGATTCTCCCACCCCCGCTCGGAAGAATCGCCGGTCGCCATTTTTCACGGCGACCGGTGATTCTCCGACCCGGATGGGCCAAGCGGCCTACCATTCGCGACCGTGGCAACCACACCTGGTCGCTGCCGTCGTGAAATCACCGTGAGATGCCCGTTTTGGGGCTTGTAGGGGGCCTGATGGGGAATGAGCACCACGACTGTGCCCGGGAGGGGACAAGCCCGCGATCGGTGCCCCCCGATTGTCGGGCCGGCGTCTCAATCGGACGCACTATTTCCCCTCCGCTGCCCCGCAAGTTCAAGCCGCCATGTCTAGCGGGGCGGCTGAGGGGAAAGACGGCCACCGCGCATGCGTGGGTTCGTGCTGTCAGCTGTTGTGACGTCAGCCGCCCATGCGCGGGTTGGAGCCGGCCAATCTGCGCATGCGCGGCTATGTCACATAGGCGCCGCCGTCGAGTCACTCTCGGCGCGCCGCCCGGCGGCCGAGAGTTATGGAGCGCCACTCCTAGCTCCACTGGGAGGGGAGAATAGGGGGCGAGGAGCGGCCTCCGAGGCTGTCGTGAAACTCGGCCGAATTCACGACGGCCCTCCCGATTTTTCCCGGAAGCAGAGAATTCCGCCCTTAGTGAATGAGGATGTAATTCAGATACAGGATCAGCTAAACATTGATAAAGTAGAGGCATTAGAAAGGTCACCTGTACATAAAATTAATAAGTCACCAGTGTCAGATGTGATGCATCACAAAATGCTGTGGGAAATGAGGGTGCCCACAATCTTCCTATTCTCCTTGGATACAGGGTGGGGGCAGGAGCAGAGAACTGTACAATTGCAAATGTTGCATCCTTGTTCAAAAGAGGGTGCAAGGATAAACCTATCAATTACAAGCCAATCACTTTAAACTCTATGGTGGGAAAACTTTTAGATACAATAATTGGAGAAAAGAATAAGGTTCCTTGGACAAATAAGAATGAAGTAAGGAAAGTCAATATGGATTTGTTAAATGCAAATCGAGTATTAAATTGATTGAATTTTTTGATGAGGTAACAAGATGGCCGATGAGGAGTATACGACTTCCAAATAGCATTTTATTTCATTAAGTACCACATAATAAGCCCATGGAATAAAAGGACATGAATTCGAACTTGACTGTGTGATTAGAAACAGAGGGCATTGAACAGTTGTTTTTTGGACTGCATGGTATTTTAGAGTGGTATTCTCTAGGGAGGGGGCAGAATTGGTCTTTCAGAAAACCAGCCTAGACTCAACAATTCAATGACCTCCTTCTGTGTCGTAACCATGCTAAGGTTATTTAGATTATTTGATGTTACAAGAGCAGAGGGTAGAATTGTCCCATGTCTGTTTCTGACAGCAGGATCAATGGAGGGCGGGGGAGAGAGAATTCGGCAGGAGGACCAAAGATCAGTTCCATGCCGGCGTGAATTTAGACCAGGGTCTTCCGATGGTGCCCATCATGGCAGATCGGGAATCCTGCTAGAGACCAACCTGAAACCAACTTGCATCTTGTTAATGGAATCTTCCCCCCACGCCTGATTCTCCATTATGCCGACAGGAAAACAAGCCAGTCCAGAACACATCTGGACCAATATGGCATTAGTGTTGGGACTTGCTTGAAGAAGGACAGGGGCTGCCTTTGTAGTTCGGGATGCAGGACACCAGTAACCCTGGAACACTACAGCAGTGAGTGGGGGGGAACATCCATCATGTAGATCTTCCAGCTTCAGTGTCTTCAAGGAGGCCTGTCTTCTTTCTTCAGGACATCCATCTTCTTCTTTCAAAGGTGGGTCAATGATCTCAGGTGCATTTTCAACATGACACAACAATGGATCATGCACCATCAAGCCCACCCTGTCATCCTGCCATTGAAGATGGCACAAAAACCGCAAATGCATAATTAATCAAGCCGTGGTTTCCCTTTGCATCCTCAGCAGTAAACACTCCCTCTCCCTACCACAAGACTTAGTGCTGGATGGGTGAATTCTGCCCAGATTATCTGGTCAGTATCATGTTACTGTCTCTAGCAGATTCCTGTGCACAGATTGGCTGTCGTGTTTCTTAAAAGACAACAGTGAATACACTTCAAAGAAAAATCTCACCCTTTCTCTTTTTTTACTGACAAGTGTGAATGCATTACACATTGAGAGATAAGTGTACATTTAGGAGCTCTGCAACATATAATTTCAACCAGTTGAGACAAAGGAAGTTTGCAAAGATCAACTTGACAGATTTTGGGGGTTGTATTTCATACATGCACTATTTTAAACCAGCCATTATTGTTCTAACACTGGCGTTCATGTCATATGAGTGTCATCCTCTGGTTTCTCCCAGGCTTCTGGTGACTCTTGTTTTGGGATCTGATTATTTCTATCCAAGTTACTTGAAAATCTATAATCTTTGAAATGCTTCACATTTTATATCAACAGGCAGTTTTTTCTGTGCAAAATAGCGTCTTTGTGTTCAAGCAGCAATGACTCCAGAATGTCGGTTTCTTCTCCAAAAGCAATCCCAGGGATATAGTCTGATGCATACTGTCCACTACTCTTCCTCCACCCATCCCTCATGAAGCTATCTGGGGCCTCTGCATTTTGAAAAATGGTTGACTGCAATGCAATGCCAAAGATTTGACTCATGTGACACAAGTCAAAGGTTGGTACTATTGCTGTGAACTAAATCAGAAGGAACTCAGATTATTGAGAACATAAATGCAATTTCAGCAATATTTTGTGCTATTAAGTCTTAATATCAAGTTATTAATGAGTCTGAAAATATTGTTCCATATGCCGCAACAGTCAGGTGTTCCTTGGGCGAAAATTAACTCAGATTTAAAATTTCAAAAAGTCAAAGCTCTCACAGAAATATCTCCCTACTTTAGCGGTTCTCTGGGCTCAAACAATCAGAAGTAAACTTTGGGGACAAAACAAATTTACAATTCAAAATATTCAGAGACTACGAAAGGCACAAAGCAGAAAAATGACAGCACCAAATTTCCCCGCAATTCATTAGCATTTCAGTTGTTACTACAAATAGCCAAAGGAGAATTATTTTTTCTATATGAGAACCTTTCAGTTTTCCGTGCAAGGCGTTATTAGATTTGTACTCAACCTTAAAAGAATCGCAAGTCTTGTATCTAAGCTTCTACTGCTGTTTGTGAGTAAACACAAGGAACGTTTGTGATACTATAAAATAAGGATGTGATTTGAAATATAATTTCCTTCTGTAAAGGCTCTATCTCAGGACTGCATTTGCCAGTTTATGGGTGAGTCAGGTCCACAACATAAACTGACCACAATTTAGCACAAATTGAGACTAAACTACCAAAATCTGAGAGTACACTGTGTTATGGGCCAGGGTTTAGAGAACCCCAAAGTGTATCATGGAGGTCACCTGACCCACAACTTTTAATAAATTGTGGTATGGGGAGCACACGGCCCACTCTACTGTTGTGGTACAGCAGAAATGGAAAAGTAATTTTTAAAGCAAAACAATGTTTATTCTAGGAACTCAAGTTAACCTTTTTGAAACATACAGTGAACATCTTAGCAACCATTAATTCAAATACAACCCCCAAAGACTACAACACTTCACAACACTAAGTAATCCTTTAAGGTTTCCTTTTAACATCCATAAGGCTGAAAACACCTTTCACCAGAAGTACATTAGATTTACATTCACTACTGAGAACATTTATAATTCTGAATTCACCAAATGATCAAGAGATAGTCTTTTGATGGCAGAGAGAACAGCAGTACACCTGCTTGGTCTGGCTTCCGCTCCAACACTGAAAACTAAACTAAAACACACCCTGCAGCCTGCTCAAAAATGAAAGTAAAAAGCTGACAGACAGCCCAGCTCCACCCACACTCTGACATCACTGATAATACCCATTTCTCAAAGGTACATTTCTTAAACACCCATTTCTTACATGTAATCTCACATGACAACCAGAAGGCTACGATAGAAATTACATGGGTATTGACTATGGTAAATGGAAATTCCTTCCACACTGATCTTTTCCCATCACCAGCAACTGAGAAACCAAAAAATATATATATTAGTCCATAATGGGTTATCATGAAGAATACCTACTCATTTTTTAAATAAATTTAGAGTATCCAATTATTTTCTTTCCAATTAAGGGACAATTTAGCATGGCCAATCCACCTCGCCTGCACATCTTTGTGTTGTGAGGGTGAGACCCATGCAAACACGGAGATAACTTGCAAATTCCACACAGATAGTGACCCAGGGCCAGGATCGGCTCTGGGTCCTCAGCGCCATGAGGCAGCAGCGCTAAACACTGCACCACCGTGCCGCCCCAAAGAATAACCATTCATGATCACACTGCTTAAAGCATGCTGAGCAAAGAATAAAATTATTAATAGTTGCTTGAGAGTGCAGAGCTTGATTATATTTGATAAAAGAGACATGCTGTTGAAGCTTCTAGCCTTTCACTCATCAGGTTTAGGTTTGTAACAATAGCAAATTTCAAAGGGAATAACAATTTAAATTGCGTGTGAAGAGGGAACTGATTGGTTGGCAAGTGGACTGTGAGTGGTAGAGATGTCGCCATGGAGAATGCAGCAGGGATGGCACACAGAAAGGCTGCCCTGATGAATAAAACAATAAGGTTCAATAGCATGTTTCTTTTTTCAGCAATATTCAATAAATGCATTCAACATTTTCTTAAGATAAACTTAAAAATACATTCTGTTGCCTTGCCATACTAATGTTTATCATTTGTTGGTGTCACAGAATTCAGCGACATATGCCACGTCGGAGATTTTAATGAACAGTTTAGGCACCGGGGATCATTTTCATTTTGCTTTCAGGTCAAGATGCTGGTCATCTCACCTGATCTTCGTATTTGGATTTGGACGTGTTTATTGTCACATGTCGAGATACAGTGAAAAGTATTTTTCTGCGAGCAGCTCAAAGATCATTAAGTACATGAAAAGAAAAGAAAAGAAAAGAAAATACATAATAGGGCAACACAAGGTACACAATGTAAATACATGCAACGGGTGAAGCATGCAGGAGTGTAGTATTAATCAGGTCAGTCCATAAGAGGGTCGTTTAGGAGTCTGGTACAGCTGGGAAGAAGCTGTTTTTGAGTCTGTTCATGCGTGTTCTCAGGCCTTTGTTTCTTCTGCCCAATGAAAGAGGTTGGACGAATTAGTAAGCCGGGTTTTTGATTATACTGCCCACTTTCCCCAGGCAGCAGGAGGTGTAGATGAAGACAATAGATGGGAGGAAGGTTTGTGTGATGGGCTGGGCTGTGTTCACGACTTTCTGAAGTTTCTTGCGTTGTGGGCGAGTAGTTGCCATACCAGGCTGTGATGCAGCCAGATAGGATGCTTTCTATGGTGCATCTGTAAAAGTTGGTAAAAGTTAATGTGGACATGCCGAATTTCCTTAGTTTCCTGAGGAAGTGTTATAACCTGCCTGCTTACCATTGGCCGGGGACTAATGACAATTCCACAATCCTATGGGAGTATGAGCTTCCCCAATGAGGGGGACGGAGAAATCATTAGCAGACTCCCTGTATAAATAGAGCTGGTCAGTTTGGAACCAGCAGAGCGGAGTGAGCAGCAAGGGGAGTTGCTACTGCTGATGTTGTATATATGTGTTACTGTAAATAAATGTTATTTCTTTGTATCCTGAAAACTCGTGCTGGATTCTTCGTGGCCCTCACAAAAGGAAGTATAGGCGCTGTTGTGCTTTCTTGGTGGTAGCATCAATGTGGGTGGACCAGGACAGATTTTTAGTGATGTGCACCCCTAGGAATTTAAAGCTGTTAACCATCTCCACCTCGGCCCTGTTGATGTTGCTTCCTGAAGTCAATGACCAGCTCTTTAAGTTTTGCTGGCATTGAGGGATAGATTGTTGTCATTGTCCCATGCCCCAGTATCTATTTTATTTTATTTATTTAAGCTAAAGATACATTCGGTAACAGAATAATTTTACTTGCCTGATATTAATACTTATAAAAATATGATGAATAGTTCTAAATCTTTATGTGTTTCACATGAGTAAACCGACGTGCCAAAATAAGTAAAAACAACCCCCCCACTACTGTAATAATTCCAGGAGGCACAGAGTGGATGGCAAAATTGGTTTATTTTAAACTGAAAATAAAGCCGCTATCACGGCACACAAAACAAATGCCCCACCTCAGGATTATCGGGAAATGCCGGTCTGGGTCTGGGAGTTACATTTAAACGTCCAACTAATGAGCCCCAGCTGGGCGGATGTCCGCCTGCACACCATGGGAACTTGCATTCTATGATGCCCACAAGGATAACAATCAGCGATTGCCCGTGATCCTCGTGAGGGTTATCACATCCACCTTCCAACTAAAATACCTTCTCAATTTTCCAATCTTCCCTAGCAGTGGGAAAAGTATATTGCACCAATGGGTCCTTGGGAAATGTAGGGCTTGGTCTATACATTGACATGGAAGGATCAAAACAAATAAAGCCCAGTTGTGCCCAGTCCTTTCAAAAATTTTATGAAGGCATTTCTACAACTCTGTAATCCAGTAATTTAGTTTCCTTCTTCAATTTACCTAAACAGTTATGGTTGATTTGATTCTAAAGATTAAGATTGCTTTATCTTGTCCTGTCCAATCTGCACTTCAATATTCACATTGAACTATTCATCCCATTCTGAATAAATTCTCTTGTGATGTCAGCTTTAATAAGTTATCCTTAAGACCTGCATTTAAAATGCTTTTTTTCCCCCGAGAAGCAGTCATCTCTATTATTAAGAGAGATAGCCGATTAGTTTTAATGTAAAACTACAGTGGGACTTTGTTCATCTTATATATCGGTCAGTAAACATTCTTGCACTGCTGTGAGAGAACAATGTGAACCAAACACTGCATTATATGCTTTATTGGGTGGAAAGAAGGTTTCAATTGCACAAAATTGCTCAGATTAGTGAAGATCAAGGGACTGAGGTCATTTTATTTTTGCAAACTCGACACGGGTGACAAGAAAAGTAAAGGCCCTTAACATTTATTTTTGGATCATTGGTGTGAATTTGGAAAACATATTTTATTCTCTTCCTAAGCTTTTTTTTGCTTTCCAAGGACATTTTCTACAAGTTTTCTTTGCAAATTTGCTAAGTCCTAACTAGCTGCAGATTGCAAGCATTATGACTGAGTGCATATTAAAGCAGGCAGTAGGGAATTCTCAAACTCCAGACTTTTAAGAAAGACCAAAGGCGAATGCAGTCAACATTCTTTGTGCTTTCTCATCACATTCTATTTCAAATGCTGTGAACCACTCAGAAAAATTGAGAGCAATCTTCAACAAGTTTCTGGGCACACAACCAACACTAACTGCAGAGAGCATTTATTTTCCTATTTGAAAGAAAGACAAGCATAATCCATGGGCAATTTTTTTATAACACGTGTGTCACTTTTAACATTATTTTTGTCACTTTTAGGTAAATTGCCAGTAATGCAACTCGGTGTTCAGATAATTCACAGATCCATAGCAGCTGATGCCAAGATTCTGGGAATGTCTGTATGCATGTACAATGGGATCGTTTTGAAATATAACAGAAAATCATTCATGCTGCAAATCAGACATGCTGTCACTCAGCACCTGAACTCCCACCAACATTGCCATAGAAATCCTGTACATTTAAAATGCACTAAATCCAAAGAGATAAATATTCATCTTCACTTTCATCACATGGAGAAGTGACTTTTTTTTAAAACACACTTCTTGTAGGCCTCCGACACGATTGATAACTGAGGCCTGAGTCTTTTATTATCTAAAGACCCGCAGGCTGATTACCCCATCCTCTAATAAGAAACAAGCTAAAGGGATATGGGGAACAGATAGGGAGGTGGCTTTGAGATCAGGAAGAGATCAGCCATGATCTGATTGAATGGCGGAGCAGGCTCAAAGGGCTGAATTGCCTACTTCTGCTCCTAATTCCTATGATCCTCACCCAGTTCCATTGGCTGTCTGGAAGCAACCAAATGGATTTCAACTTTGTGATCCTTCTCCTCCTCTGCAAATCCTTCCACAGTCTTGCTTAGTTTTACTTAAATGATGTTCTTCCGAAATTCATACAGTCCTTTCTAACTCTGGACTGTAGGTTATCTTCACACCTACCTTCCATCTTGAAAATTAATTATTTTAGTCCCTACCTAAATATCTCTGGAATAGTCTCCCAGGACTACTTCAGCTTCCATCCCCTTTGCTAAAAACCCATGCCTCTGGTAAACCCATGCCGCTGCTACTGTTGTCAAACATTTTTTATGCTTGGTGTCAACCTCCCGACCTTGTATCGGGCTCTCAAGACTTCATTTTGGTACTTAATTTATGAATGTAAATTGTTTCTTTGTGTAGATGAACAATTTGTAGATTGTAACAAAATCTGTGGACATGAAATAAATTATGAGTGCAGTACAATGGTACAGTAGTTAGCACTGATGCCTCATAGCACCAGGGTCCCAGATTCAATTCCAGCATTGGATGATCGTCTCTTGTGGAGTTTGCACATTCTCCTAGTGTCTGCGTGGGTTTTCTCCCAGTTCCCCCTCTCAGTCCCAAGATGTGCAGGTTATGTGAATTGGGGGATAGGGCAGGGGAGTGGGCTTCAGTAGAGTGCTCTTTTCAGAGGTTCAATGGCTGAATTGCCTCCTTCTGCACTGTAGGGATTCTATGGAGGAGAAATCTCAAAACATCGCCGGCGGGATTCTCCAATAATGGAGGTATGCGCGACATGACAGACTCACACCGCAGACCGGCCCCGAAAATATAGCACCCCCCCTAAATCACGTGCGTCCACGAATCGGTAGCCCCCAATCGCTAGCCTGGCAGTCCGCGAGGCCCTCACAGTGAAAGATCCCCCCCCCCCCCCCCCCCCGCCCTCCCACCAGGATGGCCGTGAACTGACTCCGCAGCAGCCACTGGCCGTTCCCGACAGGCAAAACGTGGTTAGAACCACGCCTTCGGGAACTAGGCCAGTTTTCGTCAGAGAATCGCCGTGGGGGCCTCTATCAATGGCCCCCTACCTGCGCCGCGTATACCTCGTGCGTGCTTCGGGGACCGGAGAATTGAGGGAGTAGCGTTGGACCAGATTCCAGGATTGACGCCCATTGTCCGCCCCCACACCGATCGCGATTTTGGTGCGGAGGCTCGGAGAATCCCGTCCAAAGTGTCCGTGGCCAAAATATAAGTGACATTTAACCATTGGAAATCTTTGCATTCAAAGATTTATATTTAAGTTGGCTTCTTACACAAGTGGACTAATATTCCATGCAGATATAAACTAAACTTGACTGTTGCGTTTTTTATTTTTATGGCCTGATTTCAAATTTTATGCTCCTTAAAAGAGACACGAGAACTATAGCAGCAGGTATTAATTGTCCATTGACTATCTCAAAATGAAAGTAAGAGGCAGGAGGCAGGCAGAAATATTTTTTTTAATGGGCTTCTGCGGCCCTCCCAACTAGATTTTCAAGCAACCCTTTGAAGGGAGCCTAGTGCTCCCACTCCACACAGGCAGAAATATTATTACAGTATTTACATCAGGGTCATGCACCTGTTTAAGACTCCAACTCAATTTTCAGGTCCAATGGTTGGAAATGGGCGCCATTCGTGCTCTTCCTTCATGCACTGGACATTGAGCTTGCTATTCCGTGATCCTCAAAAGGTTGCTGGAGGCTGCTCCAGGCACATTATGGGCAAGGTTTCAAAATGATTCACCTGCCATCATGAGGAGCATAGTACAAGTCTTCTAGTTCTCTTCCAGTCTTTCTATGATTGCCCTCTCGTCCCATTTAATCAAATATTTTCCAGCTCAGATCCATAGCGGATCGATGCATTTCCCAGTTCAGTGAGCTGTCTGTCGATGCTCATTGAGCGACAGGAGTTCAACTGATTGCTTTTCAACATGACCCAACAATGAATATGGCTTAGCAGAGCTATCTCGCAGGTAAATCACCATTGCCCACTGTCTGTCTGATGTACATGATAACTGAAAATTTACCTAATTGCAATGTGAGATGATGGGAATAATTTTATTTGAAAATGAACCTAGTGTTTTATTTGAAATTTTATTTGTAAATGAACGCACTGAATATATAACTTGCTAATCTGTAAGCACAGCAGTGGGAGGGGAGTTACGTTCCTGCACACAAACCCGGTGGAACTCTCACAGGAAACTAATTATTGTCCAAAATAGATTGTTTTCTCTTCATGCAGAAAAGTTATTTCAGTGCTCAAAGGGTTAAGAAATTTCCAGAAACTTAGGATGAGGTATAGCGCTAAGAAAAAAAAAATCAAAGAGGTTATAGTTGTAGAAACCATATTAACAGCAGCGGGAAAAAATATTGAAGTTTTACAACAGTGATTTTTACAGGTTTAATTGTTATTTTATATTTAGCAGTCCAACTGTTTTATGTACTTTAGTATCCTCATCTTTTTCTACTTCTACACTATCCTCCCCCCCTCCCCCCAAAGACCCTGATAGGGAACTGAAGATTAGTACTGCCTAGTCTAGACTACAGCCAACACCACAGCAAGCTGAAAAGCTCAGATATTACAATCTGCCTTTAACAAATCCAATAACGTGAGCAGAACTTGACTGCAAAATAGTCACATCCCACACCAAATACTGCATATGACTGGGGTTCCATTAAGTTTAGCTATGCTGTTCAGCAACTGTTGGGCTGCTGCAACGAAAACTATCATTCAGATCAACTTCTGATTACATAATAATTTGTTATTTTGCTGAATTCTGGCACTAATCTCCCTTCGTTTGGTTGGAAGCCAGAAATTAGAGTGCGTCATTCCACCAGTTTTCAACAGTGAAGCACTCATCTCACCCAGCAAGCACTCTGCACTCTTGGACAGGGGCCAGGAAGGGAAATCCATTTTGCATGAAGAATGTGCACAGCACAAGGACTTACGAGACAGTTTTTTTGCTTTCTTAAAATAACCTATGGACAACTGCCAATCTAGCTAGACACATATAACTTCAGAGATTTGGCATCAAAAACACGGTTAAGTATCTGAGAGGCAGAGGGAACAAAATATGCTGGAGACTGGCTAACGGCTGTGAGTGCATTCGTGGCATATCACATGATCTGGCACAGCACACCTAATTGGTTAGGTTTTCAGCAAAGTACAGCCGCCATGTAAGGAGCTGCAGGCTGTATTCTGTTCTAGGAACTTAAAATGGCGGCTTCATATTTAGGCAAAATGGATAAAGTGAGCCCGAAAGTCCCTTTTGAACCTTGCTGCAAAAGAAACACTTTCAGGGGAAAACAAAGTACAGCAAATCTGAATAAAACCAGATACTCTCAGAATTCAAATTACAAAGCAGCACATTTAAACGGGCACTGACAAAGTTCCAAAATCCACATTAGTTTAAAGGAGCATGTGAAAGACACAGAGCTCATTGACCTCATTACAAAAAAATTACCGTACTGTGGAAAAAACCAGGAGAACTCAAATAATTTTAACTGTCTGCCACTTAGTGTGCAAGAGACCTGAATTTTGACTTATATTTGAAACCATCGGTATTCGAGAGTTTTTTTTTAAAAAAAGAGCATATCTATCTTGGCTCAAACCCACATTTACTGAACACAGACATGATCAGTCGAAAAACGCACATCTTTATGCGCAAATATTTGCCTCTGGCTGAAGTTCAGACAGCCTGTAAGTGGTTGCCAGACACAACAGTGAAGTAAGGAGCAAGAGAAAGTAGCCCAGCCAGGGCAACTGACAGATAAACAATCAGCACTGATTTGTGAGCCTCTGACAGGCTTTTGCTGTTGAATGACTTCACCACCAGTCACAAGGTGGTCCGACCCTGTTATTAGTGGTTAATCTTTCTAACAAGAAGCCTTCCCACAGTTAATGCCTAACCTACAAACATGCAGTCTATTTTTATTGCAATCCTTTCTTAGCTTGCACATGGTTATGTGGTTACAGCCCATGTGGGCAGAATTATGAGTAAAAACATTTAACCCTTTAGGAATATGATACATTTCAAGATGAGTCCACACAAGTCAATCACTGTGAATTTCAAAAGCAGATTATCAGAAGACAATATGAAGAAATGTCAGGAGGATCATCCTTGTTTAGCCTTGTATCTGCAGTGGCTCTGGCAGGACTCACAATGGACGTGCATGGTGAGATAAGGGCAGGACTCTACATAGTCCAGAATAATGTAACTGCTGCATCCTGTTCGTACAGCATCCCTCATAGAGGTCACATTCAGTTCATGTTATGTTGACCCTGAATCAAACGAGTTTGCTTAGGATTTTTAAGTTGTGTGCAAAGTGGTGTCAATTACAGGTCTGACGGATGCAGTACATTTGTATTTTGCAGTGAAAACAGGAAATTTGCCTCCAGCATTTACACCAGCTGATTTCAAATGTCTACACACTTCCCAAATCAGAGCCACGACAAGGTCATGTGCTGTGAGTCTCCATTTAGATTGGAATCAATAACGCTGTGCTGGTTATAAGTGACAATTTAATACCCATCTGTTGCAGATTTACAACAAATGTGAATTTTTGACTCCATTGCAGCTGGCCTGTAAACAAGAGAACATTTCTGCTCCTCATGGGTTCCAACTGCTCCCAAATACAAGGAAAATACTTAAGTGATCAAAATGGTCAATTGAGGCTTCAATGGGATAAGGGTCACGTGAGCGCTACAATAAACAAACAATCAGTTCTGACAGATTTTCATCTAAGTGGCGAAGAGGAAATTTTACCCTATGATTTCTTTTCTTCAGTGCTTCAAAATTTTCCAAAATACCTCAACGTATGCCGAGAAATTTTATTGCGCAACATTATCATGCAAATCCTCAATACATTTGCATCAAGTTTCAATACGTTAACAGAAATATTAACCTGCTCAAGAAAGAACTACAATATAATTGACACAAATGCATTAAATATTCATATAATACTATTGCATGGCCCCAATTCTAGTTTTTAAAGTCTCAGCATTAAAATGATTTTCCATCTATCCAGATGATGTAACTAAAAGCTAGTCAGAAGCTGAGGAAACAGTGCTATTGTCTCTCAGCTTTTCAGAATATTTACAACACAGAAACAATTCATATCGTCCATGCCAGTGGTTCTGTTCCACACAAGCCTCCTCCCACCCTTTTACATCTAACCCTATTGATGCCTTATTGATTTTAACTATTGGTTTAATTAGCATGATTCACTCAAAGTCATTAATATATTGTAAATATTAGTGGCCCCAGCACTGATCCCCGTGGCACTCCATTATTTACAGGTTCAGTAAGAACACCAGGTTAATGTCCAACAGTTTTGTTTTGAATCATCAGCTCTCGGAGCACAGCTCCTTCCTCAGGTGAAAAATAGGCCTCTTCATTCACCTGAGGAAGGAGCTGCGCTCCGAAAGCTGGTGATTCGAATTGGTGTCAATGTGGATATGCTGAATTTGTTTAGTTTCCGGAGGAAATATAGGCGCTGTTGTGCTTTTTTGGTCACTCCTAAAAGCTTTAAAAGGGTCTGTACCTTTAAACAACGAAACCCTTCTGAGAGAGCATTCCAACAATATAGTTAGGTAAGGAATTCCAGGATTTTGAGCCATTGATGATTGCAGAACGGTGGTATATATCCAAGTTTGGATGCTGGAAGGGAACATGCAAGTGATGACATCCCATGACATTGCTCCTCTTACGGTAGGATTTGGGAAATCGCTACAGTAAGTCTTAGGTATAGTACATACTGCAGCCATAAACTTTTAATGGAGGTTATTACTGATTTCAGTTATAGGGACACTAATCAAAAGCGCTGCGCTTCCTAGATACAATTGTGCTGCTTAGGTATTGTTGCAGGAACGTCTCATTCTTGAACATATGGATGGCAAAAACGTTTTGAGGGATCATGGGCTGGATTCTCCCCTACGTGGCAGGGCAGGGGGTCCCTGCGGGATGGAGCGGCGTTGGGCCGCCCCATAGGTGTGGATTTCTCCGCACCTTTAGGGGCTAAGCCCTCACCTTGAGGGGCTAGGCCCGCGCCGGAGTGGTTCCCGTCCCGCCGGCTGGCGTGGAAGGCCTTTGGCGCCACGCCAGCTGGGGCCAAAGGGACTTCGCTGGCAGGCGGAAGTCCGCGCATGCGCGGGAGCGTCAGCGGCTGCTGACGTCATCCCCACGCATGCACAGAGGAGGGGGTCACTTCCATGTCGGCCATTGCCTAGTGTATGGCCGACGCAGAAGGAAAAGTGTGCCCCCACGGCACAGGCCCGCCCGTGGATCGGTGGGCCCCGATCGCGTGGGGGGAACCCCAGGGGCCAGATCGCCCCGCGCCCCCCCCACCAGGACCCAAGAGCCTGCCCGCGCCGCCAGTCCCGCTGGTAAGGGAGGTGGTTTGATTCACGCCGGCAGGACCGGCATTACAGGCGCGGGACTTTGGCCGTGGGGGAGGCGCCGACCGGCGCGGCGCGATTCCCGCCCCCGCCAAATCATACAACATACCCAAGGCACAAATTGAACCCATGTCCCTGGTGCTGTGAGGCAGCTGTGCTAACCACTGTGCCACCATGTGGTTCCCACTTCACAGCCAATCACGTGGTCTTGAAGTATAGTCACTGTTGTAATGCAGGAAACGTGTTAACCAATTTACACAAAGCAAGTTTGCACAAATAGTAATAAGAAAATTGAAAACAGATTATAGTATTCTAGGGTTTTTTATGGTGCTGATTGAGGGATATGAATTGGATATGAAACCTTGGGAACTTGCCTGATTTTATTCGAATAATATGACAGCATCTTTTATGCCCATCTAAGAGGGCAGATGTTTCACATCTCATCTGAGACAGCACCTCCAACAGTGTTGAACTTCATCAGTACTACATGGTCAGCCTAGATTATGTGCTCATGTATCTGGAATAGGACTTGAACCCTTATCTTCTGATCCCGGGGCAAGGGTTATACTACTGAGTTATTGCTGGTAACCAAAAGGCCCAGGACATAGAGTAAAATCTTTATGAAGGTATTAAAAGCCACAATGCATAAATTTAATCAAAATATTGCAAAATATGTCATTTTTAGTCTTATTTTGGTCATGAGAACTTTAATTTAAAAACAAAAAATAGCAGATGGAAGTTCTTCAAAAAAAGTATTTTGAGTGATTTACTTCATTCATTAGCAATCCTTTACATTGAAATATAAATATATAAATATCTATTTTCTCAGAATTTAATACTGAACTCTGTTGCCTACTGGCCATTCCTGCAGCAATTTTACTGGCAATGGGTAATCGGAGGGCAGGTGAATATTAAAGTGCATCAGCTTCCTCTGACCAGTATAGGTCAGGAGTGAGACCAAACTTTTAAATCTTTAATGAAAACCGTATATAGTTTAGTGCTTATAAAGCACAAGGCTTTTATTGTTAATACAGTTGTGTGATTCAAAGATGGAGGATGGGCAGATTTTCTCAGTTTTGTGCAAGTAATTTCCACCAGGAAACATTCAGAGTGTAGTTCCCAGAAGAAGTACAAAAGCAGACCATTTGATAAGGCGGTGGTTAGACCAAATCTAACGATATTACTAAAATGAGTGTTCTACACTATTGTGTTTTCCTAAATTTCCCATTGTCAACATAGTGCTTGGGACTAGAGTTTAAGTATACACAAACCACTGGATTAATGATTTCAGAACATTTTTCAAATTCAGTTCAATGCCTTTAGCTGAAAATCCAACATGAATAGAGTAGAAATTTGTGCAACAGAATAATGGTTAATGCTCCCAAATGGGGCAATCTTACACGATTTCTAAATCCCATTGTGGCAGAATCACAGAGGCTGCTGTGAATTTTTAACTCTTTCATTTGAACCAAACTGTAGAAGTAAAAACCGTCACATTCAGAACCACCAAATGTGCTGCAAAAATTAAGTTGATAATTCCAGTTTCATTCCATGCAGCAGGTTAAGAGCAGAAACAGTCTGAACAGCTTTGTGGTTCGATAAAAAATGTGGAATATCAACAATGAAAACTTGGTTGGGTCATTTCTTGGAAAAATAATGAATGCGGATAAAGGGCTTCAAAATCATGTCAAGATGCCACTCAGCATTTCAACCTAAACAGCAGAGAACAATCTGGGGCTTTTGCATCTTCTAAAATCTCGAGCAACTCTGCTAACCAGACTGTCCCTATCTCTTGTTGAATTCTGCTTTCACCGCAAAGCACAAATAATCAGTGATGTTGCCATGTTGGTATCACCTAAAAGGCCCAGTGCTTAGTGCATTGGGACCAAACTACCAGAACCAATATGAAATGCATGAGAAAGGATCAGGAAACAATATTCTGTGTCCATCAGGTAAGGCAGAAGTAATGTTACAAGCTCAGAGACTGAAGAGAAGTTATGTAAAAACTGCATTAAAATGTCATCAGAATACGATTCTTAGACTCGACAGGAGGAGACAAGTTTTCAAGTACATAATTGGTTACAGACCTTGCCACAATCTTGACCTAGATATGGTTGCAAGAGCTGAATGAGAACCATGAGTTGAAAATCGCTGTCTTTAATATCAGGGTAGCATTCAACTGAACACGGCATCAGCAAAAGACAGCATAAGATTCTGGGGAATACCAAACCACTGGGGAGCATGTGGCATTTAGAATCCCAGAAGAGAACGCAATGCTAGTAAATGCCTTCAACTCTGCCCTTGGAAGTTGGGAAGTGTGGGCTTCTCAATCTGTCAGAGAAGGAGTACCCTTTCTTAATCAGTATTTCTAGGTATCCTTAAATCTTTTCAACAGCTATCATTCCTTAACTAAAGTTTACTGGCTTCATTGCCTCCCGGACATTGCACGATGCAGCCATTAGATCGCACCAGAAAAGAGTGAGCCTGACTCAGGTCCATCAATAGATCTGGAGGGCACAGAAAGAATGGTCTCTCCCCACCCAAGAGTCCAGAAAGACTTAGAAGCAGCAATTTCCACAATGAGTAATTCAACCAGACCAAACTTTAACAAGCTTAATAGGAAGCTTTGAACTCAATCTGAATTAAGTCAATTTACATTCAAAAACAATTTCCAAGCAAACCTTGGTTGAAAGATCCCAGTTTTTGACTTCTCTAATCCTTGATGGGGGAATCTCATCAGCAGCACCTTTTGAAATATTGAACAATTGGAAGATATAACATTCTATCGATTAAAATACGTCAAAATCATTTCAGAATTTTAAAGAACCTTTAAGCTTGATAGTGGTATCATCAGTGTTTTTTTTTAATTTAGAATTTTAGCAATTTATTTTTCCCAATTAAGGGGCAATTTAGCATGGACAATCCACCATCGACCTTGCACATCTTTTTGGGTTGTGGCGGTGAGACTGACGCAGACACGGGCAATGTCAGCAATGTCATTGACTGTCCAGAAGTAATTGCTATGCTTTTTTAAAATTAATTTTTACAGGATGTGGGCTTCGCTGGCTAGGCCTGCATTTGTTGCCCATCACTAATTTCTCTTGGGAAAGTGGTGGCGAGCTGCCTTCTTGAACTGCTGCAGTCTATGTGGTGTAGGTACACCCACTGTGCTGTTAGGGAGTGAATTCCAGGATTTTGACCCACTGACTGAAGCAACGGCAATGTATTTCAAATTCAGAATAGTGAGTGACTTGGAGGGGAACCTCCAGATGCTAGTGATTCCATGTATCTGCTGCTCTTGTCCTTCTAGATGGTAGTTGTCAGGGTTTGAAAGGTGCTGCCTAAAGAGCCTTTGTGGGTTACTTCAGTGCATTTTGTGGCTAGTACACACGGCTGCGATTGTGCATCTGTGGGGGAGAGAGTGAATGCTTGTGGAACAGGTGCCAATCAAGTGGGCTGCTTTGTCCTGGATGGTGTCGTGCTTCTTGAGTGTTTTTGGAGCTGCAGTCATCCAGGCAAGAGGACAATATTCCACCACACTCCTGACTTGTGTCTTGTAGCTCGTGGACAGGCTTTGGGGAGTCCGGAGGGGAGTTACTCACCGCAGGATTTCGAGGCTCTGACATGCTGTGGTAGCCACAGTATTTACATGGCCCAGTTCAGTTTGTGATCAATCGTAACCCCCCCAGGATGTTGATAGTGGGGGATTCCATGATGGTAATGCCATTAAATGTCAAGGGCTGATTGTTTGATTCTCTCTTCTTGGAGTGGTCATTGCCTGGCACTTGTGTGACGCGTATATTGCTTGCCACTTGTCAGCGCAAACCTGGATCTTGTTCAGGTCTTGCTACATTTGTAGGTGGGCTGCTTCAGTGTCTGAGGAGTTACAAATGATGCTGTACATTGTGCAGTCATCAGTGAATATCCGTGCGATCATCAGCGAATATCCCCACATCTGACCTTATGATGGAAGGGAGGTCATTGATGAAGCAGCTGAAGTTGGTTGGACCTAGGACGCTACCCTGAGGAACTCCTGCAGTAATGCCCCGAGACTGACATGACTGAACTTCAACCATCTCAACCATCTTCCTTTGTGCCAGGTATGACTCCAAGTAGTGGAGAATTTTCCCTCTGATTCCCATCGACTCTAGCTTTGCTGGGTCTCCTTTATGCCATACATGATCAAATGCTGCCTACATGTCAAGGGCTGTCACTCTCACCTCACCTCTCGAGTTCAGCTCTTTTGTCCATATTTGAACCAAGGCTGTGATGAGGTCAGGACTGAGTGACCTGGGCAGAACGCAAACTGAGTGCCAGTGTGCAGGTTATTGCGCAGTAAGTGCCGCTTGATAGCACTATTGATGACTCCTTCCATCACTTTATTGATGATTGAGAGTAGACTGATAGGGCTGTAATTTGCCTGTTTGGATTTGTCTAGCATTTGTGTACACGGCATACCTGTGCAATTTTCCACATTGCCAGGTAGATGCCAGTGTTGTACCTGCACTGGAACAGCTTGGCTAGGGGTGCGGCAAGTTCGGGAGCACAAATTTTCAGTACTATTTCTGGAATATTGTCAGGGCTCATTGCCTTTGCAGTATCCAGTAAATTCCGCAGTTTCTTTATATCACGTGGGATGAATCGAATTGACTGAAGACTGGCATCTGTGATGCTGGGGACCTCTGGCGGAGACCGAGATGGATCAGCCGCTCGGCACTTCTAGCTGAAGGTTATTGTGAATGCTTCAGCCTTGACTTTTGCACAGATGTGCTGGCCTCCTCCATTGTTGAGGATGGGAATATTTGTGGAGCCTCCTCCTCCAGTGAGTTAATTGTCCACCACCATTCACGACTGGATGTGGCAAGACTGCAGGGCTTAGATCTGATCTGTTGGTTGTGGGATTGCTTAGCTCTGCCTATCACTTGTTGTTGTTTATGTTGTCCGGCAGGAAGTTGTCCTGTATTGTTGCTTCATCAGGTTGACATCTCATTTTTTTGGTGCATTCCTGGTGCATGCTCTCTTGTGTTCTTCATTGATTCAGCATTAATCCATTGGCTTGGTAATGGTAGGGTCGGGGATGTGCTAGGCCATGATTTTACAGATTGTGGCTGAGCGCAATTCTGCTGCTGCTGATGGCCCATAGAGCACATGAATGCCCAGTCTTGAATTGCTAGATTTGTTCTGAATTCATCACAATTAACACAATGGCAGTGCCACACAACACAATGGACGGTATCCTCAATGTGAAGACAGGACTTGGTTTCCATGAGGACTGCGCGATGGTGACTCCTATCAATACTGTCTTGGACAGATGCATCTTCTGCAAGCAGATTAGTGAGGATGAGGTCAAGTTTATTTTTCCCTATTGTGGTTCCCTCACCACCTGACGCATCCTCAATTGAGCAGTTCCGTCCTGTGCCTGAGAGTGCCTGAGAGGTGCATTAACATCAGATGATCATTATTTACACAGGGTTGTGAATATCTGTTTCAACTTGTGCAAATTAATCCCATTCTCTCACACTAGAGTATTATACTAATTCCTTAACGACAAATCCCTGAAGATGTAATCAGTAGAACGTATTTGAACACTCCTCCTGAAATCAATTTTTCGGAAATGTACAAAAGGTTAAAGGCATTCCTAGCATTTTAAATTTTCTAACCTAAAAACAGATTTTGCAATGATCAAACTTCATCTTTAATAATACTTTAAATATGACTAATTACTCATTTCCAATCCTCTTATATACACTTATTTTAAAAATAGGGCTTAATATCCGAACTTAGTAAAACTGTAGCCAGCCGTACAAATTACAAGTAACTTCTCTAATGATCAGTGTAGTTATCAATAGGAAAAATGCAACAGGAATCAAACTAACTGTTTCCAGCAAGCTTTTGATTGAAGAGCATACGTAGCTATTACCTCAGGGATTTAAATATTTCCTGATACAAAAGTTAAATAATGAATAATCAACAAAATTACTTTAAAATACAACTCTTCACACAGATTATTAACTTAATTGCCGTTGTTTGAAAGCAAAGTGAGGGGATGCAGCTATACCATGACAGCCAAAGTAAAACTATAATTTAGAATGCGAGTATTGGTACATATATACCAAAATTAGTTCCGATCAGACAGAAAATCATGCAAGTATCTAAATTGATCAAGAAATAGGTACTATAAACAGCACATCACAAAAAAGCAGCAAATACTTCAAAAGTTCTAGATTACCATGGAACCCATACGTAGAGGGTTTACTGTGTGCAAGAGACTTTTGAACCAGACTCACCACTTTAGAAGTCACATGGTCACTCATGAAACTACAAAAAGGACCATGTTCTGAAATGAATGCTATTGGGTTGGTGAAAATGGAAATCTGTGCAAGTTCACAACTCCATTCTGCTACTGGATTCAGGAGAAGGATGAAGAAAATATTGGTCCTTGATGGCCAGCACCAACACGATGGGCCAAAGGGCCTCTTTCTGTGCTTTAAAACTCAATGACTCTATTTACAACAACAGTGATAATGAAATGTTTCACTTTAGTCCTCAAATAAGATTAGGTGGCTAATTTTCACTGACTCTTCCAAGTCAAAACAGGCATAGCACTTTGAGAATCCTAAATTGTATCTGCTCCCATCTGCCCAACGCCATTTTCCCTTTGTTCTGGAAATGGGCTGCTGCCCCTTTAAGGCATGTAAATTGGCCTCCTATAATGTACAGAGGATATAAATGCAATTTTCAGATACTAATGGCTGCTGCATGTACTGCACAGACTCCACCCATTAGTACTTGGTGCAGAGCAGTGAACCAATAGTCCTTAAAGGAACAGCACAGGTGCTAAGCTTTCAGAATGATTTTTGTGTGGCCAGGAACAGCATGAATATTCCTTCTGGCTTTGCCCACGACGGAGACGTGACTGCAGCTTGGCAAGGTTGGGTCCTGAATATTGAGGGGTATATGACATTCAAGGAAAATCAGAAGCTGAGTCCACTGAAAGTCCTTCTGTGTCCCTGTAATTCCCCGATTGTCTATGCCTCTTTATAGTGAGAAGCCACAGATGTTGTGCCCCTTCCCAGGCTGATGAGGTGGCTGCACCTGCCAGTCGAGCCATTGCAGTTCACCAATCTGATGCAAATAAGCCTGCCTATTAGACCCACTCAGACCTTTTACCAAGACATCAGACAGGTACATCAATCACAGCCTGCACAATGCTCATCAAGAATAGAAACTAGAGGGCAGCACAGTGACGCAGTGGTTAGCGCTGTTGCCTCACGACACAGAGGAGCCGGGTTCAATCCCGGCCCTGGGTAACTGTCCGTGTAGAGTTTGCACATTCTCCCAGTCTCTGCGTGGGTCTCACACCCACAATCCAAAAGGATGTGCAGGGTAGGTGGATTGGCCATGTTAAATTGCCCCTTAATTGGGAAAAAAATAATTGGGTACTCTAAATTTATGGGGGGAAAAAAGAATAGAAATCAGGCCCTCATTTTCAAATCCTCAGTAATTCTGCTCCTCATTTGACAAAAAGAATAATAACACGTATAAGCCAACAACTTTATTGATGTTCAGCTGGGTGAAAATGCTACTACAATATAACCACAAAGACATCTTTTGGGATTCAAATTTGATGAAAATGTTTTTGCAGCAGGGATGTGCTGCAAAAATGTCTCTGACCGGCTATCTGATATTTTATTCTACGTGTATGCCCAATCTGATATCTGACTTTCCTGCAAAGTTAGTTATCAGTCAGAGCAAATGGAAAATATTTTTTTTTAAGCAGCAGTGCTGACACAATCAAGGAGCTGGCACTGCATTAACAATACAACCAGATCAATGAAGAAAAATGCTGGAATCTAGATTTTGCAATTAGCTGAGGGTTCGAGTGTCTGAACATGATTCATGTCGATCCGTTTAAGGCAAACAAGGCTGGGGAGGGGCGTGAGGAATCAAGCTTGGACAGTTGTAGCAAATAAAGGGGCAGAATCAAGGCAGGAGAACATAATCGTAATATGGGAAATGAGCGTCAGAGAACAGCAGGAAGGGACAGAGAGAAGAAACCCAAGAATACCAACAGTAAAAGTAGCTAAAAAGATAACAAAAAGATCAAACTAAAGGCTCTGTATCTGAATTTGTGAAGCATACATAACAATATTAATGAATTGATCGTGCACATTGAAGTAAATAATTATGATCTGATAACCATTACAGAGATGTGGCTGCAGGATGCCATGGGTTGAGTCCTGAATATTGAGGATATATGGCATTCAAGAAAAATAAGAAGCTAGGTTAAGGTCGAGGAATAGCACTGTGATCAAGGCATTGATGCAGTAGTTAGGGGTGACCTTGGTTCAGGAGATCAGGATGTAGAATTAGTTTGGGTGGAGATGAGGAATATTAGGCAACATAAGTCACTGGCCCCCTAACTATAACTACAATGTAGGGCAAAGTATATGAGAAGAATATTAGTTGCTTGTGATAAAGGGATGTCAATAATTACGGGTAATACGGGGTCCATCTGGGAGCGGGTGGAGGTGGCTTCATGCAGGGGCTCCAGCTTGGCAGCCCTGGTCACGGCTCCTCTACCGCTGCCGCCGGCCAGGTACTCCACCAGCCCGGTAGTGGTGGCGACCCTGCGGATATGGGGCCAGTGGAGGCGGCATGTAGGGGAGACGGGGGCGTCGGTTTGGGCGCCAATCTGCGACAACCATCGGTTTGCCCCTGGGAGTATGGATGGGGGGTTTCGAGTATGGCGGCGGGCGGGGGAGGGAAGGGTGGGCGATATATTCCTGGAAGGGAGCTTTGCGAGTTTGAGGAGCTTGGAGGAGAATTTTGGGCTGGTAAGGGGAAATGATTTTAGGTACCTACAGTTGCGGGACTTTGTTCGTAGACAGGTCCCATCTTTCCCACGCCTCCCGCCAATGGGGATCCAAGACAGAATAGTCTCTAGGGGGGGAAGAAGAGGAGGGTAGAGTCTCTGATATTTATAAGGTGCTCATGAGGGAGGAAGGGTCCCAGACGGAGGAACTGAAACTTAAATGGGAGGAGGAGCTAGGCGGGGAAATGGAGGGCGGGCTGTGGGCAGAGGCCCCGAGTAGGGTAAATTCGACCGCGACATGTGCCAGGCTCGGGCTGATCCAATTTAAGGTCGTTCACCGGGCCCACATGACGGTGGCTCGGATGAGCAAATTCTTTGGGATAGAGGACAAATGCGCTAGGTGCGCGGGAGGACCAGCGAACCACGTACACATGTTTTGGGCATGCCCTAGGCTTAGTGGGTACTGGGAGGGATTTGCGGGCGTCATGTCCCGGGTGCTAAAAACAAGGGTGGCGATGGGTCCAGGGGTGGCAATTTTTGGGGTTTCGGAAGACCCGGGAGTCCAGGGGGAGAAAGAGGCCGATGCTTTGGCCTTTGCTTCCCTGATAGCCCGGCAACAAATACCATTGGCGTGGAGTGACTCAAAGCCCCCGAAGACTGAGTTGTGGCTTCCGGACATGTTGAGTTTCCTGGGTATGGAAAAAATTAATTTCGCCTTGAGGGGATCTGTACAGGGGTTTGCCCGGAGATGGCAACCATTTATTAACTTCTTTGCGGGAGAGTGAGTGTCAGCAGGGGGTTGGGGGCGGCGGGGGGCGGGTAGAGTAGAGTAGAGTAGGAGGGATAAAATGGCGGGTAGTACCGGTGGGAGAGGAGCGGGCTTGTGTAGTATGTTACGATTGAAGTATTGAATGTACGTGGATGTTTGCACATTTTTGCCTTTTTTGCTTTCTTTCTGTTGATGTCTGTAACTGTTTACAAAGCCAAAAACTACCTCAATAAAATTGTTTATTAAAAAAAGATAATTACGGGTAATTTCAATCTGCATATAAACTGGAAAAATCATATTGGCAGTATTTGCCTGGATGAGGGATTCTGAGAATGCTTTCAAGATAGTTTCTTAGAGCATTTCGTTCTGGAACCAACCAGAAAGTTGGTTATATTAGACTTGATATGGTGTAATGTGACAGGATTAATTAATAACCTCAGAATAAACGCAACCCTGGGTATTAATGACTTCAAATGACTGAATTTTACACCCATTTTGAAAGGTAAAGATTGAGTCCAAGATTAGCATTTTAAACTTAAAGAAACTTAAATGTGGACATGAAAGCGGAGATAGGTGAAGTGAACTGGAATACTCGGTTACAGGATAAATCAATAGAGAAGCAGTGACAGACATTTAAGGGGATCTTTCCAAATACTCAAAATAAGTACATTTTCAATATTAAGAAAAAAATCGAATGGGGAGAACCCAACATTCTTGGTGAACTGAAAAAGTTAAGGAAAGCATCAAACATAAGGAAAAAATGTCTTACTGCATGAAGATGAGCAGCAGGTCAGATGGGGGAAAGCAGAAAACAGGAAACTACAGGTCAGTTAGCTTGATGTCAGTCATGAGGAAGGTTTTAGAACTGTCCCGTCCCGGGTTTTTAAGGATTTTTTAGCTGTACACTTAGAAAAACTAAAGATAATTGGGAAGATTCAACATAGTTTTGCGAAAGGGAAATCATGCTTAACCAATTTATTGGAGCTTTAACACACGTTATGGATAAAGGGGAGTCTATAGATACAAGGGGCTGGATTTTCCGCCAGCGGGATGCTCCGTTTTGCCAGCAGCCCAGGGGTTTCCCGACATTGTGGGGCTGCCCCTTATTAGGAAACCCCCTTGACCAGCTGGTGTAACGGAACACCCCGCCGATGGGTTGAAACTGAAACGCAGCGCGACGGGGCGGAGAATCCAGCCCACTATACTTGAGATTTCAAGAAGGCATTTAAGAAGATGCTAAGTCAAAGTTACTATGGGAAATAAAAGCTTACGGTGTAGGATGCAACATATTAGTATGGACAGAGGATTGGTGGGCTGGCAGGAGACAGAGAGTATGCATTAAAGGATTATACAGTGGATTGGTGAGACTGTGCAGTTTTGTTCTCCTTACTTAAGGAAGGATGTAAATACATTAGGAGGTGGTTCAGAGGAAGTTTATTGGATTGATACCTGGAATGAGTGGGTTATCTTATGAGGAAAGGTTAGACAGATTGAGATTGTTTCCATTGGAGTTTAGAAGAGGGGGATGGTGACCTGATTGAAGTATATACAATCCCGAATGGTATTGGCAAGGTTGATGTGGAAAGGTTGTTTCCTCTTATGGGCGAGTCCAGAGAGAAGGGGCACTGTATTAAAATTAGGGATGTCCTTATAGGATAGAGATGAGATTTTCTGTTCTCTCAGAGGGTTGTGTGATTTTGCAACTCTCTGCCTCAGAAGGCAGTGGAGGAAGAATATTTTTAAGATATCAGGTAGATAGATTCTTGTTTGGCAAAAGAAACAAAGGTTATTGGGGGGTGGGTGGGAATGTGGAGTTCGAAACACAAACAAATCAGCCATGATTTTAGTGAATAGCGAAGTAGACTCGAGGAGTCGAATGGCCTACATCTGCTCCTATTTCGTATGTTCAACAAAATGAGGAGACAACAGTCTTGAATAATTTGTATGAACTTTAGGTGCTAGGAACGCACCCCATTGGGTAAATGCTTGTTGGGATGGGAGTAGGGGAATAAAATACCTTGCTGAGTATTTAAATGTTTGCATCAACTTTAAGGGACAATCGTTATCTCAGTAGCTTTGGTGACCCAAAAGGCATTTTTTACTCTAAAGATGTCTGCATGGCTGTCGCAGGATCAAAGCGATCCCTCATTACAGTTTCTGCTAAGGAAGTGCTGCTATATAAGGTTTGAACCAGGGAAGAGACAAAAACAGGGTTCTAAAGTAGACCTCTTAGTGAGGGAACAAGGAAATGGCCAGTTAAGTTAACTTACAGCGCAAAATCCTACACCTGACTCCTTAATACTGGAAAAAGTTTAATGACTTACTAAGTCAGGAACAGTATGAAGTATACCTGGGATATACAATTAGCTTGCTGTATGATAATTATTTTTTAAGTTACAATGATTGGATGGCAACAAGTAATTATAATTAGAGGTTATATTGTTCAAAAGTAATAGGAACTATATTGTTATGCAGAGATATCAAAAATGCCATATTATTCACAACTGCACTACAGTTGGTGTACCGAGCAACAATGTATCATTCTGCAGCTTAGTGAGTTACAAGAAATACATTCAATGTTATCTGTACAAAATAGTGTGATTATTTCAAACTTCTGGGAACCATAAGATATGACTGCAGGTAACTTGATTTAAAACCACAATATTATCTAGTTTCCAAGTAATCATAAAAAAGGATGCTTCAGATCTTGGCTGGATGTTTTAGTTTACAATAAAAAATCAGCTCGAATGATTATGCCATAATTTTATAATAAGTATCAGGAAAACAATATTCATTATAGTTAGATGGCTTGATCCATCTGCTGACCTTACTCTAAGTCTAGTTCCAGATTATTATATTCAAAGGGCAAACGTGGCAGACAAAAGGCAATGGGAACTTTAAGACCAAAGTCAATTACACAAATTAGATTTTTCTTGCATTTGATTTTGACTGACTTAACCCTGAAAAGTGTGAGGTGATGCATTTTGGGAGGATTAGCAAGCAAGGGAATATACAACGAATGATAGGAAGCTGGGAAGTACAGAGCACTAAAAGCACTTTGGAATGCATGTCCAAAGGCTGCAGGACAGATAAGGTGGGTAAGAAGGCATATGGGATATTTGCCTTTATTAGCTGAGGCATAGAACATAGATCATAGAATTTACAGTGCAGAAGGAGGCCATTCGGCCCATCGAGTCTGCACCGGCTCTTGGAAAGAGCACCCTATTTAAGCCCACACCTCCACTCCGTCCCCGTAACCCCAACTAACCTAAGGGCAATTTAACATGGCCACTCCAACTAACCTGCACATCTTTGGACTGGGAGGAAACCGGAGCACCCGGAGGAAACCCACGCAGACACAGGGAGAACGTGCAGACTCCGCACAGACAGTGACCCAAGCCAGGAATTGAACCGGAGACACTGGAGTTGTGAAGCAACCGAGCTTACCATTCTGCTACCGTGCCACCCCATAAGAGGAAGTTTATGGTGGAACTGTATAAAATGCTCCTTAGGCTACAGCTAGTGTATTGAGCGCAGTTCTAGTTGCCAAACTACAGAAAAGATGTGATTGCACTGGAAAGGGTGCAGAGAAGATTGACCAAGATGTTGCCTGGGCTGGAGAGTTTCAGCTCTGAAGAGAGGTTGGATAGGCTAGGGTTGTTTTCCTTAGAGCAGAGAAGGTTGCGAGTGGACCTGATCAAGGTGCACAAAATTATGGACGAAACAAATAGAGTAGATAGGAAGAAAATTTACTCTTAGTAGAGGGGTCAATAACCATGGGGCATAGATTTAAGGTAAGGAGAGTAGAGGAGATTTGCGGAAAACCTTTTAACCCAGAGGGCGGTAGGAATCTGGAACTCACTACCTGGCAGGGTGGTGGAGGCAGGAACCCTCACAACATTTAAGAAGCAGTTAGATGAGCATTTCCCATCCTCAACACTACTTTCCTTTTTGTGAACTGTTCTATCTTTGAACTAACAGTGGAAAAGAAATAGGTTGCAAATGCACTTGGGTTGAAAGCAACATTAACAGATTTATTAAACAGGTCTTCAGTATACAAAGGCTGGAACTAGACAAAGTCAAAAGCCTGCGAAATAACCAATGAAGTCATGCATGTCATGTGACTTGGTTCTTAAAGAGACATTGCACAACTACAATATCCACATTTATAACAGAAAGGCGATAGCGTACAAGACTACTGACCAAGTGCTGAAAAATGGGATTAGGATAGATGTTTGATGGGCAGCAGACACAATGGGCTGAAGGGCCCCTTTCTGTGCTGTAAAATTGTATGAGTACCTGTTGAGCTTTGTACATTTTTTTTTCTAAGTGCATTCCATTGAATCTTTGTACATTTTTCAACAGAGTTGTTATTCAATAATTCAAGCTTGCATGAATAAATTTTTTTTAAAAAGTAGTGTCCAATTCATTTTTTCCAATTAAGGGGCAATTTACCGTGGCCAATCCACCTACCCTGCACATTTTTTAGGTTGTGGGGGCGAAACCCATGCAAACACTGGGACAATGTGCAAACTTTGGGGGCAGCACGGTAGCACAAGTGACTTGCACTGTGGCATCACAGTGCCAGGGTTCTAGGTTCGATTCCCCGCGAGGTCACTGTCTGTGTGGAGTCTGCACGTTCTCCCAGTGTGTGCGTGGGTTTCCTCCGGGTGCTCCGGTTTCCTCCCACAGTCCACAGATGTGCAGGTTAGGTGGATTGGCCAAGATAAATTGCCCTTAGTGACCAAAAAGGTTAGAAGGGGTTATTCAGTTACGGTGGAAGTGAGGGCTTAAGTGGGTTGGTGCAGACTCGATGGGTGGAAGTGAGAGCTTAAGTGAGTCGGTGCAGACTCGTTGGGCCGAATGACCTCCTTCTGCACTGTATGTTCTATGTCTGTTCTATGTCTATGTCTTGACACGGACAGTGACCTAGAGTGGGATCAAACGTGAGGCAGCTGTGCTAACCACTGTGCCGCCGTGCTGCCCCAGTTTGCATGAATACTTAACAATAACGCAGCTATATTGATTGCTACAATTGTCCCAGCAATTCTGTGAACATTTTTCTCACCAGTCTTCCCTTTTCTTCTGATGGTGTTGCCTCCTTTTTGAGATGTGGATCTAAAGGTGCCACTGATATTTAATTGGTTGCCTCCTTTTTAAGATATGATTCTGTAACTGCTACTGATATTTTACTCAAGTAGTCATTGTTCATGTGTGAGTAATACTGTTGGGTGACCATGGGCAGCATCTCAGCTGAGCTCATCTTGTCCTCACCCGTCATCCACTCAAACAATTCCTTTAGTGGTTGCTAAACCATGAAGAGAGAACATTAACTAATACAGGCATTTTCAAAGACGGGGTCACGACCCGCGAGTAGGTCATGGGGGTGGCGGGAGGATTGTGGAGCCGTCCGTCGCGGCGCTCGCAATTGCGCGCAACTGCCGCAGCAGCCGACTTTTAACAATGCCAGCTGTGAGCGGCCTTCAAAATGATGCGACCATATAAAAAATATGGTCAGCTGGCATTGAAAGGCAAGATTTCACGCAAAATGTGAAGGTACATTTTTTCTAATTCTGTTATGAATTTCTTTTCTATTTCTGATCCCAAAACCGACTGAGCTACGAGCACCTAAGAAGCCAAACCCTGCGTTACACTGAATTACATTGAATTTCCCACCACATTCAGCCAACCAGTCCATGTCCACATTATACCACAACATTCGGCCAACCAGCCCATGTCCACATTTTTGCTTCATTCGGAACACAATTGGGCATAAGGCACTATTCATACATGAGAGAAAACAAGTGGAGGAACAAAAGAACATTCTGGCCACCAACCAGCCCACACCTCGGAATTGAATGAAATGCAAATTGATACAGGAGCAAATACTTTATCCCTCATTTCTTTCAAAATATGAAGCAGCTACTGGTCTGGTCAGTTGAACAGAAAAGCAGCAAATGTAATGTAACCCAGGGAATCGTGAGGTGATGCATTTGGGGAGGACAAGCAAGGCAAAGAATTACAGAATAAATGGGAGGATACTGAGAATTGTAGATGAAGGGAGGGACCTTGGGGTGAATTTCCACAGATCCTTGAAGGTAGCATGCCAGATTGCTAAGGTGGTTAAGAAGGCATCTGGAACCCTTCCATTTATTAGCCAAGGTAGGTTTGCACAATCGGAGAAGATTTTTTTTTAAATGCAATGTAATCTTCCTGCCTGAAAGGAGGCAGAGAGCAGGTCACGCCCCCCGAACGTCGACATCATGTGCTTTGGGAGCGATTGCGATTCCTCCATTTTGTCAGCAGCAAACAAGATAAGAGAAAATGGTGGGTCGTGAAGGTTGGCCGGTTGGTAAAAATATGTCCCCGGAAAATAAGTTTGAAAACTACTGAGCTAATATATACCACCACCAGTCCCCCCCAATCATGGTGTACCTAATGCTAACTCAGCTAAAATTAGTCAACTCAGATAGTGTTAAGATCAAATCTAGAGCAATTCTGATCTGCGTGCCTTAGGTACTCACTAGATAAAATCTGCACGACTGAATGTGGTTCACCACAAATTTAACACAGTGAGGAACGTGGCAGGCTTTGAGTCGACGTTTGGAGTGGGCTCGCTCAGGGACCAAAATACCTGAAATGTTTTGCAACATAATGATCTAAATCCTTTAGTAAAGGCTTCAATGTGTCAGGAGGAATCCGAATGTAAACATTTGGATATTTGATCAGATCGGATGCCTTTTCCCACTCTCAACTACTTTAAATACAGCTATGGCAAAAAAGAGATCAACGAGGATTCTCATTAATCAAGTTGAAAACATCCAAATATATCTAAAATTAATTCCCCTGGCATTTGGATATAAACTCTAATCCTGTGGTAAGCTGCAATCTTAATCTAATAATCACCTATTGAAAGTAAATGTATTAATGGCAAGTTACATCTTGACATTAAATTGTGGATTAATTAGTAACAGTGAAAAGAGAAATTCCTGATTAAAATTTGAACTGAAACTGCCCTTTTATTTGCTTTCTCCTAATGTGAATTGTCTGTACTAATGAATGCCTAGAAGTTAATCACACCAATCATGTAAGGCAGTGAAGCATCCAATATCATTTTGATAGCAATACTATTCCAATATGCAATACGTGCCTTTCAACAAATCATTCACAGACCAACAACTTACTCCTTTTTCATAGTACTTGAAATATAATTGAAAACACATTTAAACATTTTCTAAGCGTTACACACAGTATGATCAATGTAAGTGGAGATAAATTAAACCATTTATTTACAGGGGAAGGTAAATGTAAAATGGTCGACAAAAACAATGGATAGACCTCTCAAATTACACCTTCCAATTGCTTGTTTTTCCCACTGAATTCTTTGCTCTGTTTGCAATTTCACACCTCCACTTGTCAAACATTTAGCAAAGAGTCAAGAAGCCTCATCTTTCTTTCAGTACTGCCAATTATATTCCCATGCTGCATTTCACAGCAAATTTCTATCTCAGGGCTCTCTAATTCAGTGTGGCGCATTGGTAATGACCTGAACGGTAGATGTTTCACACATACATATTTAATTACAGCAGCTGAACAAATTACATATTTATGCTTTATAAAGAAGATTGTCATTCTAATTCATTTGCTATGCATGCAGGTACAAGACTCCCATCTGTGACTGCATCTGCACAACAAGGGACTTTCATGGGATAACATGCTGTTAGCAGAAACACGGGAACCTGTAATGGTCTATTCTCCAGACTGATCAAAAATGGCACCAAGAGATTGCTTCTTAATCTAGGATGGTCAAACTGTCACAAAAGCAAAATCCTGCAGATGTTAGAAATCTGAAATAGGAACAAAAAAATGCTGGAAAAACTCAGGAGGTCAGGCAGCATCAGTGATGAGAAAGAGTGTTAATATTTCAGGTCACCGACCAGAGGGGACGCTGCCTAACCTTCTGAGTTTTTCCGGCATGTTTTTGTTCTTATAACCCATTTGTCAGCTAAGGCACAATTAATGATTGGCCATTGTAAGGATAACAGCGTACAACATCTAATGGACAAAAACCTTCCCCATTAGCATTTGCAGATTATGTCCCAAGAAACATCTAATAATAACTTTGTAAATATTAATCTTTAATTATCGCACAACACAGCAACAAGAGAACTCACTGGGAATAGCTATTTGCACAGACAACTAATACTGGTGCTAAAACTGAATAAGTTAGTATACATAAAAATAAAATACAAATTATAAATAATAAAATATACTTGGGAACTATTTATACTATAAATTAATCTTAATCAGATGGCTATTATAAACTGCATAAGCTTTGCTCTTGGTTTGGTATGAATTGATTGCCTTTAATCACTTCCAGGTGTGTATTCACTTTATGTTCCCTTTCTTCCACCACCACCCCTACCCCTCTCGCCTCCCCGCTCCAACTCTGATTACCCTTTCTCTTCAAAAGCAGTGAACTAATCGTTGGCATGGTCTTTTAAGGGTCTCCCATATTAAAATTATATTCCCAGTTCTATTGTTTATGAACTAATTCCCCACTGACCATTACAATAATCAGTTCTGGCTCTCCATTATTCTCTGGGGAGATAATCCTAGGAGGTGTTAATTACTACCCATAACATCCCTCTCAGTTTATTTTATAAATAGCAAGTTATCAATGAACACCAATGAAGAGTGAGGAAAAACTGAATACATGGCAAAATAGTCCAAGGAGATCTCACTTATGACCAATTGTTATGACTAATGTACAAGTGCTAATTGGTCATTTTGCACATGTGAACAAATATGCTGTATTCATTGGGTTTTGATACTTAAGACCACAAGACACAGGAGCAGGATTAAGCCATTCAGCCCATTGAGTCTGCTCTGGCGTTCGATCATGGAACATATGTTTCTCATCCCCATTCTTCTGCCTTCTCCCCATAACCCCTGATCCCCTTATTAATCAAGAATTATTCCGATATTTCACTAAGCCTTGCCATGTTAAATAGAGTGTATTAACTTGCTGAAAATGAACAATGGTGCAACAATGAGCTGCATAATGCTTGAAGCTAAGACAGACAAAAGTATCAAATCAACATTAGGAAGATGCTTTTATTTTAGGTTTAGTTGACAGGTCATATTTGGTGGAACTGATATTTCCAACAGCAACCCTCACAGAAGAGATAAATAACTGCAAATATGCTACAGGCAATGTCCAGGGTCCAGCTGCAAAAAGAGTAATTGTCCAAAAAATGGTCATTTTTCTCTCTCACAGACCTGGATGCCATTCCCAGAGCAGAGTCAGCACTAGAATGAAGAGGTCGTTCTCAAGCTGATACCAGACGATGGAATCAGTTACAGTTGTGCACATACAAGACCAGGGTCCATTGCAGTGCTTTCAGATCTGCTTCCCCCGCCTTCATGGGTCACCCTATTCTCTGGACACAAAGCTGCCTGTTCCACCGATGGATAAATCAAAATCCGGGCAAATCCGAAATACAGCATGGTCTAAGTCCCATGGGTGCCAGATTGTGGACGTCTGATCTATACACCACACCCTCATTCCTCGAAGGCACGGTTTACACCTTAAACTGAATGTGAACCACATCTGTTTAGCTCCTGCTCACCTGGCAGTTAATCTTGCTGTTTCTACATGTAAATTTATGCCACTGTGAAGATAGCATTTCCTTTCTGGAACAAGATTTTCAATGTATCAATGTAACATGCAGATCACATACTCACTCATCTGTTCACAAGTTTTATACACCTTTTACTTTGTCACTATAATGCAAAGACAGAACTGGTCTCATGTTGAATTCATTCTTATATTTCAGTTTGCAGATCTTGAACTGGCCCATCCAGTCAAGCAACCACAGTTCTTTCAGCTAAAAATGGTTTAACTTTACTGTGTTTTTAAGATTTATTCGGTAATTGGGTTTACATGGAAATGAAAGCCTTTAATCTCACTGAATGCCACCTTTACTAATAGCAAAGAAAATCCATTATCTTGTGCTTCCCAAAGTTGATGCAGTGAAACAAACAAATTAGTTCAGGCTATTGCAGTGGCAAGAAGCGGTGTAATTGCACTTTAATTAGGGCTATCAGCAGCTTCCATAATCTGTTAGGTTACTGCCAAAGCAGACAGAGAAGTAATACAAGAGCTGATACGTAAACGGTTGGAAGAACAGCTGGCATTGCTTGTAAAGTACTTAAAACCCAAGGTACTACATGTTTTTATGAGATAACGATCTTAACTGGTTAAATTTGGCTCATCCTGTAAGAGTAAACTCATCAGATTGAAGCTACTGTGTCTCTCCGATCCATTAGAGAGTGACAGAGATTGAAATCGCATTGTCACTTCAGTTATGTTTGTTGTATCTTCTTCAAGTGACTTTCCCCGATAGCAATTTCTTTACCCGTGTCTGGCTAGTAAATTAGAATGGTACAGATTACTCATGGGTATGGCCAGGTTTTCGGTCATATTTTACAGGTAACATGACTTGAATTTGAGGAGACTTCTGGTGGCAGGGTGCGCTGAGCAGTGACAGACAAGGTGGATCTCCTCTTGGGAACTTCAAACTTGTATTTTTAATCCGAAATCTGATCGGCAAACAAACAACCCCCCCCCCCCCCCCCCCCCCCGGAATCCTCCCCGAAAACCAACACGTACCTGAAGATATGCCCTTGAACCAACAAAAGTGCAGAAGAGAAAATAAGGACAGCAAGTGCCAGGAAAGATAGGTCGAGGCTGCAGACACGAGGAGCGAGGTGGAGCAAGATATGGGGCAGAGCGCGCAGAACTGCCCATACAAAACGCTGGCTTACCCACCAATAGGACAATGGATGGAACTCCTTAACACAGGAGCGCCTAAAACAGAGACAACTTGTATTTGAGAATGGATATCATTATAGGGATGCCCTTGTTTGGATGGCACCATTACGTAAATTTCATAGAAAACCAATAACAGAATACATTTATTTGGAAATATTGTCTACGTCATAATGAGAAAGCATAATGGTGTTCAGTAAAATAAAAGGCTTTAAAAATCACAGGCTAAATGCCTGTTTTAAAGGGGCAGAATTCCTTTGCGGGTCCTCTTCCCAGGTACAGTTATAAAAAGCATTTAGAATCCACAAGATGCTCCAAAGCACTTCACAGTCAACAAGGTACTTTTTAAAAAAAAAGTGTAATCACTGTTGTAATGGAGGAAATGTGGCAGCCAAATTGCGCACAGCAAGACCGCAAGTACAGCAATGTGATTTTTAAAAATGAAGTTGGGCCAGGAAAAAATATGACCAACACACAGGATCAGAAATCCCCATCCTTTCATCAAAATAGTGTCAAACCCCGGATAGAGCAGACAGCGCCTCAAGGTTATACAAAAGACAACAGGCCCGATTCTCCAGAACTGTTCCTGCCAACAGGAAAACCAGAGTGATTCCCACTAGCATTAGCAGCAATCCCGACATGCCATGCTACGGCACTTGGAATTTTTTTTTTAAGGAGGATCAGCTTTTCCGAGCCATTCATTCTCACATTGAGATCCACGATGCAACTGAGAGGGGCGGGACCGAGTCCCTCTGGCAGGTCCTGCACTTTTAAGGTCGGAACGCCATTTTTAAAAGGCACCCCAATCTCAAATATCTGCTGCAGCCCCCTCTCTCCCTTCCTCCGGATTGCTGGCAGAGCGAATCGCTGGCAAGGCCCCTCTCTTCAGAATCCCTCTTCAGCACCCCCAGGCTCCCCCTATTGAGAACTCTTTGTTTTCAAATACTTCCAGGAAAGTGCAGGAGCAGCCCCCACAACTGCACTTTCTTTTAAAAAAAATTTAGAGTACCCAATTCATTTTTTCCAATTAAGGGGCAATGTAGCGTGGCACTCTGGACGCAATTATTGGGAGGGTACTTACCACATTGCCACCCCTCGGACTGCAAGCTGCCAGGTCTGCGTTCCTCACAACTTGCACCAATTCACGCCAGTGGGTCTCTCGGCGGGCAGTGGGGGACCTGAAGCAACCCATCTGGCTAGTGAACAGTGTATCCTGCCCATTTTGGAGATGCAAATACCTCGCGTGAACTCACTGAGTTGGGGCGGGATGTTGGGGCTTCGGGAAATCAGCTATGACCAATGGGCAGGGCATGGAGACTCGTGATGGGTCTGCCGCCTAGTGCAAATCCTGACTTTTGGTCTGACACGCCCTTGGACGGTCGAGAATCCTACTTTCTAGCAGGCAGACCAAGAGGAGCCCAGCCAACATCTCCAAAAGTACAGTGTTCCTCCGTATCAGCTGGCATTTGCTGCTCAGTTCACTGCAGTGGGTCTTGTAACCCAAAAGATGAGATTCAGAGGTGAGAGTGCTGCCTACTTTGCCAAGACAAAATAAATATTTCTCTTCAAATGACACTGGAGAATGCATGTTGTAAAGTAATTAGTCTTTCCACATGTTCAAATTTAAGTGGTCTGTAAACATTGTCATTTTGTACAGATTTGCAATAAAAATGTGGATTAGTTTTTTGATAATATTAGAGAAAGGCCAAGTTGAATAAATTAAGAGAAATTCACTGTCTGTGAGTTGGAATGTGCTGAGATTGTGGGTGACGGTGCTCTCCAGCGATGACTCTGTCATAGTGTGCAGAGTTAGTGGAAAGGTAATCATTCACATTGCGTTGACTGGATCACCAGGGAAAGGGGCACACCACATGCATCCCTACCTCATGCATTTGAAAAAAAACCAGTACCATCTGCTATCATAGGATTACTAAAGCTAGCACCAAGACACTGATCCTCCTTGGAAACCCACACCCTCCAGATGATCAAATTATCTTTGGGGGGTCTGGGCCTTTCCCCTCACCAGAATTCTCCCACCAATCATCCATGTTGATTGCCCATAGGTGGCACGGTGGCACAATGGTTAACACTGCTGCCTCACAGCACCATGGACCTGGGTTCAATTCCGACCTTGGCTGACTGTGTGGAGTTTGTATACTCTCCCCATGTTTGCATGGGTTTCTTCCTGGTGCTCCGTTTTCCTCCCATAGTCCAAAGATATGCAGGTTAGGTGGATTGGTCATGCCAAGTTGCCCCTTAGTATCGAAATGGCTGGGTGGGGTTGCAGGGATCGGGTGGGGAGTGGGATGCTGTTTTGGAGGGTCAGTACAGACTCGATGGGCCAAACAGCCTCCTTCTGCACGGTAGGATTCTATGTGGGGTCCACTTATGCATAGCTCAAGGTTGACATCTAACTTGGCATGTTGTCTCCACTAGCTGGGGATTTGGGGGGCAGTGGGATTTCAGTACAGGGAGCCAAGCTCCAATATCAATAGCCTCGCAAGGGAGGGCAGAGGTTGCACAAAAACCCGGAATGAATGAGGAACCGTCCTCTGTTGTATTCCATAATCCATAAAAGGTCACTGCCGCAAAACTTTAATTCTGTTCCTCTCCTCACAGGCACTGCCCGACCTGATGAACATTCCCAGCAATTTCTATTTTTATCTCTGTTATAGTCCAACTGGTTTGACAGGATTTCTACTGGAGATATAGCAGGTTCCTCAAGGAAATTCAGTCCACCTAGTTTAAAAAAGGCTGACTTTCACTTCAGGTACTCAATACAAGGATAGCCATAGAATAATGAAATTACTAACTTTTAAAGTAAGAAATGGGCTAATAATGCCTTAATGTTCTATCTGGTATTACCTCAGACTGCTAACAAGGAATTTATTATGCATGAGTTATCACCAGTGTTACAATAATGCTGCTTGGAATATCTTGGTCCAAGAGTCAGTTGAGCTCAGTTAGCAGTATTCACATTGAAGTCAGAAGGCAGTGTATAATCTCAGATTTGAGTACCCAGTCCAAGCTGCCGTACTGAGCAAATTCTGCATTATCTCCATGTTCCAGTGGTCTTGTTGATTATGAACAATTCAGAGTGGAGAGTTGTTCTAATTTCTTGATCAACAATCCTCCCTCAGCCAACAGAACCAAAAACAGATGAACTAATGATCCACCTAATTACTGTTTGTGAGACATTGCAATGCACAAAACAAGTGATGTACTTAACAATATAATAGCAGGAACAGCACTTCAAGGTTCCACATAAAATATGGTGGGTTATTGGGAAGGGATGCTATAAACACAACTTTTTTTGTTTAGTTTCTAAGGATAGTGTAATGTCCTGATCACTCTTGTGTTTAATCATAGTTTATTCAGAGACTTGAATTTCAGTGCAGGAAAAGCTGAAGCAGAATAATGGTGAAGTGTTACTCATGTCCATCAGCCTGAGGTCTCACAGGTTGACCACACCACAGATCCCAGGATAGTCTAATTCTAATAATGCAGATGAGTTCCCTCGGAGAAAACTTTAGTCAAATCAATTGTAGAATATGGCTTCAAATAATGCCACTCGGGTGGCTGAAGAGCAGAAAGGCCTCAGGTTCTCTGATGATAAAATCCAGAGTCCTACTTTTTCAAAAGTTAGATTGAGGAACGATGCCTTGTTTCGACACGAGTGATACAGGCCGCAAAGGGGAGCAGCATAGCATAACACAATAAGTGTCACTGCTCTGGCGTCACGTGCAAGAAATCCGTGCTGCAAAATATAGAACAGCCGTACTTGATCTGTCAACGGAAGAGGACCAATCAATACCTTGCTAAAAGGTAGTATATTGGCCAGTAAACCTTACACATAATGTTGTGTGGGCTTAAATGGCCTGGAGGCCAGCAATGTCTTTTACACTCCTTGGCTATATGAAAGACGTCCTTCACTCAACGACTTACATTGGCACTCACCTCACCAAAGGCCTCACTTGGTAGCAAATAAATGGTAGAATGCACCTATTATAACCCTCATTGCGATCTATTTAATAATACCTATATTTGACTAAATCTCATGGCCATTAGCTCAGATACTGGCATGAAACAATAGAAGCTGTGACAGTGCTTCTATTCACGGCTGGGTTCACGAGTGTGGAAATGGAGATGGACACAGCATCCATGCTGGAAGGAATGGGCTCCAAACTCTATTCAATGCCAAGTCGGTGTGTGAACACCCACATACATGCTCTTTCACACTGACTGCAGGCTTTCTACCAGGTTTCCCAAAGCATCAAGTACTTAGCTGTTCATACCTATCAGGCCTATTCACTCAAAGTCTGCAGAATCTGTGAGTAGTTTCTCACCCTGGTGAACTAAGATTACCCCCTCCATTGGCAGCAGCCCACTAATGTCCAGTGTCTGATCATGTGCACATTGCACCTCTAATCTATCTAACGTATGCACAGTGTCAGTATCTGAATTTGTGGCTGTGAGTGTGGAATTAAATGATATAGTTGTGGCTTCATCATCACTCTCTTCTTGGTGTTCCTCCACTGTGTGGCCTGACTGCAACTCTTGAGCGTCTGAAAGGAAAAAGGCACAAAGGTAAGATTCTGGTGGGGAGGGGAAAGTAAGAGGTGACTGCTTACATCATCTCAGCTTGCACACTCCGAGAAGAGTGAGGAAGGAAGGGGAAGTGGTGTGCGAGTAGAGGAGTAGTTATGAAGACACTGTCATCTTTAATGGTTTCAGTTCTGCCATTGGCCAAAGCAATGGGTTTTGCAATAATTGCCAGCACCATTTCTTTCAAGGGGGTTAGGACATGCAAGCACACCAGTTGCCTCCTGCTGCGTCCAATCATCCACCACCTTGTACGATAAGATAGAGAATGTGGCAGTGTCATATAATTAGTTTGGCTGATATGGCTGTTATGCTGCCAGTGAAACCCTGTGAAATGTGGGCTTGATGCTTGCACCAGCGCTAAGTGTGCGAAGGGAGGTGTTAGATACGAAGCCTGATTGATAGGGATTGTTGGTAAGCGAGTCGTGGGAGTGTGATGATTTGAGCAGTGGCTGAAATTACTACTGCAACTGGTAGGATATGGTATTTGAATCAGAGATTTGTTACAGCACAGAAGGAGCCCGTTGCCCATTCTGAGAGCTGGCACAAACTCAATGTAGACAGTCCCAAAGCTCTGCATATCTTTTCTCCTCAGATATTTATCCAGTTCCCCTTTGAAGGTCATGATCGAATCTGCCTCTACCACCCTCTCAGGCAATGAATTCCAGATCCTAACCAATTGCTGTGTAAGAAAGGTTTTCATGCATAGAATCGCTGCAGTGCAGAAGGAAGCCATTTGGCCTATCGAGTCTGCACAAACCCTCATGTCACCTATAGTTCTTTTGCTAAGCAACTTAAACGTGATCTCTGCCTCTCGAGCCTTCCGCCAACAGGAAAATATTCCGTCTGCTCAGTCTAGACATGTCATCATTTTGAACACCTCGTCAAATCTCTTCTCAACCTTCTCTAAGGCGAATATTCCCAGTTTCTCTAATTCATCCGCAAAACACACATTAAGATGTATTTGTTATTCTTGGCCACTCATGCAAGATCACTGAACATCTTCAGCAGCATTACATCCAAGTTCTCGGTGCTTGACTTTTGGCATTGATCCGCCAAAGCTCTCTGTCCCTATTGCCTTCTGACTGTGTTTGGAGGGCCTCCTTTCCCCACTATGGATGCAGAACATCTCTCCAATTTGCCACGTCCTTCACCAAGACCTCCAGTGCAGCATCTGACACTGCTGGATTCCACTGTCTTCCATGTTATGCACCTTCGCTGTTTCCTAGGGCAGATTCTCTTTCAGCAACAATGCCCTTCCCTTAAGAGTTTCAGGTTAACTTTAAGCAGCAGTAAGTTCGCTTTAATTAGTGCCAGTGTAGTTGGCACTGGTTGGACACAGACATCATTCAGATAGGCAGACAGCATGAAAATGACATGCTGCCTGGATTGCAATTGACTGTCATGGGTCAATAACAAATCATGATTCCCTGACCATTATCAAGAGCTGTACAACTTAGCCCCTGGAACCAGAAAAAATTAAAAGCAAAGTTTTCTTTGTGGATCATTAATACAATCCCTTAATTATATGCCGGCCGATGGTCCTCAAAGTCACTCAGAGCATTTTACTAAAGTCATCTTCATGTCAAAAGTGACAGTACAAAAGATGAAAAGCATTAGTATGAAGAAAAAAATACCAGACAGCGATCAATGGATTTAATTATTTATAATATATTTCTTGAAAAATGAATAAGATGAAGAGATGCAAGTCGTCAGTTTGAACTGCGAGAGATGTCAACAATGATATGAGACACATGCTAATTACAAATTGCCTGTCTCTTTTTCTTTGAGATTCAACAAAGTCCGTCTAACAGCTGAGTGGGCTCAGTTCACCAGTTTGGCTGCTCTAGGGACTCTGTAATGCAGGCATTGATCTTTACTAATTCAGAACGCACTGTACTAAGCTTTATCAAGAAGGTACAATGAGAGCTTTCAATTTTTAACCTGGTGACGTCTTTTACAGACTAATGCAGATATTGCATTTTTTTTCACTCTGCATATTAAGAAATCATACAATGACAGTTCTTTCAACCTGGCTAGAAACCTGGCATGATTTATGTTATTTCTCTGCACTTATTTCAATCACCTTGATTTTTAAGGACAAGTGAAAAGAGAATGTCAGTCACCTTTTATGAGCAAAGTACTTAATGATTCACCAGCATAATACTTATGACCAAAATGTCTGGTCAAGCAAATCCACTACCTACTCAGTTCCCAAGTGTATAACAAGAGCCACCTACAAACCCCACCCTTTCCAAGCCCCAACTCTGTTCAGGGAGAGAGAATCATATTAGAACATAGTCTACAAATGCAGGTTACTATCAGTTTATTATTTTATGACTACATGTTAAAATGCAGTGAATTTATGTTAACCTGATAAATTACGTTTTACTGGAAGAATCCGTGCCACTCATCATAATTTTGGGCATGACCATATAATTAGAAAAAGGCTGACAAAACATTTTCTTGTAATAAAGGAAATGCTGAACTTTAATATTTTTGGTCGATCAGGAAGAGCCAACATGGATGTGAAGGGAAGGTCATGCCTATCTTATTGAATTTTTTGAAGAGGTAACTAAGCTAGTGGATAGGGGAATGTCTATGCATGTTATTTATACAAACTTCCAGAAGCCATTTGATAAAGTTCCACACAAGAGAGTGTTAACTAAGGTGGAAGCCCACAGAGTTGAGGGCAGATTATTGACATGGTTAGGAGATTGGTTGAGTGGTAGGCAACAGAGAGTGGGGATAATGGGTAACAACTCTAATTGATAGGAGGTGACTAGTAGACAGTGGGGATCTGTGTTGGAGCCTCAATTATTCACACTATTCATTAATGACTGAATGATGGCATTGAAAGTCATATAACCAAATTTGCCGATGATACAAATATCACAAAATTGCAAGAAGATATTGACAAACTAGCTGAATAGGCAAAATTGTGGCAGATGGAATTTAATGTCAGCAAGTGTGAGGTCATCAATGTTGGACCAAAAAAAGATAGGGCAGAGTAGTTTCTAAATGGAAAGAGGTTAGGTACTGTGGATGGGGGTTCAGGTGCATCGGCCCTTAAAATGCCTCGAACAAGTGCAGAAAATAATCAAATAGGTTAATGGAATGCTAGCATTTATATCTCGAGGATTGATGTGCAAAGACATAGAGCTTATGCTGCAATTTACAAAACCCTGGTTAGACCCCACTTGAGAGTACTGTGAGCAGTTCTGGGCACCACACCTCAGCAAGGATATTTTGTCCTTGGAGGGAGTGCAACGTAGGTTAACAAAAGTGATACCTGGATTACAGGTGTTGAGTTACAAAGATAGATAACTCAAATTAGACCTGTTTTCGCAAGAGTTTAGATGGTTAAGGGGTGATCTGATCTAAGTATTCAAGATATCAACAGGGAAAGACAGGATAGATAAAGATAAACTATTCCCACTGGTTGGAATTTCTAAAACTAGGCGGCACAGTCTAAAAATTAGGGCTAGACCATTCAGGTGAGATGTTAGGAAGAACCTTTACACTCAAAGGGTGGTAGAGGTTTGGAACTCGCTCCCACAAACAGCAGCTGAAGCTAGAACAGTTGTTAATTTTAAATCTGAGACAGACAGATTTAATTAAGCAAAAACATTAAGGGATATGGGCCAAAGGCAGGTATATGTAGTTAAGTCACATATCAGCCATGATTTCATTGAATGGAGAGACAGGGTTGAGGGGCTGAATGGCCTACTCCTGTTCCTATGTTCCTAATATACAAATATAATTTTGCTCTCCTCTCTTCACTCTTCCTCCCAAAAAGCATAACTAAATCATAATAAAAACTTTGCATTTGTGTTATAGACCTGAACATCCATACAAATACGGAGGAGAGGTAACAACTGAAACCAGATACAAACATGTGCATCCCTAACTAAAATTTGTCAGTGAACAGTGAATAACCAAGCATGCTACTTCACTTCAAGTGCACACTCTACTCAACCATCAAGTGTTCCTGTCTTCTCACCTGTCATCTAGTCATAAAGCTTTGCCAAATATCAGAAATGAATTGCAGTTTGATTACTGGTTAGTGTGAACCAACTCATACCTTGTCCTCCCCTGCCCTTTGAAAAGAAATTATAAAGTGAGAAAATCAAAAGGCAAAATTGTTAACATTATGTTCTGTGATGTTAGAACATGGTTGCATTTTTTTAAAGACTCACACAGACACAGGGAGAATGCGCAAACCCTACATGTACAGTGATCCAGGGCTGGGATCAAACCCACTGCATCACTGTACCGCCACAAGGCTGCATGTTGAGCAGAAAGTATATATTTTTTTTAATATATTTTTATTGCGCTTTTAACATTTTATATCACAAATGCACAGGGTCAAACAAGACCAACACATACATCAACAAAAGACATTTCAACTGACAAACTGTAAAAATAGCCCCCTTACGAAAATACTTATCTTGCAGACTTTACATTGCCAGATTTGGCCAATACACATATTTACAGTGGTTTATGTGCATTGTGGTTCAGGTATTAATTTGCCAACAAACCGGTCACTTTTAGTTTTCATTCTTTCTGTCCATCTCCTGTGTTTCTCTTGGGTGCATTTATCCCCCCCCCCCCCCCCCCCCCCACCCATATCTATCAATGTTGGTTAGTAAGTACAAATCTTTTCAATTAGCATTTGACTCGTGGCCACTTTCAGTGCAAACATTCCAGGATATCATCATCAAATGTCACTTGACTAACTTTCCTCCTGTACAATTAGTGACTCATTGTTGAACTGCTAACACATGTAACACCAAGAAAGAATTTGCAATTATAGCTTGTCTATCATAACCTCAGGATGTCCTACGGTGTTTTACAGTCAACGCAGTACATTTTAAGTGTAATTACTGCTGTAATGTAGGAAAAGCAGCAGCCAATTTGTGCACAGCATGGTTTCACAAACAGTAATGAAATAAATAACTGGATCATCTGTTTTTAGGTGTTAGCTGAGGAATAAATGTTGGTTTGAACACCGGGAAGACTTCAGTGCTTTTCCGTGAATACTGCAGCGGGATCCTTTAGGTCCACTTGGGGTTGCTGTTTAACATCTCATCTGATGCCTGAACCTGAGTTTCTGACTCAGAAGTGAGAATGCTGCCACTGCGCAAAGACAGGCACTCAACAGAATTGAAATAGGAGGATGGTTAGAAATATAAAATTTCATTGATCAACATGAATAATCACTTTTGGGCAGTAACCAACAAAGCGACGAGAGTACTGAACTATGAAGCCAAAGCCCTGGAAAACAAATTGGAGAAAGTCTTGCTGAAACTGAGCATTCCCAGTATTAGAGCCAGCAGTGTGATTAGATACGCATTTTCCTATCAAAGCAAAATTTTCCAGATGTGGGAAATCTGAAATAAAGAAAGAAAATGGTGGAAATACTCAGTGCATCAGGTAGCATCTGTTGAAAGGGAAACAGAGTTTTTAAAAATAAATTTAGAGTACCCAATTCTTCCAACAAAATGCCAAAAAGAGAGGGCGAAGGGAAAATATGTTTGGTGGTGGCAGTTGTAGTAGAGCATAATCAGTTGGCTGTGGGTGTCGGTGTCATGGAAGGTGAGGATACAGTTCTGGAACGAAGAAGGGGTGTCAGCAGAAGTGCAGCAAATGTAACAGACTTGGTTAAAGGTCCTGTCATTCACAACTAAGATGAATCCTCACTTGAGGAAAAAGGAAGAGATGTTGGAAGCACTAGTATGGATTTGTAGCATTATCAGCAGAGATGCAATGGAGATGGAAAATCTGTGAAAATGGGAAAAAGTCCCTGCAAGAAACGGATAGGGAGGAAGGTGGCACTAACCAAGGTAGCTGTCGAGTTAGTGAGCTTACAGTGAATATTGGTCGATTGCCTATCCCCAGAAATGACGACAGAGAAGTGAAGTCAAAGAAGGAAGGAGTCAGAGATGGACCATGTATTGGCTATTATTGTTGGCACCATTCTTTGCTAATTTTTAAAAATAAATTTAGGGAGTGCCCAATTCTTTTTTCCAATTAAGGGGCAATTAAGCGTGGCCAATTATCCTACTCTACACATGTTTTTTTTTTGTTTATGGGGGTGAGACCCACGCAGACACAGGAGGATGTGCAAACTCCACACGGACAATGAGCCGGGGCTGGGATCGAGCCCGGGTCCTCGGCGCTGTGAGGCAGCAGCTAACTGTGCCGCCCTTCCATTCTTTGCTCTGTTCTACACTTACCAATCTGTCTGTAGTTTAAAGATCTCGGGCAAAGCTTCCTTTCCCACCCTCCACACCATTACCTCCAGAATCCCCAAGGATCTACCCTTGTACCCTTGGATCTTCCTCATTCACATGCTGCAATTCCGTACATAGTCCACAGATATGTACAGGATGTTGAGAGTAGTGAGGTCAGGGATAGGGTTAAAATTTCGAAAGAGGGCACCGGCAAGCAAGATCCTGGTTTGAAGTGTGTCTACTTCAACGCCAGGAGCATCCGGAATAAGGTGGGTGAGCTTGCAGCATGGATTGGTACCTGGGATCTCGATTTTGAGGCGCTTTCGGAGACATGGGTAGAGCAGGGACAGGAATAGTTGTTGCAGGTTCAAGGATTTAGATGTTTCTGTAAGAACAGAGAAGATGATAAAAGAGGGGGGGGTGTGGCATTGTTAATCAAGGAAAGTATTACGATGGCAGAAAGGACGTTTGAGGACTCATCTACTGAGGTAGTATGGGCCGAGGGTAGGAACAGGAGAGGAGAGGTCACCCTGTTGGGAGCTGTCTATAGACCTCTGAATAGTTCCAGAGATGTAGAGGAAAGGATAGCAAAGATGATTCTCAACAGGAGTGAGAGTAACAGGGTAGTTGTTATGGGGGACTTTAACTTTCCAAATATTGTTCGAGTACTATAGATGGGTCAGTTTTTGTGCAGTGTGTGCAGGAGGGTTTTCTGACACAGTATGTGGACAGGCCAACAAGGGGCTATGCCACATTGGATTTGCTATTGGGTAATGAACCCGGCAAGGTGTTAGATTTAGATGTAGGTGAGCACTTTGGTGATAGTGATCACAATTCAGTTATCTTTACTTTGGCGATGGGCAGGGATAGGTATATACCGCAAGGCAAGAATTATAGCTGGGGGAAAGGCAATTATGATGCTATTCGGCAAGATTTAGGATGTATAGGATGGGGACGGAAACTGCAGGGGATGGGTACAATTGAAATGTGGAGCTTTTTCAAGGAACAGCTACTGCGTGTCCTTGATAAGTATGTACCTGTCAGGCAGGGAGGAAGTGGTCGAGCAAGGGAACTGTGGTTTACTAAGGAAGTTGAAGCACTTGTCAAGAGGAAGAAGAAGGCTTATGTTAGGATGAGACATGAAGGCTCAGTTAGGGCACTTGAGAGTTACAAGTTAGCCAGGAAGGACCTAAAGGGAGAGTTAAGAAGAGCGAGGAGTGGACACGAAAAGTCATTGGCGGATAGGATCAAGGAAAACCCTAAGGCTTTCTATAGGTATATCAGGAACAAAAGAATGACTAGAGTAAGATTAGGGCCAATCAAGGATAGTAGTGGAAAGTTGTGTGTGGAATCAGAGGAGATAGGGGAAGCGTTAAATGGATATTTTTCGTCAGTGTTTACACTGGAGAAAGACAATGTTGTCGAGGTGAATACTCAGGTACAGTCGACCAGGCTAGATGGGATTGAGGTTCACAAGGAGGAGGTGTTAGCAATTTTGGGAAGTGTAAAAATAGATAAGTCCCCTGGGCCAGATGGGATTTATCCTAGGATTCTCTGGGAAGCCAGGGAGGAGATTGCAGAGCCTTTGTCCTTGATCTTTATGTCGTCTTTGTCGACAGGAATAGTGCCGGAATACTGGAGGATAGCAAATGTTGTCCCCTTGTTCAAGAAGGGGAGTAGAGACAACCCTGGTAATTATAGACCTGTGAGCCTTACTTCGGTTGTGGGTAAAATGTTGGAAAAGGTTATAAGAGATAGGGTTTATAATCATCTTGAAAAGAACAAGTTGATTAGCGATACTCAACACGGTTTTGTGAAGGGTAGGTCATGCCTCACAAACCTTATTGAGTTTTTTGAGAAGGTGTCCAAACAGGTGGATGAGGGTAAAGCGGTTGATGTGGTGTATATGGATTTCAGTAAGGCGTTTGATAAGGTTCCCACGTAGGCTATTGCAGAAAATACGGAAGTATGGGATTGAAGGTGATTTAGCGGTTTGGATCAGTAATTGGCTAGCTGAAAGAAGACAGAGGGTGGTGGTTGATGGCAAATGTTCATCCTGGAGTTCAGTTACTAGTGGTGTACCGCAAGGATCTGTTTTGGGGCCACTGCTGTTTGTCATTTTTATAAATGACCTGGAAGAGGGTGTAGAAATGAAAAATGGAAATCGCTTATTGTCACGAGTAGGCTTCAATGAAGTTACTGTGAAAAGCCCCTAGTCGCCACATTCCGGCGCCTGTCCGGGGAGGCTGGTACGGGAATCGAACCGTGCTGCTGGCCTGCTTGGTCTGCTTTAAAAGCCAGCGATTTAGCTGAGTGAGCTAAACCAGAAGGATGTGTTAGTAAATTTGCAGATGACACGAAGGTCAGTGGAGTTGTGGATAGTGCTGAAGGATGTTATAGGTTACAGAGGGACATGGATAAGCTGCAGAGCTGGGCTGAGAGGTGGCAGATGGAGTTTAATGCGGAAAAGTGTGAGGTGGTTCACTTTGGAAGGAGTAACAGGAATGCAGAGTACTGGGCTAATGGCAAGATTCTTGTTAGTGTAGATGAACAGAGAGATTTCGGCATCCAGGTACATAAATCCCTGAAAGTTGCCACCCAGGTTAATAGGGCTGTTAAGAAGGCATATGGTGTGCTAGCCTTTATCAGTAGGGGGATTGAATTTCGGAGCCACTAGGTCATGCTGCAGCTGTACAAAACTCTGGTGCAGCCGCACATGGAGTACTGCGTGCAGTTCTGGTCACCATAGGAAGGATGTGGAAGCTTTGGAAAGGGTTCAAAGGACATTTACTAGGATATTGCCTGGTATGGAGGGAAGGTCTTACGAGGAAAGGCTCAGGGACTTGAGGTTGTTTTCATTAGAGAGGAGAAGGCTGAGAGGTGACTTAATAGAGACATATAAGATAGTCAGAGGGTTAGATAGGGTGGACAGTGAGAGTCTTTTTCCTCGGATGGTGATGACCAACACGAGGGGACATAGCTTTAAATTGAGGGGTGGTAGATATAGGACAGATGTCAGAGGTAGTTCTTTACTCAGAGAGTAGTAGGGGTGTGGAACACCCTGCCTGCAACAGTAGTAGACTCGCCAAATTTAAGGGCATTTAAGTGGTCACCGGATAGACATATGGATGAAAATGGAATAGTGTAGGTCAGATAGGCTTCAGATGGTTTCACGGGTCGGCGCAACATCGAGGGCCGAAGGGCCCGTACTGCGCTGTAATGTTCTATGTTCAATGTGGGGTCAGCTGATGGCACGCAATCTGGCCTGTCCACCACTTCTGCTAATTCTACCACTGTCTGCTTTCTGACTATTTGCCCAACATCCAGTCTTGGATGAGCCACAGTTTTATCGAGTAAAGTACCGGGAAGACCAAGACCATAATCTTTAGCCATTGCCACTAACTCTGCACCCCTAACACCAATTCCAACCCATTTCCATGACTTAGCTCAGACTGAACTTTGTGTCCTATTCAACCCAGAGTTGAGTTTCCTACCAGATATTCTTTCCAAAGAATCATCGGCTACTGCCACCTTTGTACAGGTTTCCATCATCCTCAAAACCACATTGCTTCTCCAATTCCCTTTTCTCTTTCAAGATCTTTGATCTAATACTTCCTTCTTTGGCTCTGTGATTGAAATATGAAGCTCCAGAAGCTGATGCTATCCCAGCTCAGGTCTAAAAGGCTGGAGGTCAATGTCTGGTCAAGAAACTCAGTGAATATTTCCAACCCACAATAATACAGATACCTCAATTGACCACCTGTACAAGCAGAAAATACCTCACCAATCTTATGGCAATCATAGAACATAGAACAGTACAGCACAGAACAGGCCCTTCGGCCCTCGATGTTGTGCCGAGCAATGATCACCCTACTCAAACCCACGTATCCACCCTATACCCGTAACCCAACAACCCCCCCCTTAACCTTACTTTTTAGGACACTACGGGCAATTTAGCATGGCCAATCCACCTAACCCGCACATCTTTGGATTGTGGGAGGAAACCGGAGCACCCGGAGAAAACCCACGCACACGCTCAAAGGCATTGGTTTGAGCTCTTTTTACCCAAAAATGGGATAAATGTGACAGGAAAGTGTAGTAAAGGTGTGGAGGAGAAGATCCCCCCCGTGAGTGGCATGTCTGCTGGATATCAGACCCGGCAGAAAAAGGTTAAAGACCTTCTTGGGGGATCTTTTTAAGTCAGTAAAGGCCAAGGTAGGGGAGCAGAAGAACAGGTCCAGAGGCAGTACCTATGTATCGTTGGCCTGCCCAAGGGTGAGGAAGGTACAAGTGCCACAAGATACGTCTCAAGGATGCTGGTAGAGCCTGTGGTGGAGGAGGTGCTGGACAAGGCCCAGGAGGTGAACAGGACGCACAGGTCCCTAAGGCAGAAGCTGAGAGCATGGGAACCGCCACGGATGGTGATTGTGAGGATCCATATGGTTGCGGAGAAGGAAAAGATCCTGCAGTGGGCGAAGGAAAATCAGAACTGCAAATGGGAGTGGAACAGGGTCTGAATCTATCAGGACACTGGCGCGGAGCTGGCGAAAAGGCGGCCTGGTTTAACAAGGCCAAAGAGGTTTTATACCGAAGGCAGATCTGGTTTGGGGTACTGTACCCGGCGAAACTGTGGGTGACATTTGAACGCTGGGAGTACTATGTAAGGGGGCAACTGCTGCCTCCCCTCGTGCCCCCTTCCCCGCTATTTGTGATGTTTTTATTTTTGGAGGGGGTGTCCTGTGGTTTTGAATCGGTCTTTGTGTGGGGGAGGAGAGGGTTCACGGGGAGCCATTTGCACAAACCAAGGAGGAAAGGGGTTGGGGGGGAAGCGGGGTTGAAGGGATAGGTAGGACAAGCCACGCTGGCAGGTAATGCTAGCGAACAGAAGTAAGGTGGGAGAGGTGGCAACGGGGGTTGGCCAAGTGGGGGCGGGGGAGGGAGAATGAGACATAGTAGTGTTGGAGAATGAGCGTGGAGAAGGGGGCCATCTTGCATGGGTCCAGTTTAGGCTGAAATCAAAGAGACAGGTTCAGGTGATGGGAGAGTGATTGACAGTGCACAAGTGGTACCTGACAACGTTGGTGGAGGAAGTTAGGGGTGACTTTAGGAGGTGGGATACGCTACACCTGACATTGGCGGGGAGGGTCCAGATGGTAAAAATGAACGTTCTGCCCAGGGTCCTGTTCGTATTCCAGACCATCCTGATCTGCATTCGGAAGGCCTTGTTCCAGAAACTGGATGTAGCAATTTCAGTTTATATAGGGGGGGAAGGTACCAAGGGTGAAAAGGGTCCAGTTACAGAGGCAGAGGCAAAAAGGGGGGATGGCGCTACCAAACCAGTTGCATTACTATCGGGCAGCAAATGCAGAGATGAGGCGGTGGTGGAAAGGAGAGGGGTTCGAGTGGGTTAGGATGGTGGAGGAGTCCGGTAGAGGGTCTAACCTGAGGGCCTGCGGCGCTTCTGCTGGCGTCGGGGAGGTACATAGTGAGCCCGGTGATGCAGTCCATGATTTGGGTGTGGAACGAGTTGAAAAGACACTTTAAGATGGAAGGATGTCGGTGCTGACACCGTTGTGTGGGAACTATGCGTTTAAGCCGGGCGAGACAATGGCATCTTTATTAGAGTCACCAGTAGGCTTACATTAATACTGCAATGAAGTTACTGTGAAAATCCCCTAGTTGCCACATTCCGGCGCCTGTTCGGGTACACCGAGCGAAAATTCAGAATGTCCAATTTACCTAATGCATGTCTTTCAGGGCTGTGGAAAATGACCAGAACACCCGGAGGAAACGCATGCAGGCATGGAGAGAACGTGCAGACTCCGCACGGACAGTAACCTAAGCCGGGAATCAAACTTGGGTGTTTGGTGCTGTGAAGCAGCAGTGCTAACTGTGACCAGAAACTGGGGTAGAATAGAAATTAGAACTATTCTGCTCCTCATACTAAAAGCTAATTCAGACATTATTACTGATCCATTATAGCTTCATGATTTGTTCAAAAAGCACAATCGGGAACAGATCCAGTTTGTTTGGGATTATACTTGTGGCTGTATAGAGTTACAGTAATATTCCAATTAATTAGTTAATGGAGAAAAAATTCTTTAAAGCTAAGTATGATAGTATATTGTAATTATAGGTCTAAATTTCAATGACTACGCAAAGTGATTTTGCGGTCAACAGAAGTGCAGTTTGGCCAGCTAGCAAAAACACAGGCATATTCCTTCTGCTAAACAAGAGAAAAGTGAGTTTTTTTTGAAAGAGAGCAAAATGGTTTGTTATATGTTTCACAGAAACTGTGCAGAGACCACAGTTTGCTGTTGTCTTCCCCTATTGTGGCTGAGGAGTCCTAATTCAAACCATATTGAGCTGTAAACTGCCACGTTTCCAAACCCAGCATTCCACTCTAATCTCCACACTGCCATATACTATTCCATATGCAGTGTTAGGTGTAAGGTCTTCATTTAGGGAAATCATTCCCCTGTGGGCACTGCTAAGATACAATGCAGAACGCAGACTTTGTGGCAGCTGAGATGATTAGACTGACCCTGCATGAAAATGGTCTGTACAGTACTTCCATCTCAAAGAAATTTGATCACTTACTTCACTATGTACCGCTTAAGTCTGACTACTGGCAGTCACGCAACAGTTCATATACCACTGCTGCCACTTACACCAAGAATAATCCATATTCATTTAGAAATCCACTGTGTTTACTGGCACCTTCCACATAACCCCAAACGTAAATATTAACCCAATCTCACTAGCCTGGTCAAAGACAGATGGGGCTTGAATATTACTTGGGACGGGGGGAATGGGTTGCAGACGGCTGCACCCTGCCCCCCACTCCCCAAACCGAAGCAAAGCTAGTTTGGAGTCAACCTGTTCCATGTTGGCCTGTCCTCCAGCCATAAGGCACTGTGGGTAGGCTAATCAAAGGCCGAGTAGGACTTCCATCCCTCATGCGGGAGGGGGTCCTGCCGTTGGAAGCTGCCAGCCAATCCAATTGGATGGCAGCTCCTACAGCAGCACTAAGAGTGCATTAGTGGGTGCTGCTGGGACTGCAACCAGAATGAAGCAGGCCCATGGATCCCAATGACAGCAGTGTTCAGGGTATTGTGCAGGGAGTGCTTGGGCAGGTTAGGGAGAGGGGTGGGGAAGGCTTTGGGTAAAGGCAGCAGGTAGATAGGAAGAAAGGTGGGGGGGGGGGAGAAGAGGGAAGAGGGGAGATCCACAAAGGGAAGCTCCCAAAGATGAAACCCGTCCTTCACAGAATCACAGAATAATACAGCGCAGAAGAGGCCCCTCGGCCCATCTGGTCTGCACTGACTCATGAAAAACACCTGACCTGTCTACCTAATCCCATTTGGCAGCACTTCGACCATAGCCTTGAATGTCATGACATGCCAAGTGCTCAACCAGGTACTTCTGAAAGGATGTGAGGCAACCTGCCTCTACTACCCTCCCAGGCAATGCATTCTAGGCCATCACCACCCTCTGAGTAAAAGGGGATTTCATCAAATCCCCCCTAAATCTTCTGCCCTTTCTTGTCTCACGATCTTTCACTAACTTCCAGGAGATAAGCTTGGACTGTTGCCATATAAAGTGGGTGATTTACCTAGCCAATGTGATCAGGTACAGGTATCCTGTAACAACATTACCTTAGGAGCTAATTGTGAAATGCATCTGTTCTGCATATGTTCTCACTCTGTTGGGTATATAGTGGCCTGCACTAATCCACTGCCAATAAACTGCAAGATGCAAAACACTGTTGATCCTCAGTGTAAAACTAGATACCGTCCGCTATCTGACATTGTGGACTAAGGTTACTCCAGGCATGGAAACAATATGGCTCAGCAAAAGGAAACTGTTACTACTCTGAAGCAGACTTTGCCCTGTAGCATTACACTGCAAAATTAGCTGGCAACAGGGTTTGAACAAGGAAAAAAGGCTACTTATGACAATTCTCCATCCTATACACAAAGTTCTGTGCAATTCTAAGTCATGTGCAGTGAGTGATAACATGATCAAACCACAATCAGAGACAGTGTTGGAACCATGCAATCCATACAGCTACAGGAAGCCCTGAGTGAATCCAACGACAGGACATTTATGCAGTGCTCCATGATCAGTTTGCCAACTATTCTCATATCACCTATTCACAAACATACATTGTGGATTTGACACACGTTTAAGTTCGTAGCATTTAGCATAAATGTCAAGTAAAATGTAAGCAGCCCCAAACCAAGCCTTTGCATGAACACAGGGGATCATGCCACAGCTCTTCTTCAAAATCATGCCAAGGGATAGGACAAATAAGGCATTGATTTAGTGCCTCAACTGAAAGACAACAGGTAGGATTTACCGGCCACCCGCCGTGTGTTTTTCACTGGTGGAGTCGGTACGCCAGCGGGATCTATTGACCCCCACCATTTTCAACAGGGTTTCCTGGTGACGGCACCCCTCGTCATTGGGAAACCCATGCACTGGAATTTCGCGCTGGCGGGATCAGCCAGTAATTCTGACCCAACATCTTCAACAGTGCAGGATCCCCTCAGGACTGCAGGAGAGTCAGCTTATATTTTTGTGCTCAAGAGCTGTGAGTGGGATTTAAATCCACAACCTTCTGACTGAGAGGCAAGGATGGTGCCAACTGAGTCACGGCTAACACTTTTATGATCCAGGCCCTGTCCCCCCTGTCACTCCTCAAGGCTCCAGATTCTGACGACAACTCCAGACCCCTGTCACTCTCTACAACTCCAGACGCTGTTCCCCGTTGCTCTCCACAGCTCCAGACTCCTGTTCCCCCATCACTCCCCACAACGCCAGACTCCGGTTCCCCCCCATCCTCCCCACAACTCCAGACCCTGTTCCCGTCACTCTCCACAACTCCAGACCCTGTTCTCGTCACTCTCCACAACTCCAGACTCTGTTCCCCAGTCACTCTCCACAACTCCAGACCCTGTTCCCCAGTCATTCTCCACAACTCCTGACCCTGTTCCTGTCATTCGCCACAACTCCATACACTGTTCCCCAGTCACTCTCCACAACTCCAGACCCTGTTCCCGTCACTCTCCACAACTCCAGACCCTGTTCCCGTCACTCTCCACAACTCCAGACTCTGTTTCCCCATCACTCTCCACAACTCCAGACCCTGTTCCCGTCACTCTCCACAACTCCAGACTCTGTTTCCCCATCACTCTCCACAACTCCAGACCCTATTCCCCAATCACTCTCCACAACTCCAGACCCTGTTCCCCAGTCACTCTCCACAACCCCAAACTCTGTTCCCCCATCACTCTCCACAACTCCAGACCCTGTTCCCCAGTCACTCTCCACAACTCCAGACTCTGTTCCCCATCACTCTCCACAACTCCAGACCTTGTTCTCGTCACTCTCCACAACTCCAGACCCTGTTCCCGTCACTCTCCACAACTCCAGACCCTGTTCCCGTCACTCTCCACAACTCCAGACCCTGATCCCCAGTCATTCTCCACAACTCCTGACCCTGTTCCTGTCATTCGCCACAACTCCAGACCCTGTTCCCCAGTCACTCTCCACAACTCCAGACCCTGTTCCCGTCACTCTCCATAACTCCAGACTCTGTTCCCGTCACTCTCCACAACTCCAGACCCTGTTCCCCAGTCACTCTCCACAACCCCAAACTCTGTTCCCGTCACTCTCCACAACTCCAGACTCTGTTCCCCCATCACTCTCCACAACTCCAGAGTCTGTTCCCCAGTCACTCTCCACAACTCCAGACCCTGTTCCAGTTACTCTCCACAACTCCAGACCCTGTTCCCCAGTCACTCTCCACAACTCCAGACCCTGTTCCCCAGTCACTCTCCACAACTCCAGACCCTGTTCTCGTCACTCTCCACAACTCCAGACTCTGTTCCCGTCACTCTCCAAAACTCCGGACTCTGTTCCCCCATCACTCTCCACAACTGCAGTCCATGATTTTCTGACATTTAAAATCAAAGGAAGATTCTATGCTGTGGGCAGTTAATTTACCGATGATCACTGCTCCTCACTAGAATTGCCAGATCACCAATTAAGCTGTCTGTAGAAGAGAGAGATCCATGGAGATTAAGTGTGCAAGAAACATAAGTAAAGAAATATATGTTACCATAAAGAAATAAAAGACCATAATGTTAAAAAAAAGAGACAGAATCAGTGAAAACAAAGCTCTGAGATTTAAAAAAAAAATAAATTTAGAGTACCCAATTATTTTTTCCAATTAAGGGGCAATTTAGAGTGGCCAATCTACCTATCCTGCACATCTTTGGGTTGTGGGGATAAAACCCACGCAGACACGGGGAGAATGTGCAAACTCCACACGGACAGTGACCCAGGGCCGGGATTTGAACCCGGGTCCTCAGCGCCGTAGGCAGCAATGCTAACCACTGTGCAACCATGCTTTCCCAACAAAGCTATGAGATGAACAGTGATACATAACAGTAAATGTAAGAACTTGGAAAAGGTACAGACAATGATAAGAGTCAAAATAAAAAGAAAATGGAATGTTAGATGAAAGATTTAGGGTGGAATCCATTCTCTCATTGGTGGTGAGTGACGAGGTGGGAAGGGTATGTAATTTGGCAGGATAGTGGCACACCAGAACCACATCATCTTTCCAGCTCCTCCAGAATTATGTTCTAGGTGGGAAGGCCCAAAGTCAAAGTTCTCACTCCACTGTTAATCGAGGCTCTTCAGTGGCCAATTAATGATCCCTGAAGAGCCTCATTCCATCGCCGCTGGCACTGGTGGGTGGGCCTGTCATATGTAATGCACACAGCAGCGAAAACCGTGACGCCAGCCTGTCACCAATGGTACGCAGTACATGATTGATGAACTGGGCACCAGGTAGAGGGGGAGTTGCTGCCGATCACCCCGAATGTCTCTCCCCACAATATTACTTATCTGAGGTCTGGGTCATTTCACAATCCTGGGATTCCTGTGCCTGTCCTTCCAACAGCAGCAACCATTTCCCCCAGTGTCGTTTTTGGCCTGTGATTATGGGAATTATACCCCTTTTTATTTCCAGGGAAGGCACACTGCTGGTCTCCCGAACCCTTGAATTGCTTGTTGTTCAGTGGGCCCTCACAAAAAGAGATAGTGCAGGTCTCTCACAGCCTGCAGGCAAGACCCCTGACACCTCAACAAAATTTCACCCTCAGAACACATAAAAATGAGTCCATTTTAAGAAGAAAAGTTTTTTTTTAAAGTTTTGCCCTTGCTACAGGACATCAATTAATATTTAAACATTCTTGACACACAATACTGCAACCTGAAATGTTCAATGGAACCATCCGTGTAAAAGAAAATCAAGTAAACTGCAATAGCAAAGAAATCAACTATAATTGCCTGAGCCATCTGGAGTTGTAAGAATGCAAGCACTCAAGTATGAATAACTAAACAGTGTATTTTCCACAACATTTTAAAAAGGCAACAGGATATTTTTCTTGTCATAGCTGTGTTAGATTTAATGTCTTAGTTAATAAAACAGAAATGAATGTTTCCATTAAGGAATAAAAAAATTCCAACCTCCAGGCACAACAACCGTAACATATATATATTGAAATGAAGTGTCAACAGACAAGATATTATTCAAGATGGCACAACTTTTTTTTCCTTCATTCTTCCATTTACCCATTTCACTATGATTATTCAAATATTAATGTTGGATGGGAAGTTACATTAAAATTACCTGTTAGTTCATTGTGAGCTTTTGGATGATCACAGATGCAGTAACCACATCTGGGATTGTTATGGTAGAATTAATTTGTTGAATAATTTCTCAGTGCCTTTCAACACTCGCACCCCTTTTTGTGAAACATATATTGTCAGCTAACATCCAAATGAAGGCAGATTTTGCCAAACGGTAATGTTCCCAAGGTTAAACAAAAAAATAAATTCAAAATAGCTCTGGTAGATTCCTCAATCCCCAAAGCTGATGGACTGTTCCAAGAGGCATCACTCCCTTTGAAAATGTTTGCTACACCTGCATCAAGTGTTTCTCAGAGTTGAGCTGGTGTATTCTAAGAGTTGAGCTGGTGTCCTCCTTGAAAGCCCTGATCAAGTCCAAACCTGACCCCCCCCCCCACCCCCCACCCCCCCCCCTCACCCCACAGACACAGGGGACCTTCGACCCCCACAAGGATTGGGGGCATCCCCCACACCCCATGCCACCATCAGCATCAGAGTTCTCACCCCCAACCACTACCATCAGCGTCAGGAGGGGGGGGTCTTTTCCCCCAACAAACATAACGCAAACCCCATCCCGAATGGGGCTCGCGAGGCACAAGTTGACACTGCCAGGTGCCAACCTGTGCCGGGGACAGCGCTAGTCATGGCCCTCATCTTCTGGGAGCTATAATTACTGTTGTGCCCCAGGGGGAATCCACTCGACTGATTCTCGTTTTTTGCAAACCTGTTGTAAACCTCGCCGACGTGAGGCGAGGGAAATAATGCGGTGGGTGGATGCGGGGTACTCGATAAATATATTAAAATGAGGTTCCTGTTCTTTCTGGGCATCACCGGTGAGGGAATGTGAATAATCAAAAATGAAATCTCGCCGGCAAGAATTGCATTTTCTGATTCTCCTGGGCTTTTCCAATTGTGTCGCCATTCTCGCTGACAGCTAACACGGGCTGAAAATCACCCTATGTGTCTCAATTGTGCCAAGTTGAAAGTTTGAGAGCAACGTTGTTTAAGCTCAGCTTATTGTTCTCCTTCAAAAAGCATTAAAGTGATTTCCACACAATCAATGGAACATCAACTGCGCCCCAAAAAGTTTTGTCTGTTGCTCGTTGCAGATGGTATGCAGACTGCCGATGCACAATACAAAAAGTTCTGAAAATTGGAAGGTTGACAGAAGGTCAGAGGACTTCTGGTCATAGAGAACCTGGCAGCTCAGTAATATGGCTGACAATATACACCTTTCACACGAAACAGAAATAGTTGAACAGGTGAAACAAGTACTAGAAATCATAACAAATTTTAATCCTCAGTCCAATGCTCCATTGAAGAGGAGGAGTGTTTGAAATTCCTATCAACTTTTTAAAAATGCACACAGGAATGATTAAAAGACAGTATTCTGAACTATCATATGTCCCTTGGTTTCCTGCTGACACTAGAATTTCACAAAATGAACAACCTAACCACTATTTCCTCTCAAAATAATCTCCAAGCAATTTTTAATCCCTTTTAATTACAAACTTAACCAATTTGATTACTTGTCTTGGCTTTTAAGACATGCAGTGTCAGATAAGATTTTACTGTCTCAATGACAATATTGCTTACTTTTAGGCCAATTGATTCAATAACTAGGTTATGTACAAATGTGACTACTGAAGAAACCAAGGGTATAATTTTAACCAAAAGCATAAAGTAGGAAATCAGCATCTCTGGGTCAGTCCATCTCCACTGGTCCTTTAGTATCATGCCGATGCAACTATTCTTCACACTGAGCTGGCTGACACAAATATTGCTCGTCTGAGTGAAGATGGAATGCATCGCAGTTGTCCTTCTCAAGTAATATCCACATACATATATTTTTCCGGGTGGTTAGCCACCTGGAATAGAAGCTGTCATTAATGTTTTCTCCGTAACCCAGGGCATTGCAGCTCCTCAATTGTTAGCCAGGTTGAAATGAGTCCCTCTGAGCAGACCAATAAGAAGAAAATAAGTAAAGTCACCATAGTACCAGATGACTTGTGGTGATTTAACCTGAGGATCACCATATCTCAGGCGAGGGGCCAGATTTATAAGGTGGGGACTTCATGAATAACCTCAGCCTGTCCGGGAATTGAATCCGCATTGTTAATCTCTGCATCACAAACTAGCTGTCCAGCCAACTGAGCTAAAACGGCTTCGACCAATAGGAATTGTTTGTGAAAGGTATGATCAAATCTGCTTCAAGCTATACCACAGCTCACTTGAGAATCATTAAAACGAATTAAATAAAGGAATTTCCTTTGACGCCTTGATTAGCAAAAGCAAAATAAAAATTCATTCTAAATTTTTAGATAAAAATAAGAACATTTTAGTTAAGCTCACTTAAACATAGGTCTAAATATTTAATATCTGGTATGAGGCCAAATGGAATTTGCAGCGGCTTAGCAACATGCAACTTAACTTCATTGCAAAGGCAGATAGAATCTTAAACTGTGGAATTTTGCACATACAATTGCTTAAATTCAAGAGTCTGAATGAAAGGGTCAAAAAAGTGTAGTTTCACATTTCTGCTGCTAGTACAGACAGATAGAGACTTCAGGTGACAGTGCAAAACAATCAATTTCAATTCCACTTCATTGATTTCAATAGTAAAAAAACAACTTGTACAATCAATGGAAATCGATAAATAAGATCTATTTATCCTATGAAGAGATTTTTTAAAATATAAATGCCATCCACAGATTTTCATAACATTTTATGGATTTGGCACTCGAGTCTGGTCCCTCCCAAAGTCTGCCATGGAGATTGGATACGGCATTGTTAGTGGACAAAAGATTTTGCAAACACAAGTCTTAATAAAATATTTTCTTAAAAAAAAGTTGAGGTGGCAGGCAGCTTCCCAGGAGTTTGTGCAGATAAGGAATTTGAGTGGCAGTCTGATTTCCACCCCGCTTAAGGTCAATGCGGTTTTTGAAACATTTTATTGGGACCTCTATAGATAGGAGCCCCGGGGCAGAGTTCGGCCCTGACAGATTTTATGGATGGGTTATCCATCTCAGTGGTGGAGAGGGAGAGGCGGGAAGAGTTGGGAATCCCCACTGGGACCAGAGGAAATTCAGAAAAGTATTGGGTTGATGCAGACTGATAAAGCTCCTGACCCTGATGGCATCCCCATTGAGTTTTGTAACAAATTTACGGAACAATTGCTCCCTCAAATTTTAGATATATTCAATGACTCCTTGTCCCGGGGGTTCGTTGTCCGTTACACTTGCGCAGCTTCTATTTCCCTGAGCCTTAATAAGGACAAGGACCCTATGGAATGTGGGTAGTATTGACCAATTTCACTTTTAAATGTGGATGCTAAGTTACTCGCAAAAGTGCTGGCATTGTGGAGGAAGTCCTGCTTCCCAGTATTGATCTCGGAAGACCTGGCAGACTTTGTCAAGGGTCACAAATGGCGGACAATCTACATCAGCTATTAAAGATTGTCCTCCCCTCCCACCCTCCCCTCTTCCGTACCCGAGCTGGAGGTAATTGTTTCCCTGGACACGGAAAAGACATTTGGTAGGGAGGAGTGGGGATATCTCTTTGAGGTTCTTGGGAGATTTGGATTTGGGAAAAAGTTTATATCCTGGATTTGTTTACTTTATAGGGACCCCACTGCTAGTGTTCGCACGAATGCTTTGAACTCAGGATATTTTCCATTGAATCAGGGCACAAGGCAGGGAAGTCCATTGTCCCCTCTCCTATTTGCTTTAGCAATAGAACCACTTGCCATAGAGCTACGGTTTTCCAGCAAGTGGGGGGGGGGGGGGGGGGGGGGATAAATCGGGGAGGGGTGGAGCATAGGATGTCCTTGTACGCAGATTATTTGCTTCTTTATGTTACAAACCCAGTATTCACTTTGGATGAGATAATGAGTCTACTTAGTGTAACCTGACAGAGATATTAGGAAATTGGGTCCAGAAATTAGACCCCAGTGTAGCAGACAATTCAGTGGTTAAACCGACTGAGAAGAAAAAAACACTGCCAGCACAGAGTCAGAGGAACATGTTCACACCTGGCCGCGATCCATTGTCCTATTGATAGTAAAACCTGTTAGTGGGAATACACAGGATGGCCTCGTTCAACAAAGCTGATTCACTCAGATTCATTGTCTTTTGGGACACTCCTGTCTAACCAGCTATTCGTTCATTACAGAATCTGTTTGTCTGTCAACGGGAGGTTAGCTGTACATCAATAGTAGGGCTCTGTTCTTTTGTATAAGCGGAAGTGGACATTCAACCAAGATAATGATAGGTTCAAGTCTGGAAACCTGGGAGAATCTTTGTCTGAGGGGCTGGGTGGAGCTTTGTGAGAGGGAAAGAGAAAAGGAATGCTTTTATGAACAGCTACAGGAAGGCGGCTTTGGAAATTGACCGAGAAGGTCATGAAAGTTTCCACCGAGGAAGACTTCAGAAAAAGGATTCAGAACAATTGTCCTAGAAGAAGAAACATTGCTTCTTAAATGCAAGTATCGCCTTTGTCTGCCTGCAAAAGTGACAGGAGAGCTGCATGTTCTATTTAACGGGAACTAGTGTGTTAAGGTCTAGAAACTGCATGTAATCTGTTATTGTTAGGGTTGAAGTTTAAAAGTTTAAATATTGTTTTCTTTTGATAAAGTTTGTTTATTAAATAACCAAGCCCTATTTCTTATATTATCCCTCCTGGAACAAATCGATCTTTCAGCATTGTCTTGAAATTCAAATTATGACTCTGGTTCAGCCTCTTCACCACTCTTGAGAGCTGATCTGGCGTCCGTAACAATTTGGGGGTTTGTGGCCGTGATTCTTACATTTAATTCCTTGTTTGGAATTATCAAACTTAAAAAACAGCGAGTGTGTGTGTAGATCAATTGCATTCTTTCCGGGTTTGAAATACTGAACAGGGACTGACTGGAAATTGCCCTTACAGTTGCAAAATATGTCCTGGGAGTGGACGAAATCACTCGGGAGGAATTATAAGGGAGTCGAAAGCAAAGCTTTGAAGTTTGCAGAGAAACTGCAGTTAGCCCTGCAAAAAGAATCAAAGAAGGCAGAGATAATACAAGTCGTAGCTCAATATGTAAACTTACCAGTGACACAGTCACTGTGAATTAGCTCCAAGCCAATTAATTTAATTTATTTTTATTCGTCCATGGGATGTTGGCATCGCAGGCTGTGCCAGCATTTATTGCCCAAACCTAATTGCCCTTGTGGGCCGTTAAGAGTCAACCACATTGCTGTGGGTCTGAAGTCACATGTCTGCCAGACCAGATAAGGACAGCAGATTTCTTCCCTTATGGACATATTTGAACCAGATATGTTTTTACAACAATTGACAATGGTTTCATGATCATCATTAGACTTTTAATTCCAGATTTTTATTGAATTCAAATTTAATCATCTGCAGTGGTGCGATTTGAACCTGGGTCACTAGAGCATTACACCGGACCTCTGCTTAACTAGTTCAGTGACAATACCACTACGCCACGGCCTCCCTAAATGAAAGAATTGGAAATGCAGCAAAAACTGAGAGAAATGGAGATAGCAAATGAATCCAAAGAAAAGAGGAGTTTTCAGTGGGAAATGGAAAGGAAATGATTGAAATGGAAAGGGAAAGGTTGGCAAAGGAAGTGAGAGAGATTGGCCATGGCAGAAGCAAAGGAAACAGAGAGACTTCGGAAACTGGCAGTGCAAGGAGAGCAACAACTTCTAAGTTCGAACTTAAAGGCAGGAGCTGAGGAAGGTCTAGTGGACGAAGAAATACTTCCTAGGCATAAGTTTAGTAGGGAAATTATTATTTGAGGAATTTAAAGATTTATTTTCTGCAGTAGTGAGGACTCATGAGCAGAGTTAAAACAGCAAGACAGGCTGCAGATATGGCTGAATATTTTGAATTGGCTCATAAAGCAAAGTTTAGCGTCCAACATCATCTTAAACTATGAAGGATAGAAACTGGGGACATGAGAAGTTCACAGGGCTTCCATGCAGAGGAGGTGTAGTTGGTGATATTAAAGAGAGTGTACCTCAAGAGTAAAAAGCAAACCAATGATAGTGGCAGAGACACAGGAAAACTCAGTGCTTTCATTGTATTCAAGTTGGACATGTAAAGAAGCAGTGTTGGTGGCTTAAGGAAAGAACTGACAAGGCAGATTGGTTCAAACAGGATAAACCGGTGGGGTTTATTAAAGTGGCAGAAAAAAAAATCACTGTCCCATTGATAGAGATGCCACAGAGTGTACAAACGGTTCAGAGACTGGTGGATAAGCAGAATCAGGCCTTTTGAAGGATTTTGTTTATGAGGGTAAAGTTTATTCATGTGTACAAAGTGGAGTAGATAAGGCAATTAAGATCTTCAGGGATATAGGAACAAGACAGTCTTTAACGATGAGAGATAAGGAGATATGTCATTTGGAAGGAGTATTGCCAAAAACGGTGGTAATGTGACCCATTACTGGTGAGAACCTTAGTGTGCCACTATATAAGTTAAGGTTAGAGAGTCCAATGAAAAGTGGTGACGTAGTAGTAGGATAATGCAAATAATACCATTTTTAGGGGCACACTTTATCCTGGGTAATGAAATGACTGGATAACAGGTGAGATTGCAGCCTGCTGTCGTTGAAAAGCAGTAGAAAGTCAAACAACAGAGGTTGCAAGAATATCATAGGGTAATAGAATTCCTACAGTGCAGAAGGAGGCCATTCAGCCCATTGAGTCTGCACTGACCCTTCGAAAGACCACCCTACGTAGGCCCGATTCCCCACTCTATTCCTGCAACCCCACGCTCAGAGGCAATTTAGCATGGCCAATCAATCAAACCTGCACATCTTTGGACTGTGGAAGGAAACTGGAGCACCCAGAGGAAATCCACGCAGACACAGGGAGAATATGCAAACTCCGCAGATACAGTCGGCCAAAGTCAGAATCGAACCCGTGGTCCTGGTACTGTGAGACAGCAATGCTAACCACTGTGCCACCCCAGGAATGTTTCTTGATTGTGTGGTGACCCGATCACAAAGCCGTAGGCTGAGACAGGTGGAAGAGAGTTTAAGGAGTGCCGGTAGGGAGGCTGAGATTGAATTGTCAGAAACCATGTTTTATCAGATGGTTAGTCAATACAAAGAGCAGGCGGTGGATGAATTGGACAAGAGTGAATACTTCCCGTTTAACCCCATCTGGGTAGGGGAGCCCATTTGGGGATGTTACCTTTTGCTTGCCAGATCGAGCTTTTGATAACTGGGAATCTGGGTGGCCCATGGTGGGCGTCATAAATTGAATTATACTAGTTTGGTTAATGGGGTCAAATCTGATTTACAGAAGTGGGTTAACTTCCCCCAGTCCTCGGCAGGCAGGATACAGGCTATTAAAATGAATGTGCTCCAGTGATTTTTATTTATTTTTCAATGTCTCCCCACTTTTCTCCCCAAGTCCTCCTTTGTCACAATTAACAAATTAGTGTCCTCTTTTATTTGGGTGGATAAGACCCCAAGGATCTGGAGGATATTCCTGCAGAGAGAAAGACAGTCAGGAGGTTTAGTTTTATCCAATTTATTATTTTATTATTGGGCAGCCAATATTGAGAAAGTACTGGGGTGTTTTAGTGATTCGGGTTCCATATGGGGACAACTGGACGCAAGTTATGGTACCTGTACTAGTAATGGCATTGATACCGTTCGCTCATGCAAGACTTTTCTTGAATCTGGTAGCGATGTCCACCCTTAGAATCTGAAAGCAGTTCAGACAGCGTTTTAAACTTAGCTCCATGTCTTTGCTGCAGTAATCACCTCTTTTTACCAGCGGATTTAGACGCGACGTTTAGATTATGGGAGGGGAAGGGTTTGAAGACTTGTTTGAGAAAGGGAGGTTTGCCAGCATTAAGGAACTGTCGGAAAAATTTCAACTCCCTGGTGCCAATCTGTTTAGATATTTTCAGATTTGCGATTTTTTGTGTAAGGCTTTTCCCTCTTTTTCCATGGCACCTCCCTCCTCCCTGCTGAAGATTTTGACTTCGGTTGTGCTCGGTTTTGGCTGATCCAGTTTAAAGTGGTGCACAGGGCACATTTGATGAAGGCGAGGATGAGCGTTTTTTCTCTGGGGTGGAAGACAGGTACGAGTGTTGTTCTCGGGGGGCCGACTAACCACACTCATATATTCTGGTCTTGCCCCAAGTTAGTGAGGTTTTGGGTCTTCTTCATGAGCACCCTGTCAGAGATACTTAATGTTGATCTGGAGCCATGTCTAATGGTGGCCATTTTCAGGACATCGCACTCACCGATGCTGCAGACAGGGGTGAAGGTATATGTCCTTTCTTTTGTCTCATTAATAGCCCAGAGACGAGTTCTGCTTGGGTTGAGATCTTCTGCTCCGTCCAGTGCCTCGGTTTGCTGGGTTACCTCATTACCTTCTCCAAATGTAAGAACCATTAATGGGTCGGTAGAAAGATTTTACCCAAGGTGGCAGCCATTAATTTCCTTTTTTAGAGAGTTAGTCACTGTCAATTGTGAAAGGGTTTAGTTCAATGTTGGAGGGTTAATTTAATTGGGGTTCTTGATTGTGTGTGGTCTTTTTGCATTGTAACTTGAAAATGTTTTATATTATTTCATTTATAATGAAAAATATTCAATAAAAATATATTTTTTTAAACGATTGCTCGAGAAAGTACTCTATCTTGCATATTTTATTAGCTGGTGATTCTGCCCTGCTAAAATATAAGCTACTGTTACCAGACTGTGTGCACATCATTAAGGAAGGGGTCACTGCAAAAACTCACAATTCCAAAGCTTCAACATGGCAGGATCCCAGTTAAATGGGGAAATATACTTTGGAGATAAGCCAGTGCTGCAGATAGGAATAGGTAACTCATGCACTACCAAGCATTGCACTGTCATCATAAATAACACAGTGGCTTTGGATAATAACCAGAAATATTCTGATGAATGATAGATTGGAAATGTTAACCTGCCTTTCCATCTCAGATGCTAATTGGCCTTGTGTTTTTCCAGCATTTTCTACTTTTCAATTCAGATTTCTACCACTGATGCAGATCTTTTTCAGCTTTTTACCTTCTCCGCAGACTTGTTCACAGCAATCCCAATTTAAAAAGCATGCTAAAATACCATTTAAACAAAAGAGGATTGGCAACTTTAAAGCTCAATAACAATCCAGGTGCTCTTAAGCATCAAACAATTTACACAATGGATATGAGGAAACAATTGGACACAGAAGTATTTTTGGGACCTCAGTAAAAGTTTTTAACCAAAACAAGTTTAAGTTGCCCCAATTGATCATGCACAAAATTACAAGCATAAATATGATAGTCCATTCTATGAAACCTAGTCAATATTTTGTAATACAGTTCAATACGTTTCAAACTGCTACATCTGAAGTATGATTTATCGAAATGCATCTTAACAATCCTCAATTGCATTGTCCTTTCCAGAAGTGAAGATACATTATAGCGTATTTGAAAAATTTTGGAGCATTTCCTTATCGGAAGGTCAATTTTGAAAAAAATAAGAGTCTTGATGCAGTCGATTTATCCTTCCAGAACACCAATTCTACCATCTTACCATTGCAGCACCTAGCTGCTTCTTAAAGGCGTCCAGTATCATCCTTTGGCAACTCTTGACAAACAATTGGTTCTATTGCACTAAAATGACCTGTAAATTATGGAACCTTTATTCAAAGCAGAAGTATAATAATCATTGTTATGGAACCTGTTACAAACTAATCATCATTAAATGATGGAAAACAATCTCACTGAAAGGAAAATGTTACTGCATGGTCCGAATTAGAAAATGACTTTGGCAATAGAGGAGGCAAATGATTGAAAACCTCTTTGTGCCACTGACTATTGGACAAGGGTTACATCCTATTTTATCGGAAAGGCAGTCATTCTTTGTTGTTAAAGTTGTACTGACTTATATAAACAAGCTTATTTTCTTCATTCATATCAGTTAAATCATTCACTTGGTAAATACTGGGCGGGATTTACCGACCAGCCCGCCGCGTGTTTTTTGGCGCCAGTGGGATCTACCCGCCCCGTCGTGGTCAATAGGATTTCCTGTTGACAATGCCCCTTCGCCACCACGAAACCCGTGCACCGGCGTGGGATTGGAATTTCCCGTCAGCGTGAATAGTCGGTAAATCCTGCCCAAATGTCTATTAAATTATCCCAGATATCAGCACAAGTGCACCGAGTATTTCATTCAAAGCAATACAATATAAAATAAAATCAGCCAACTTGCAAGGTGAGGGGTTTACTTTGTTCCATATTCCAAGATGGTTAATAATCCCACTTTTAATTTTCTGTAATATTTAATGACAGATTAAAATGATTGCACAACTTTTAAGAGGATAATTCTGCTCAAAAGAGAAACTGAAGGGTGAAGAAAGTTGGCCAGCTTGGATACACTTGAAACCACAAACATTTTCAACAGCTAACAAGCTACCTAACAGAATTAATGACAGAAAGTCTTTGAATGTAGCCACACCGTGTGTAATCATTCCACAAAGCAATGGAGTTGGAAGTGTGTAAATCCTCTCTGTGGGCACTGACTATGCGAGCGTATTCCAATAAGGGAAAAATTAAAGGACACGTTATTGGACTGGACAGCCTCCTAAGCATCCACAGAAACAAACTATAGAGAAATATCAGTGCATGTGAACTCAGGATTGACCATTTTGAAGGTCCACAGAAGCACGTGTTGAAAAAAAAACAGTATGGCAAGATTTATATTTTTTAAAAGAATAAAACTGATATTCTTGCACAAAGAAAAATATATGAAAATGACGGAAGGAAGGTAGTGGGAGGCCAGTTAGCTCAGTAAGCTAGAATGCTAGCCTGTGGTTCAGAATAAGTGTTAACATTCCAGCTGCGGTAGACTTAGGGCCTGCTTCCTCACTCTGCCCTGTAGTAAGCCGTGGTTTGGCGGCCCTCGGATAATTGAGGATGCAACCTGAAGTCATTAGAAAGGTAGTGAAAATAATTAGGTTTTGCAGAGTGAATTAAATATGTCCCAGTCCAACAAAGTGTCTTTTAATTTTTCCCTTATTAGTCACAAAAGCAAAGACAACTTACTGTTGGAAGAGATTTTCATCAGCCAGGTCACCCTTCCTGAATCCACATGCTCTTAAATAGGAGAGCATTGAGTGAAATGTGTTACTGATGTTCCAATAAATAATAATATATGAAGACAGAACTGAGAACTGAAAACTGAAAATGCTTGAAATGTACAGAAGACCATTGGCATTTACAATGGTATAGATGTTTATCAGATTGGAGAACTATTTTGTTCAAATCGGTCTGTCAAATATTTTGCCCCGAAGGAAATCAGAAAGGATGCACAAATTGACACTCAGAATACCCTATAATTTTCACAACAATGTTTTACGATATTGTCCATACATATTTATCATGAAAAAATGTGAAAGCAATGGCAATACCAAATTAATAAGCATGCATACACACAGGAAATAATTGCTGAGCATCTGCTCCGTTGATATTATTTGACAGAACATTGGGGCAGGTGTGTACTTGAATTACCAAAATGCACTCCAATTTGAGAATACACAATCACAGAACTCCTGCAACATCTCTTCTACTCTTCTCACTCAACATGGAATCTTCCAGGCACATCCAAATTAGCACCAACACCCACAATAACTTAAGCACCTGCATACATACACTCGGGGGTGGGGGGAGGAAAGAGAGAGATAGATGATGCAAACTGCAGGACCTTCATGCTTAACTGTCCTACCCCGAGTTATGTGCATTTGTTTTCAAAACATTAGAATACATGAATAGTCGTGAGCTGTTGCTTGCTTCAATCCACACATGGTTAAACTGGTCGAACGGTTGTTTGCACTGCAGTTTGCCATTCATGATTTCTCTGTTCCCCCTCAAAATAAAGTGTTGAATGTTCTAGTAATTTCAACTGCTGTATATTAAGAACTTGAGAATCACTCCAATTAAACCAATTTACCTCTTAACCTCTGACTCATCACTTTTACAGCAACATTATCACATTTCATGAATTATAACTTTAATGGAATTACGTAAATTGCAATTAGCACCCTAAATTTAGATTATAATTTATAGCCTGCTAAATTCATCAGCAACACAAACGTAGCATAGTTAATCTTTTGCTATGCTGCATATGTAGAAGGTGGACATAAATATGTAGGTAGACATTTATTGCTTAAAGACACCAAATTAGTAATTACATTAGTTCTACTCATTAGCACAAGTCATAGTAAGTCATTAAAGAGTTCCTATTCGACAAATATGTAACAAGTTATAAATGAGTCTAGCATTAATAATATTTGACATCATGGCTTGAATTTTTAGGATGAAATCGGCAGCGTCACCAGGTAAGTGCTGTCTGCTACCAATCAGAGTGTCAAATGGCAACGGGCCTGTCCGAGGCGGTGGTCTCACCCATTCAGACAGGCCCGCTGCCATTTTGTGCTTTGATTGGCAGCAGACGCCACTTAGGTCCTGGGGAGGGGAGGGTGTGGAAGCCCTTGGGGGAGTGGAAGGATGTTAACTGGGGCATCGGTAGGTAGGTGTGAGGGCAGGAGAATCAGAGGTCTCTGGTGCTCCCAGTCAGAAGCGTTTTTACCTTCCTGCCTGAGATTCAACAATTACATTTTTTCTGTTTCCCACCCTGATCTATCTGGTGACCACCAATCTAAAAATTGAGGCTATGTGGGAAAAGGCCCTGAAGTGGCATTAACTGGGTTATTTTACATAGATAGAATTTGCAGTGCAGAAGGAGGCCATTCGGCCCATCGAGTCCGCACCGGCTCCTGGAAAGAGCACCCTACCCAAGTTCAACACCTCCACCCTATCCCCATAACCCAGTAACCCCACCCAACACTAAGGGCAATTTTGGACACTAAGGGGCAATTTATCATGGCCAATCCACCTAACCTGTACATCTTTGGACTGTGGGAGGAAACCGGAGCACCCGAAGGAAACCCACGCACACACGTGGAGGATGTGCAGACTCCGCACAGACAGTGACCCGAGCCGGGTATCGAACCTGGGACCCTGGAGCTGTGAAGCGATTGTGCTACCCACAATGCTACCGTGCTGTCCACTATGGGTATGCTTTCCTTTTTTTAAATAAATTTAGATTACCCAATTCTTTTTATCCAATTAAGGGGCAATATAGCGTGGCCAATTCATCTACCCTGCACATTTTTTGGATTGTGGAGGTGAGACCCAAGCAGACACTGGGATATGGGTGTGCTTTCCATCTGAGGCTCTGCTCATCACACTGTAAAATTACAACCACACCAGGGGAGGCAGCACCTCGGAGGGAATCCTGTCCATGCAATTTCACGCTCCCCCCCTTCCCCCCCACTAACACCACAGGCCTACAATCCCGCCAGGGGAGCATAAAATTCAGACCCATATGAATTTCAACTCAGTAGTAATTGTCGCTGTATAATTAACCAAGCTGAGTAGTTTGCAAAGATCATCTAAAGACTGGCGTTGTTGCATTAGTTGACTAGTTACAAGAATATAACAATGGTTATGATGAAAGCTATCAAATAAAACTAATCAAATGGCTCAACGATCCAAAATATTTTTCTCAGACAATAAAAAAATAACATAAGCACTACATAATATAGTTGATCAAATTCAACCAAGATCATGAATGATAGTATTTGCTGAAAAATACAAGTCCCCAAAGCAGGTTTGCGCAGTTGAAGAAATGGCATATTCAGCAATTGTGGATGGTATTTGCATTATGAAATGAATGACAATACTGTTTTCACTAAGTAGATGGTATTTGTGTGAAATAATAGTTAGGGATGAGCTGGGACATTAACACTCACGCCTGCAGAATAAAAACCAAAACTATGCAAAGGAAAGAGTTCACTTTACTGGTTAACTAACAGTAGTTAGTTTCATAAGATACTGAGTAAAAAAATGTTGTGCTTTCCTCACAAGCCAGTGGCACATCTCCACGAATATTTTATCAGTTGCCTTGATGGTCGGACCATTCGTTAGAGGAAATAAATAATGGTTGTGTTAGTGTTCCAAGTTAGAAGCTTTGGGTTCACCCATTAAAACATTAATCAAATAATTGTTGCACTTTGAGCTGATTCTTCAACTACAGATATCTAATGAATACCAAGGCCAGACTCCCTGCGCGATATCTTGCTAGATTTGACTTCCATGCTGGAAACAGTCCTACTACACTCGAGTGCCAATTGTGTAACCCATCTACCGAGGCTCAGTGCCAAGAACACAGTCTTTGAGAATGCAAAAGAATTGCATGCTTTTACTTCAAGACCAACACTGTTTTACCTTCTGCAAACACCCCTTTGTGCTGTAGGTGCTGAATTCATGATGAGTCAGCCACTTTCAAACTAGACACCAAAACAGAACTCTGGAGATGCAATGTCCTCTATACGCTAATTTCACTGTATCGTTGATTGGCCTCAGTATTAACGCCCAACAATCTAGGTTTGTACATCACTTTGTAAGAAAGAAAGACATGCATTTATGTCACAACCAAGGGGAATATACAGTTGGATGTACAGAAAAGTCAGAACTTGCATTCATTAGACCTTTGTGGTAGCTCCCTCAGCAGTTTGTCTGTCACAGATGCTTCTGCCCATGACACTATTGATAGGAGTGACTGCCACACAGTCTTTGTAGAGTTGAAGACCTGTCTGCACATTGAGTATACCCTCCATCTTTTTTTTTAAATTTAGAGTACCCAATTCATTTTTTCCAATTAAGGGACAACTTAGCATGGCCAATTCACCTACCTGCACATCTTTGGGCTGTGGGGGCGAAACCCACACAAAAACGGGGAGAATGTTCAAACTCCACAAGGACAGTGACCCAGAGCCGGGATCGAACCTGCGACCTCGGCGCCATGAGGCAGCAGCACTAACCACTGTGCCACCATGCTGCCCTAGATACCCTCCATCTTGCTTTGTGACACTGCCATCATGCTAAATGGGATTTTGAAAAGATCTAGCAACCGAAAATTGGGAATCCATGAGATGATGTGGGCCATCAGCAGCAGTGGAATTGTATTCATCCAGAATCTATAACTTCAAGGCCTGGCAAATCCCCCACCCTACCATTAAGCTAGATCAACTCAATGAAGAGTGCAGGAGACAATATCAGGTGCAGCATCAGGCATACCTGTTTTCTCCCCCATAGCCTTTGATCCCATTCTCCCCAAGTGCTATATCCAGCCGCCTCTTGAATATATTCAAAGTTTTAGCATCAACTACTTCTTGTGGTAATGACTCAATGGGATTCAATGGCAATCGAGGGGGGATCCCATTCTCTACTGGTTGGAGTCATATCTACAGCACCCAATTATTTTTTTTCCAATTAAGGGGCAATTTAGCGTGGCCAATCCACCTACCGGGCACATCTGTTGGGTTGTGGGGGTGAAACCCACGCAGACACGGGGAGAATGTGCAAACTCCTCACGGACAGTGACCCAGGGCCGAGATTCGAACCCGGGTCCTCAGCGCCGTAGGCAGCAATGCTAACCACTGTGCCACCATGCTGCCCCGGAGTCATATCTAGCACGAAGGAAGATTGTTGTGGTTATTGCAAGTCAACCATCTCAGTTCCCGAGCATGGATGCAAGAATTCTCTGGGTAGTGTCTAAGGCCCAACCATCTTCAGCTGTTTCATTAATGAACTTCCCACCTTCATACAATCCGAAGTGAGAATATTTACTGACAATTGCACAATATTCAGCATCATTTGCGACTCCTCAGGTACTGAAGAAATCAGTGTCCAAATGCAGAAAACCCTAAATACAGCAAGACCTGGGCAACATTCAGTCTTGGGCTGACAAGTGAAAGATAGCATTTCATCCCCACTAGAGTGCCAGGCAATGACTACCCCTGACAGGAGAGAATCTAACCATTTCTGCCTGGACATTAAATCGCATTCTCATCTGGAGGGTTACCACTGATCAGAAACTGAACCAGCATATAAATACTGTGGCTACAAGAACAGGTCAGAAGCTCGGAATTCTGCAGTAAGTACCTTACCTCCTGACCCCCTGAAGCTCATCCACTAACTACAAGGCACACATCAAGAGTGTCCAAATTTGCAGATGATCCAACATAAATCACCGGCTGATAATGTAGAACAACGCCAGCAGCGCGGGTTCAATTCCCGTACCAGCCTCCCCAAACAGGCACCGGAATGTGGCGACTAGGGGCTTTTCACAGTAACTTCATTGAAGCCTACTCCAGCCTACAATAAGCAATTATTATTATTATTATTATTATTATTATTAAGTGGAATGAGGATGACACAAAGAGTCTACAGAGAGATATAAATAGGTTACGTGAGTAGGCAAAAACTTGCCCGATGGAATATAGTGTTGTACAATTTGAAGTTATGCACTTTTTAAAACTAAACTTAGAGTACCCAATTAATTTTTTCCAATTAAGGGGCAATTTATCGTGGCCAATCTCCCTACCCTGCCCATCTTTGGGTTGTGAGAGCGAAATCCACGCAAACACGGGGAGAATGTGTAAACTCCAAACCGAGAGTGACCCAGGGCTGGGACCAAACCTGGGACCTCGGTGCCTTGAGGCAACAGTGCTAACCACTGTCATCATGCTGCCCGCAGTTATGCAACTTGGTGAGAAGAATAAAGGAGCTGAATATTATGTAAATGGAGGAAGACTGCAGAAAATTGCAGCACAGAGGGATTTGGGGATCCTCGTGCATAAATCACAAAAAGCTAGTATCCAATTTTTCAGGTAGCAGAGAATGCAAACGGAATATTGGCCTTTACTTCAAAGGGAATAGAGTATAGTCTTGCTAAAACTATATAAAGCACTCATTGGACTACACCTGCAATACTGTGAACAGTTTTGGTTCCCTTATCTAAGGAAAGATATACTGGCATTAGAGACAGTCCAGAGAAAGTTCACTAGGTTGACACCGGTTATGGAATGATTTTCTTATGAGGAAAGGTTGAGCCTGTACTCACTGGAGTTTCAAAGGCTGAGAGATGACTTTATTGAGGCATATAGGATTCTCAGGGGGCTCAACAGGGTAGATACTGAGAGGTTGTTTCCCCTTGTAGGAGAGTCTAGGAGCAGAGGGCATAATTTCAGTGTAAGGGGCCAACCATTTAAGACATACATGAGGAGGAATTTCTTCTCTCAGAGCGTAATGAAACTGTAATTCTTTACTGCAGAGGGCTGTAGAGGTTTGGTCAATAAGCATGTTCACGGTTGAGATAGACAGATTTTAATCACAAAGCGAATTAAGGTTTGTGGGGGTAAGGTGGGAAAGTTGAGGTTTATCATATCAGATCAGTCATAATTTCATTAAATAGCAGACTTGATGGGCCGAATGGTCTACTTCTGCTCCTCCATCTTATGGTCATGTGATGGAATAGCTCCAAAAACACCCAAGAAGCTTGACACCATCCAGGATAGGATCTCGCCTTCTATTTCTCTCTCCGTAGATGCTGCCAGACCTGCTGGGTTTATCCAGTATTTTCTGTTTTTATTTTTCATTCTACAACTGTACTGTGCAGAATGACATGACCAGTTTTGTCTGTAGCATTTTGCGATAAGGCTTAACCTCAAGATGCCAACCGTGTGCTTAGTGATGTTCTTGGTGTTCGAGTGGCTTTTATTGTACCCATTCTACAGAGGCATGGTAGAGTTAGATACGGTTGCCATCAGGCAGTAATTGAACCCCTTAGAAGCCACGACCTGACATTCCTGGAGAGAAGGAATTGGGGAGGGATGGTTGGGTGCCTCGGGATGAAAACATCATGACAACTCTCAGCAAAACTGGCACAAATTTAGATGATCCTTTGGTAGAGGCCGGTTGGACATTGATGGAATGATTTGAGAAAAGCTCTTGGTTTTTCCTATGGTGACCCAATAGCTTCTAACATAAAGCCACTGATGTCCTCTACACAGAGGAAGCCAGACAATCATACAATTCCAGAGCTACGTCACTCTGGGAAGTCATGTACATAGGCTTTGGTTAAGAGGGCATAGACAATCTGCTTAATACAGCCGTGCACTGCAGACTGGGAAATGTACATGGTATCTACCATCGCAACCTGGAAAGAGTGAAAAGCCAGAAGGTTCAGGGTTCTGGTAACCCTCAGAGCCACTGACAAAATAAGATCCCAGTATAGCATGTACCAAATCTTGCCACAGATGGCTGTACAGATCTGTCGCAGCTTGTCTCATCAAACACAGCCTCATGTCATAATGTTCCTCTATGATATCCAGGCGGGTGACTGACACTAGATGTACCGGCTCTGTGGAATGATTAAGGCAGCCCCCCTCACTTGCTGTATCCAACAAGCCCAGCTACCATTTCCCTGGATACAGAAGCTGCTGTTGTCCTTCCAACAATCCATTCAGATTAAAGAAGCAAACACATCATTCAAGATAAGATGGAAAAGTGCTCAGTTAGGGTGAGGAAAGCCAGAAAATAAAAAAAAATCAAATTCCAAACTCTGAAATGCCAATTCAAAACCTAAAAAGCTTAGAACCAAATGCTTAAAGAGACGAAAATTGCAGGGCAACGGGGAAATCACCAGGGGTAGAACTAATTTCTGAGCTGTTCTGTAAGATTCTATAAATACATGATTAAAAAGGAACAAGAAAAGCATTTTTGACCTCAGGATGAGCCAAAGTGCTTTCGAGCCAATGAAGTATATTTAAAGTGTAGTCACTCCTGTAACGTAGGAAACACAACAGCCAATTTGTGCACAGCAAATTCCCACAAGCAGCAATAAGATAACAACCAGAATCTGTTTTATAAGTTGATTGAGGAATAAATATTGGCCAGGACACCAGGGATACGACGCTCACTCTTGTTCGAGGGCACTTGGGGGCTCGGTTTAAGGTCTCATTGGACAAACACAACCTCTGACACCCACTCCCTCCAGGAATGAGACTTGAATCCAAAACCTTCTGAGTGCCTGAGCTGACACATTTAAGTTTTTTTTTAACTTTACGGCTTGTTTTGCTTTCAATTAGCTATCATCTGCAATTTTAAAAAAAGTTACTTATTAGCTAAGGGACACGACCGGTGCTTTCAAAGACAATTTTTTGGTTCTCCCCAAATTTAGTTTCCAGAATTATTTTTTATTGTTTATTCAGACAAGCTACTGCCTCTTAGCTGCTGCTTGTTTCAGCTCCTGAGGCAGACAGCTTTCATATATCATGCTCAACAGTGGTTTTTGTTTAAGTACTGGTACCATGAGAGGAGGATTAGATCGCAGTCCCTTTTGTTGAACCACCTGTGGTTTCAACAGATACCATTACATTTGGGAATCCATTCTTCTCCTAGGAGTCTTTCGCTTGCTCTTCAGGCAACTGCAGGTAGTCTATATTCTGTAAACATGTCACTGCAATTGGGTCACTTCATCAGTTTTGAAAAAACACAAACTGCAGACCATCCACACCAATCCCATTCTGCCCCTTCCTCACCCCCCTCCCACAACCCCGATACAAACACAAACACTTAATTTAGCATAGCTTTTGTGAGTGCTGTTGCTCTTAAGTTTTATTTTTTGGGTTTCAAATAATTCAACATTATCTGATGGAGGAAAAACAATGTCAGACTTGGTGGCTCAGTACAGTTTAATAATCCCATCTTGAATAAATGAGATATTTGGATTGCTTGATGAGAAGCATTAGTAGTTAAGGAATATTTCCGAGAAATAAATTTTTGCGATGCTAATACTTAAAATGCTCATATGGAATTTCTTGGTTCTTTGTTTTAACATTAAGATGAAACCACAGGATTTCCATAAAATTACTGCTTAGGAATGCAACATGAAAAAATTATCAATGGTTGTAAACTCTAGACACAATTCGGAAGCTTCAAACTCAAACTAACACTAAAATAATGCTAAACAGTATGGTTGTTAAAACAAAAGCCTATATTAGTCCAGAATGTTTCAAAATAGCATGAATGGACGTGGGGCCTAGCAACCTCATAATAGAGAAATGATCTGTTCCACACATATTATTAATCTCTCAGGTTAAGATGAAGCGTAGTGTTGGACTGGAGTGGGTTTGAGGACAGGGCTAATCAACAAATGCATGGAGATGCAATGCAGTCTCTAGTTTGATGTCACACATATAATAAATTCCTGTGTCCAATTATTTTTTAAATAAAAAAATACCAATTAGGGGCAATTTAGCATGGCCAATCCACCAACCCTGCACATCTTTGGGCTGTGAGGGTGAGACCCATGCAGGCACGGGGAGAATGTGCAACTCCACAAGGACAGTGACCCAGGGCCACGATCATTGGTTATGTGAGGTAGCAGTGCTAACTACTGCACCATGTCCTCATGTATATTGGGAACTGCATAAGTCAACTCATCAGTTTGCAATTACCAATGGTGACAGCGAAACACCTCAACCAGCAGAAAGGTGAAATTGCAATGTGACAGGTTACACGAGCAGTATTCATAATAGACGTGGACAGAAGAACTTTAAATGTAAAAAGTTGGCTTTGAGGCACGGTTTCTCATAAATGAAAGCAAATCTTTAATGATATGGCACATAGGAAATCAAAACCAAAAGCAGATTTCAGGTGAATGGGAGTGACAAGATGGGATACAACTGAGTCAGGACTCGCATGTCACTCGGTGCCCATTTTAAAATCATGCATGCTATTCCTACTTTTACATATTTTGATTTCAATTCATAATTCATAGCTAAAAATTAAGATAATTTATAGTAAAGCAATAGAATTATTTGAAGTATTGAGGTTTTCTCTGTAGCACAGGCAGAGGAGTTTAGGCATGTTAAAGATAAGGGCTACAGCAATAATTCTGGTAGAAGGATGAAATTACAGCTTAATTTTATGTATGCAGTTTCCGTTAAAAATCTGGATATAGGATGTTTTAAAGATGAAATGTTGACATAAATGTGTGACAAAAATGAAACAAAAGGAAGTAAATGCAGACTTAAAGTTTTTAATATAACATGCATATTGTCATTAGAATGTCACTTTAAGAAATGTTTGTCTGCTCATGTTACTGCAGTGATGTCAGAGTGTGGGTGGAGCTGAGCTCTGGCTCTGTTTTTTAGCTTCAATTTGAGAAAAGCTTGGGTGTGTCGGTGTTTTTTTTCGTTTTGTTTTAGTGTTGGAGCTGCAGCCAGCCAAAGAATGTGTAATGTATTCTCTCTGCCATGTAAAGACTATCTCTTAATCATTTGGTAAATTCAGAGTGATAACTGTTCACAGTAGTGAATTTACCTGATGTGCTTCCATTAAAAGGTTTTTTTTTGTTGTCTTATGGATGCTAAAAGGAAAGTTTAAGTATTACTTAGAATGTTGTAATCTTTGGGGGGTTGTATTTGAATTGATGGTTGCTAAGATGTTCACTGTGTTTTAAAAAGGTTAACTCGAGTTCATAGACAAAACATTGTTTTGCTTTAAAAAATACCTTGCGATTTCTGCTGTACCACACCTGTAGAGTGGCCAGTTTGCTCCCCATACCACAATCTAGTAAAAGTCATGGGTCAGGTGAACTGCATGATACACTTTGGGGTTATCTAAACCCTGGCCCATAACAAATTGGGGGCTTGTCCAGGATAAAAGTCTATCTATTGGATTGGCTTAGTGAACTGAAAGACAGTGAGGGGTGAGCATATTGTGGTTGCTTTTCAGGTGTGATATTTCAGTTTAAGTAGGGAGTGTGTTGTAGACAATGGCTCTTTCAGAGGCTCTGTTGTTTTTGGCGGAGGAGACGGTCACACGCAGTACTTCACAGACAGAAACTAAAAGCAGACTGTTAGATTTGGCGAAAAATTGCAGTTAAGATTACCTGACAAAATGCGAAAAGATGAGGTAATTATGGCGGTGGCTAAGCATTTTAAATTGCCTGAGATACAGTTTGACTCATTGGAAATGGCAAAAATTCAGTTAGAAATTAAACAAATGGAACATGAGAAAGAATTAAAGCAGCTTGAATACGAAAGAGATAGAGAGGAAAAAGAAAGAGAGAGAGAGGAAAAAGAAAGAGAGAGAGAGTTTGTACTTCGGAAAATGGCCATGAAACATGACAGTCAGTTAGAATTGGCGGATTTAAAGGGAAATGTACAGTTTGAGGATAGCGATGAGGATAAAGCGAAAGAGCATCAAAGTCAAACGATTGGTGGGGATCTATTTAAATATGTCCGAGCATTGCCAAGGTTTGACGAGAAGGGGATAGAAGCCTTCTTCATTTCATTTGAGAAGGTGGCTAAACAAATGAAATGGCCACAGGACATGTGGATATTACTGATTCAAACAAAGCTGGTGGGTAGGGCTAGTGAAGTGTTTCCATCAATTCCAGAGGAGGTATCTCGGAAGTATGAGGAGGTGAAAAAATCCATCTCAGGTGCATATGAACTAGTGCCTGAAGCCTGCAGACAAAAGTTTAGAAATTTAAGGAAAGAATTTAGTCAAACATACAAGGAATCTGAAAGGATCAGAGTAATTATGATAGGTGGAAAAGAGCTTTGAAAATAGACCAATCGTATGAAGCTCGCAGAGAATTATACTTTTGGAGGAGTTTAAAAATTCAATTCCTGATGTAGTGAGAACTCATGTGGAAGAGCAGAGGGTTAAAACTGCGAGATTAGCAGCAGAAATGGCAGATTATTATGAATTAGTTCATAAATCAAAGCTTGATTTCCGACATCAGTTTCAGCCTGTGAGGGATACAAACTGGGGACATGAGAAATACTCAAGTAGTAAAGGCAAAGGTGACCTGATGGGACATAATAAGGAGAGTGTACCTCAGATTAAAAAATAAATCCAGGGGGGTGGAAAAGAAATTAAAAGTTTCAAATGTTTTCACTGTAATAAACTAGGCCAGGTAAAGTCACAGTGTTGGTGGTTTAAAAAAAAGCACTGGGAAGTCTGATATGGTAAAACAGGATAAGACAGTGGGGTTTGTTAAATTGGTAAAGGAAAGCCCAAGTGAAGCGAAGGAGGTGCAAATGATTGTACAGCCTGATCAAGAGGTGATTGATAAGAAGGTGTCAAGCAGTAATAAAACCAGAGCCCTTAATACCCATTCCAGCATTTGAAGAACCTTTTACAAGGGTCCTAATTGATTGCGTAGGACCACTTCCTAAAATGAAAAGTGGGAATCAAAATCTTTTGACTATAATGAATGTGTCTACTAGGTTTCCAGAGGCCATTCCAGTGCTTAATATTACAGATAAAAAGATTGTGGAGGAGTTACTTAAATTCTTTACTAGATATGGACTACCCACAGAAATACATTCGGATCAAGGATCAAATTTTACTTCCAGGTTAGTCAAAGAAGTTATGGATAGCTTTGAAATAAAACCTTTTAAATCAACTGCGTACCATCCAGAATCGCAGGAAGCGTTAGAAAGGTGGTATCAGACATTAAAGACAATGTTGAGTGCTTATTGTCAAGATTATCCAGAGGATTGGGATAAAGGAATTCCGTTCATACTGTTTGCAATTAGGGATGCACCGAATGAGTCAACCAAATTCAGTATATTGAACTAATTTTTGGTCATGAGGTAAGAGGACCACTTAAATTGATTAAGGAAAAATTGGTGAGTGAGAAATCAGAACCGACATTATTGGATTACGTGTCAAATTTTAGGGAACGGTTAAATAGAGCAGGTGAATTGGCTAGACAGCATTTAAAAATTGCACAACATGTGATGAAACGGGTAGCGGACAAGAAATCCAAAGTTCGTAGTTTTGCCAGTGGAGGTAAAGTTTTAGTATTATTAACAGTGGTAGGTGAACCTTTAAAAGCAAGGTTTTGTGGACCTTATCAGATTGAAAGGAAATTAAGTGAGGTGGATTTTGTGGTAACAATGCCAGGTAGAAGGAAGACTCGCCGAGTGTGTCATGTGAGTATGCTTAAAAGGTACTTTGAAAGGGAAGGAGAGAAAAAGGACGAGGTTTTAATGATTCTACTCAAAGTGATGAACCAAATCCAGATGACTGTGAATTGGGATAAATTGTTGAGTTACCTTCCAGAGGAAAAATGGACTGAACTGAAAGAGTTATTGATATCACATGGCAAGTTTGTAGAGATACATTGGGATGTACTAAAATGGCTATACATGATGTAGATGTAGGAAATGCTGTTCCAATCAAACAACATCCATATAGACATAACCTTTTAAAATTGGCACAGGCTAACAAAGAGATTTAGAGTATGGTTAAAAATGGCATAATGGAAGTGGGTTGAAGCCAATGGAGCTCACCCATAGTGATGGTACCTAAATCAGACGGTACCCAACCTTGTGTGTGGACTATAGAAAGGTTAATGCAGTTATAAGAACGGATTCTTATCCTATCCCACGTTTGGAGGATTGCATTCAGAAAGTAGGACAATCAGCTTTTATTTGGATTTACTTAAAGGTTACTGGCAGGTACCTTTATCCGAAATGGCAAAAGAGATTTCAGCTTTTGTGACTCCAGATAGTATATATCAATTCAAAGTGATGCCATTTAGCATGAAAAACGCCCCAGCCACATTTCAACAGTTAACTAACAAGTTGTTTCAGGATTACCCAATTGTGCGGTATACATCGACGAACTGGTAATTTTTAGCCAGGCATGTGCAGAACATTTGAAGCGTCTGATGGAGTTATTTGATCGACTTCAGGAGGCGGGTTTGGTGGTAAATCTAGCCAAAAGTGAATTTGGAAAAGCCCAAGTCACTTTCCTTGGCCATACAATCGGACAGGGATGAATGGTCCCACGGAATGTGAAACTAAGTTATTGAGGAGTTTCCGATACCCTCATCACAAAGGGTAATAATAATCACAAAGGGTAATAATGGCATGAGTGGATTTGATTGAACATTTGTGCTAAATGTTTATAGCGTGGTTGCTCTACTGATGGACTTGCTGTAGGAATGTTGAAAATGTCAGTGGACAGTGGACTTTCATCAGGCATTTGACTGCCTGAAAGCTGTGATAACCAATGCTCCTGTGTTGGAGAATTACAAGGGACTCTGATCAGATTGAACTAAAGTATCTGACTTTAATGAGACATGCCGAGGCGTAGAGAAATGAATGGATCATGCAGAGACCTTCTTGTTCAAACAGACTGTCATCGAGAGGGATTCCAGTTGGAGAAAGCGGAACTAAAATGGACTATATTATTATACCTGTTTGCATATGTTGTTTTCTGAAATGAAAAAGTATATTTACTGTGTGCATTTCTTAAAGGATAGTGGTAAGGTGGAAAGTGAAACAATCTTGAAGTTGATGGTTTATTTATTTTTTCTTGGGGGGAGGTGTCATGAGAATGTCACTTTAAGAAATGTTTGTCATGTTACTGCAGTGATATCAGTGTGGGTGGAGCTGAGCTGTGGCTCTGTTTTTTAGTTTCACTTGGAGAAAAGCTGGTGTGTGTCTGTGTTTTTGTGGTTTTGTTTTAGTGTCGGAGCTGCAGCCAGCCAAAGAATATGTAATGTTATTCTCTCTGCCATGTAAAGACTATCGCTTGATCATTTGGTGAATTCAGAGTGAGAACTGTTCTGAGTAGTGAATTTAAACCTGATGTGCTTCTGTTAAAAGGTTTCTTTTTGTTGTCTTATGGATGTTAAAAGGAAAGTTTAAGTATTACTTAGAATGGTGTATTCTTTGGGGCGTTGTATTTGAATTGATGGTTGCTAAGATGTTCACTGTGTTATAAAAAGCTTAACTTGAGTTCATAGAATAAACATTGTTTTGCTTTAAAAATACTTTTAGATTACTGCTGTACCACACCTGTAGAGGGAGCAGTGTGCTCCCCATACTACAATTTAGTAAATGTCGTGGGTCAGGTGAACTGAATGATACACTTTGGGGTTCTCTAAACAATATGTAGCTAATAATCATTTAAAAGTGCATTCTCTACAGGGAAGTAAAGTGACAGCTTGACCAGTAAAGTAAAGGCACCATCTGATGGTGTACTCATACAGGACAGAAGGTAGCATGTTCATATTTCGAACTATGATGGGGAGCAGTTAATGGCTACAATTGATCTCACTACAATTAGCTTGGAGAGGCGAAAATCATCCAGGAATCCCACTCCTAATCATTATCCTGTGATCAGTGCTGAAAAACCTACTTGTGTGAAAAGTGAACATGTACAGTATTCAACCCTGTTCGTTTCATGCTGTCATTGAATAGCCTGCCAAAACATAGGATTGGATTTTCCTATAATGTATTTGGATAGCCAGGATGCTCCTTTTTATCTGGTCCCAGGACACCAATGGGGCAGGTTGGGGCCCTTTGGTTGAGGTCAGGAAGGATTAAACGTAGGTATGAATGTATGTATATAAAAACTAAATAAATGCATTACTGTTAACTTAATTCGAACTGACAACTGACTTGTAAAATCGATGATCAGAACTGTCAGAAGCACATGTCAAGGGACCTGTCAAAACTACAAGGAACATCTGTCAAAGGGGCCTGTCACTGGGAGCTGTCAATACATTAAAAGGTGCTGTCAATAAATGGCTGAATATTTTTTTTAAATGATTGTTTGCTATTTCACTGTCTGACATAAGTCTGAAGGTTTCCAGCAGAAGATTGGTGCTGCATTACTGATTTCACAGCCATCCATTATCGCAGTAGGGTGCCTGTCATGTCATGTGGTTATAGACTCTTTGAAGTGGGACTATGAATTCCAATGCTTGTTGTTATAAGGGACTGAATGAAATATTTCTTGTTACAAGGCTTTTAGTTGACGGAATGCAAATGTAGTAAATAGCAAATGGCTATCTAATTGAGAGCTTTTTTTTTCAATGCAGTGACCTGAATGAAATATTTGTTGTTACAGGCTTTCAGCTGAAGGAATGCAAATGTTAAATTATTTTTTGATTGATAGGTTTTTGTCCAATATAATGAAGTCTGTAAAAGACACTTAAAATGTATTTTATAGAACTTAATTTTATTTATTCTCTGCAAGGGCCCTGAAGTCCATGGTGGATATGGAGTGAGTTGCCACATAAGAACATAAGAACTCGGAGAAGGAGTAGGCCATCTGGCCCCTCATGCCTGCTCCGCCATTCAATGAGATCATGGCTGATCTTTTGTGGACTCAGCTCCACTTTCCGGCCCGAACGCCATAACCCTTAATCTCTTTATTCTTCAAAAAACTATCTATCTGTATCTTAAAAACATTTAATGAAGGAGCCTCTACTGCTTCACTGGGCAAGGAATTCCATAGATTCACAACCCTTTGGGTGAAGAAGTTCCTCCTAAACTCAGTCCTAAATCTACTTCCCCTTATTTTGAGGCTCTGCCCCCTAGTTTTGCTTTCACCCGCCAGTGGAAACAACCTGCCCGTATCTATCCTATCTATTCCCTTCATAATTTTATATGTTTCTATAAGATCCCCCCTCCTTCTAAATTCCGAGTACAGTCCCAGTCATAAGGGCAAAGGGTGGTTTATGGGGAGGCAGAGATTAGCATGAGTTGCATCGGGGCTACAGAGGGCCCTGGAGGTGGATACAGAGGTATAGGGGCTATATGGAGCCACTGGGGTAGACACAGGCATAGATGAGCATGGAGGGTATGTGGAGATCTGCGGGATGGTTACAGGACATGAAGTAGCAAGGGTTGATATGGATGGAGTATGGGGACTATGTGTAAGTGTGAGGATTCAGGGATGTTTTATGCTTTAATCTTTACTTTTTATTTTTGGACATGGTTTCAACGCCCCAAAGCAAGCACCTATCCCGCCGCCAAATGCTGTGCCTTCCTCATTTCCTCCCTAGTTGCTTGCCCCGACACCTTTCCAGGATGTACCCCCAGACCAAAGATCAGACACCTGGGCAGCCATTTTTAAAGTTTAGGTTCACAAAGCTGGGAATTCTCCCATCTCTACGCACTTGACCTGGGAATGAAAACTAGCCAATAGATTCCATTGTCTAGTCTTACAAATGAAAACAAAAGACACTTGTGCAAGGTTGAGGGCTGTTGGTGCTACCTCCACCACCTTGCTTCAGGAATGGCATGGGAGGCACATGGTTTACAATAAATAAAATATGTTTTCTAAAACCTCTGGGCCCACTTTTAAGGATACATAATTTCCATGGATCTAGATAAATATTCATAATTCATAAAACTTTTTGAACTTTCAGGAAATCTCCGTGTTTATGGACTTGTGACAGTTCATGATGCATCTCCTAGTATTCTTCCCAGAACCTTCACTTTAAAATAAAGCCACTTTGTAGTGGACAGAGAATGCCAGATGCAAAGTAGCTCTCAAATATGGATCAAGAGCATGGAGATGCAACTATTCAGATGGAAAAGAAAATATTTTGGCGCCATTCCTCTAAAACTACTGTTAACGGTTCATTAAACATGTCCAGCACTTGGTGTAATTACCATATTGTAAGACCAATAATCTTTTACTTAACATTAGTGGATAGATTATTGGAATTACAAAACCTGATTGGAGACTGGTCAAACGTCCATTAAAGTAGCTATTAAAATTTGACATTCTAAGTATGTCATTAGAAGGGGAAAAGCAGTGTCTCACAGCTCTTACAAGTACTGTGCACCAGCAGCCACCTATTAATTGATGCAATACAAAAATACACCAGTTAAGTTAATTAAAAGTGATTTCCACATGCTTTGGAGGCACTCAGTCCTTGTTCCAGTTGGATATCTTTCAGCTACATCAAAAGACTGCAAGTTTTGCAATCAAAAAATATTTCAGGACATATGCTCTTGCTAATGAAAGAAAATATGTTGATTTGTCAACAGCATCCAGATCATGACATCCGACTTCAGGCATGACAATGAAGCAAGAATCATGCGAACCAGAGTTCAACTAACTTGGACTAATAAAGGACTAATAAAGGTACTTCCTTTCGTAGTACGCTTGGATCTGCTTCCTTGTGGAAAGTTGTTTGAACTTCGTATTTTCATTGTTGGATCACATTTTACAGTTCCTTAATGTAATTTAATCTGGATATTCAAGTTTCAGATTCTGAACAGATCTACTTTTCTAAGTAGTCCAAAATATATGACAGTTATTATCCTGCCTTTATTTTTTTGAAAGGGCTTGCCCTAAAAAGATTGTTGAACACAATTACAGCTTCTATGCTGAGGCTGCTATCAATCTCCAATAGGAGTAGTCATCTTGGAAGAATCAGCTTACCAGGAAATGACACTGAGCGTTATACTGAAGGCTAGATTTGAAAATAACTCTGGGGCACAGATGCAGTCTGCTTCTCATATACTGATTAAACCTGACATACATTGCGAATGTTTTTAAAATCATCACAGATGTTAAAGTTTCTCTTGTCTTATAAATAGCTGTGGTGAACTGATACCAATGTGGTTCTGAGCACTACAATATCCAGTAAAATACCATTGTTGCCACCCTTCCTCCAAAGGTAAAATAGGTAATAGGTGCGGGCAATGATTCGAAAACTTAGCTTGCTGGATTTTAAGGGTAAATTGATACAATTATGCATCCAAGTCTGAGAAACAGTTTGATTAAGTGAAAACACAAAGACTAAAGGAAACATCAATCGCAATAAAAGATAGCCCAGGACATATGGATCAGGTAATTGCTCCTTAAAGCTATAAAAACTGTAGTTGCTATTCCTCAGAGCACAGTAGTTGATACAGACTAACCATCAACAATGAAAATTAGTTTGTGGAATTATTACTTCACAAGAGAACCTGACTAGTTTGGTGTTCAAAAAAGCTGAATAATATTTTGCAATACTTTTCCCATCATAATAAATGCTTATTAAATACTTGTTGTCAAAAGTCTGCCTTGCTTACACTCTTGCAATTCAGCAATAATCAACACTTGTTTAAGGAATATGTCTTCCACAGCTGCCAATACAACAGGGAGTTGCATGATTAAACCATGTCTGACAATCCCATGATGAAGGAGATATCGGTGTGGATTATTTATCTAATTTGAAATGAATCACCAAAAATAAAAACTGCAACCATCTAGAATATTTGCAATCTGCCACATGGTGATAACCAAGTCACACTAAATTAAACCCAACCATGGGCATTAAGAAAGTCTGGTAATGCTCTTCTAACTTGAATCTTGACAGTTTCACTTCAGGGCAGATGATTGGTTTGCATCCCCACATTCGCCCAAATTGTGTAAATAATATGGCAAACTAAACAAATATCTTTGCTCATGTCTGATTTAAACCAATGCTCTCATGTGTTTTCGGTTACTTTATAACATTGCAATATAAAGTAAACTCTGTAATGGCTTGGGGTCTCTGGTTGTGCCGCCTTACTTTTGAAGACTTAAAGGACTCTACTATCTGTACCTCACGCTTCATTGCTCCATCCAATATTATTACACTGAAGTATTTTAACCTGCATTTAAAACACTGGATGAAACTTTAGTTTTTAAGATTAGTTCCCAGATTTAAATCACTTTAGAAAAACCTGGGCTGGATTCTCTGTTAGCTGACGCTGAAATCGGGAAAGGTGATTGGGCGGAGAATCAATTCCAACGGCAAAATCGCGGCAGGTGCCGATTTGATGGCAAATCGCAATGCTCCAGCACCTCATCAGCAGCGTCAATGCATTCCAGAATGCACGTACAGTAGATACCCTTTGCATATAATTAGCGTGTCTAACCCGGTATTCTCTGGCGCCTCCGCGATTCTCCTTCGCCAATGGACCAAGTTACCAACGGCGTGGTTCACTTGTGCTTTTAAAAATCGTGAAACCAACATGGCGGCAGCTGTGGGAGAGAGAGGACATACGGAAGGTGTATAACAGAGCCATAGTTTGCTGACAGTTATGCTGCTGGCCGGGGGACTTCTGCCAGGGCTCGGGGGAGTAGTAGGGGGTGGCCAGGAGGTGGGCTGTGGCGTCGGGGTGAATGGGCACCATCGACACAGCTGGCAAGGCAGCCATGCAGCTGTGCACACTGCTAACCCACTTTGATCTTAGTGCCACGGGTCACATAGGCGCCCCCCTGGGTGCCCTCTGACCCCGGCTGACCCATTAGCTGTATGGGCATGCTCCAGCGCAACCAGTGCCATCATGTTGGCTGGGATGAGTGTGTGTGGGGAGTGTAATGTGTCTGTGCGGCTGCAGCTTGTCAGCCTCCCCAGTGTCAATCACGGACCTCGCGAACCCCGTATCATTTTTCATTGGAATCGATTGTGTTCCACACGGCACCAGTGCAAGCCCTCAATGGTAGCAGAATCAGTCGATGCGGCGCCTGTTTTTCTGTCATAAAAGTCCATAGATTTTGTGTTGGCAACAACACCTCTCCGACCTGCCTCGCCAGATTTCTGGTTCAGCAGGCTGGCAAGATGCTCCGTTTCGCCAGCTCGTCAGTGGGATTTCCCATTGTGAGGCAGCCCCACGCTGTCGGGAAACCTCCGGGCTGCTGGCAAAACAGAACATCCTGAAGGCGGAGAATCCAGCTCTTTGTCTCAGAAACAGGGAATTCCACCCCTGTTGTTTCACTCTAAAATTCTGACTTCCTACTTCATGCAAATTCTTAAAATGCTACAATTTTTGATTTTCACTTGACACCGTGCATCTTTTATCATGTTTGTTTATCTTGTCTTTAGGTATAAGTGACAATGTATAATACCCACAAAATTCCTCCTGATAATATTCGTGGAGCAACATGTTTGTTGGACCTTTCTCTCTTAATTTTAACAGAGGAATTAACCCATTATTTTAAACATAAATTTGTTCATTTTGAGTCGTTGCCCACTGATATCACCCACAGTCATTTCTTTGGTTTAAACTTTTATTCACTATCATATTGTAGCTGGCTACTAGGCTCTTTTCCTCTATTGAATTACAGCTATTCCCACAGCTTCCTATTCATTCTGCATTTTCTTTGGTCTCTCTTCACATTACTGATGTCTTTTCATGTTCTGTTACCTTACTCCAAGTCACCAAGTAATGCTCAATACGACTTGTGCTCAAGTCTTCCATGACCAACACTATTTAATAAAATATTTATAGCACACTATTTACACCAAATGAAAGGAAATAAATACTCCAAAACTTCACAGAATTCCACCAGAGTCCTGCAGTAACTGCTGTTGGATTCCCACAATGAGCGGGATCAGTTTTTGGCAAATGTACATATTAGAGCAAGTCAGTAAGTCTTGCTCTAATGTGCAGATTCCTGAAATACCTGAGGTTTTGGGATTCAATCCCTTTGCCTTGGGGAACGGGCAAGCGCCGTTTGGTACTGGCCCGTACAAACAGGGACCAGATGGAACGGCACTTGTGGGGGTCTCCAAAGGGATCAGAGACCCCAGCTGCATGCCTTTTGGGCAGGGTGGTGCCCAGACACTGCTGGTGCCATCTGGGTATCCTAGCAGTGTCAGCCTGCCACCCTGGCAGTGCCACCTTGGTGCCAGCTTGGCACTGCCAGGGTGCCGGTTAGCATTGGCGCACGTGATTGGGCCAGGGTTGCCCACTGTGGGTATGGGAGATGCTGGGGACAGTGACGGGGGGCAGAGGAGGGGACCCTCCAATGTTGCGTTTGGGCTTGGGGGGGGGGGGGGGGGGGGGGGGCGGTTGGGGATTTTGTTTGCGGGCCTTGGATATTGGGTCGCCATTTAAAAATGGAATCCTGATCTTTCACTACAAAGGAGTTCCAGCAAGCGGTGCTCCCCGCTATAAAAAATGGGGCTGTGTGGCCTCGGCCGCAAGTTCCCCGTTCGGGCCCCTTATTCAACGCGAGTCGTGTTGAGTAGCCATGTGTTTCTTGGCACTGCGAGTGCCGGGAAACACACGTTTAACCGCGCCCACTCGGGGACTTGTTCCCTTTTGGGAAGATCACGCCCTGTATCTTCTTTTGTAGCCAGACTTCGTCAAATGTCTGAACATTGTGAATTTGGAAGTTCTCCAAGCAACATGCTGTTAGACCGGTTGGTCCGTGGGATCAACAACTGAAATATTCAGAAGAAGTTTCTGGCAGACACCAAGCTATCCTTAGACAAGACAGTCGAGTTGGCTCAAGCGACTGAAAGCACTGAGCAAAACGCTTTTGAATTATAAACCGTGCAGACCGAAGATGAAACAGTTCTAGTGGGAAGCAGCGGCTGCTAGAGGTTTCCAAAGTGAATGAACAGCAGAGTCTGAAAAGAAGAACAGTGATAGGCAGTCACAAAGCTTTCAGCTGTTTCAGATATAAGAAGGCCATCTGCAAGCCAGGCGAAGAGGCAAACAGCCCTATTCAAGTTCTCCCCCCCCCCCAAAAAAAAAATTTGCAAGCTTGAGGAAGGCCCTGAACAAATATCATACAGTCTTAATATGATGAGATGAAGTAAAACATCCCCATCGAGATCACCCTCGTCATCAATGTCCGTCCACTCAAATGGAGATCGATAAGAGGGGCAGCTGCCAATGTAGTGAGTGAGCAGACATTTAAGTACCTGTAGGGAGGGCTGCAGCCTGTGCAGCTCAGCAGTACTTTCGCTACCTTAGCTACCTATATTGGAGAGCCACTGAAGATATTGGGGATGGCAACCATACCAGTATCGTACCAATGACAGTCTGCCGAGTTACCATTAATCGTTGTGGAGTGAAGAGTTCAAACCTCATGGGGAGTGATTGTTTGAAGGAAATCAAACTCAATTGGCTATAAATATTGAGTGACGGGGTGTTTTTCAGGAACTTCTACGGAAATACCACAAGGTCTTTCAGAGAGAGTTAGAATACATCAAAGTTGTAAAGGCAGAGTATGTAGAGCTGGAAGCAACACACATGTTTTATTCACACCAGACGGTGCCTTATGTTCTACACCAGAAAGTATAGGTGGAGTTGAATCATCTGGAGGACCTGGGTGCAATTACTCCAGTACAGTTTTCAGACTGGGCGCACCCATCGTACCAGTGTTTAAGTCAGACCGCAGAGTCTGAATCTGTGGTGATTATAAAATGATGGTAAACAGGAGAGCTAACGTAGATAAATAGCATATAAATCTTCTATAGTAGGTATAGAATAAGTTGGCTGGAGGTCTTAAATACTACAAGTTAGATTTAAGCCATGCATATCATCAGCTTGAGCTGGAAGAAGATTCAAGAAAGTTTGTTTTTATAAATAGCCATAAAGGCTTGTTCAAAGATTGCCTTTAGGTATCACATCAGCTTGTGTGATATTCCAGTGCACGATAGAGAGGTTATTGCACAGAATGCCGAAGGTTGTTGTGCTCTAGTGACAGGGACAACACCAGAGGAGCACAAAGCGAATTTGGAAGAAGTCCTTAAACGATGAAAAGAAGCTAGTATTTGGTTAAAGCAGGAAAAGTGCATATTTTATGCTGATGAAGTCTCCAATTAGGTTTCAGAGTTGATGCAAAGGGGATTACACCCGCTTGAGAGCAAGATAAAGGCAATTAAATAAGTTCTGGAAGGAACCAAAAAATGCATCGGAATTGAAGACTTTTCTAGGGATGGTTAATTATTACGGCTGCATTTAGCCTAGCCTTTCGGCCATTTTGGCACTCCTGCATCAACCTTTAAAAAGCACCAGTATTGGAAGTGGGAGGAGGCCCAGATAAATCTTTTGATCAAGTCAAGCAGGCTCTGCAGTCGTCGACCTTACTGTTCTGTTTTAGCCCAGATAAAGCCTTTGTTGGTACTTGCAATGCATCTCCATATGGCATCGGTGCGGTACTCTCACACAAAATGGAAATTGGTGTGGAACGCCCTGTTGCTTTTGCATCCCAACATCTGAAAGATGCTGAAAAGAAATATTCCCAGATCAACAAAAAAAGTCTGGCCATAAACAAATTTCATCAATGTGTTTATGGTCGACATTTTACCAACGTCTCAGACCATAAAGCTTACTTGCCATTTTCCGTGAAGATAAGCCACTCACAATAAGCTTTGGTCTGTGTGCAAAAATGGCATTGCTCTCAGTGGCATACTTGTATACCTTTCAGCATAGACTCGTGGGAATCCAGATTTCTAATGCTGAAGCTTTGAGCTGGCTTCCATTACCACTAACAATTGCCGAACTTCCTACTCCACAGGAGATTGTCCTGGCTCTAGATTTTCTTGATACCTTACCCATTTCATCTGGCCACATTAAAACGCATACGAACAGAGACCCTGCACTGTCAAGAGTCAAGAGAATGGTTCTTAAGGACTGGCATTTCAAGACGTCAAAACAGATAAGGCCCTATATGCAGAGTGGGGGGAAAATCACTTCCAAGGACGTGGTCGCCCTGTGGGGTCCAGGGTAATAGTGCCACCCAAGGCAGCACTCTGTTTAAGAATTTACAGTAGTCATCCAGGCAATCTAAAATGAAGGTACTGGCCAGGAATTACGTATGGTGGCTGGGATCAACAAGGTAATAGAAAGTATGGTCAATTGGTGTGACCACCATCAGTCTCAACGCAACCTTATGCCTCCAGCAAGTTTGGGAGAGACCAGGGTGTCCGTGGACAAGACTTCATATAAATTTTGTGGGTTCCTTTTCGGGTATGATGTTTTTGGTCGTCGTAGATGCCCACTCTAAGTGGCTAGTTATCCAGCTTATGTGTTTCACCACTACAGCAGGGACAGTAGACAAGCCATGCCAAATGTTTGCCATTCATGGCCTACCTGACATGACTGCCTTCACAGCCACAGGGTTTCAACTCTTAATGAAATCCAATGGGATCCAAAATGCAAGGACAGCCCCATACCACCCCACAGCAAACGGGCTGGCTGAAAGAGCTGTCCAAACTTTCAAAGCATAGATGAAGAAACATGAACGTAAGCCATTACTGCTTTGCTCGAAGAACTGCTTGCTCTGATACAATTCAACCCCACATACCACCACTGGGGTTATCCTGGCTGAGTTGTTAATTGCATCTCAGGACACAGCTCGACTTTATTTTTCCATATTTGTCTGGGAGGGTACAGGCTAAGCACCCTAAGCAAGCCTCACAGAAAAGCCACCACAATACAGCTAAGAAGGCAGTATACGATTTAGTATATGAGCAAAACTTTGGTGGAGGACCGGAATGGGTGCCTGGTAGAGTTGTTAAAAAGGCTGGGCCAGTATTTTACATCATAGACCTACAGGCCCATGAGGGTAGAAAGCACATTGGCCATCTGAGGAAGAGAGAATTCGACATACCTGAAAAGGGGCAGGTGTGCCCAAGCCCAGTTAACGGTATACCACTTGACGAAACGGTGTTGGAATTGGGATCGTTACAAGGGGATTTATCAAGGACCACTGAGGGAGCTGATGTGGTAGTCAGCACAACCCCTATTATGAGATCTGCTGATCCGCTGTCATTGCTGGAGACCCGGATACTCTTATTCTGGAAGAACTAGTGGCAAGTTGCGATGTTCAGCATGAGTTAAGAAGTCGTCTGATAGACTAACATTATGAACTTTGTTTTAAACTCATTTAATGTAACCCTTTTGTATGTACATAGCTGTATCTGTTTTGCAAATTTCTTGAAGGGAACTTAAGGGGGAAAAATGTGGTAGCAACGCCCCATTAAGAGGCGATACTTCACAGGTCACATGATGGGCCGAGAATCTATGGGGGCACAGCACAAGAATGTAAGCCTATCAGGAATATAGGCCTGGCTCTGGCTGTTAGGACTTAGTCAGAGTTAGCCTGGGAGTCGTGGGAACAAGGCCTGTGCATTAATTGTGCTGTCCAGTGTATATAGTTTGCCTTATTTCAATGAAACCTCTTTTTGATTAGGACAGCAGGGTGGCTCAATGGGTTAGCACTGCTGTCTCACAGCACCAGGGACACAGGCTCGATTCTGGCCTTGGGTGACTGTGTGGAGTTTGCACTTTCTCCCCGTGTCTGCTTGCTTTTCTTCCGAGTGCTCCGGTTTCCTCCCACAGTCCAAAGATGTGCAGGTTAGGTGGATTGGCCATGCTAAATGTGGTTAGGGTGGTTGCAGGGATAGGGCGAGGAGTGGGTCTAGGCAGGGTGCTCTTTCGGAGAATCACTACAGACTTAATGGGTCAAATGATCTTCTTCTGTACTGTAGGGATTTTAACATTGCCTCATTTGATCACCTCACAATACAACAATATAACAATGGCAATAATGGCCTACAAATTGGTTGAAGGTGAGCCCATTGCACAGAGCACCAAAGAATCCAATATGTCAGGTGACCGAGATAGCATTCTACACTAGGAGTGTGCTAAAAGCAGAAAAGAAGTCCAGTAACCGTTTCTGAAACATGCATTAGGTCCTCAACATATGCAAATAAGGGACACGTTTGAGTTACCTGGTACAAAATGTGTCTGCTCTCAGCTGTGTTCAGGAAAAAACTGAAAATTACAAATGCTTCAATAACATATTTTCTATTAAAAAAAAAGCTGTGTTCAGGAAAATATAGTCTAGATACAAATAATCAGAGTTCCTTAAAGGAAGTGCTGGAAGCTGCCATCAAAAAGGTAGGTTGTTAAAACATACTTATCAGAATGCGGAGCGTGATGGAACAGGCATGCAGTGCCAAAAGCCTTTTCCTAATCATCTCCTCTCCGATTTGTGCCTCCTTCCTATTGTTCCATCATGGGGATAATTTCCTATTAGTTTGTGCCAACTTGCCAACCTGCACCAAATGCTAAGCCATTATCTTAACATAGTACATAAAATTGAAGATAACAAAAGCTCATTGCAAAGCATACATTCCAATGCTTTGCAATCCAAATTAACGTCAATTAGATCCTTATAGTCTGGATTAAAGGTTAAAAAGAACCACTTGTAAGTTGTTAAATGACTTAATTGACTTATAGACAAACAAAACCCACCTGGCACATGCCAGACACCGCTCATTACTCCTACCTCACTGTAAAGTTGCTTTCTGATCGCAGGTGCAGTCCTTTGGCTCAGTTTCAATAATACTACGCTGAAATAGTTTCAGAGTGTGTTAGGTTTCATTCAAATTTGCTCCTCTCCCTCCACAGTTAATGCAGAAAATTGGCTAAAATCTCAGACTTGTTTACAATGTCAGAAAAAGTTGGACTGAGGCTAGTCTGGGCAATCTTCATGATCTGGGCAGCATGACAGAATCTCAAAGTTGACAGTCAAGAATGCTAGTTTCAAACAACCACAGAGAAGCTGACAAGGCCAGCTGAGTTACTGGCAATCCACCGGTCACCTGTACATGTCAAAAAAGGAAGGTGGACTAATATGATGAGAAATTACACCAATTTACTGTTGATTCACTAGTTTTTCACAGGTTGGCATGGAAGTTGCCACATTTTCTTGGCTTGTAGCCATCATTTGTTATGTCACATTTTGTATCATATTCTATTGTTTGCATTACTAGTATTTCTTTAAGTCAGATGCTTCTGCAATATTATATCTCAACACTAAACTTTTTCTCAATTTAAACCTTAACAATTTTGCTGCAGTGAGACAAATGTAACAATTTATATTGTAAATGTAATTTATTTCAACATTCAAATGAAAAATTATGGATTGCAGAACAAGTAATTACTTGTTTAATTGGTTGAATTGCGAAACAAAAACAATAAATCAACTGTCTTATTTTTGCAAATAGAATCTCAACATCTCAAAGGATAGATTCTCCATTCTTTGAAGGGCTAATTCTAATTTGTATGTTATTCCAAGACACAAGCCTGGATTCTCCACCCCCGCGGCACTGGCAACACGGATCAGGTGGAGAATCGGGTGTCCGGCTGAAATAGAGGTTTGCACTGGTTGCCGAACAGACTGCTATGTTCCGGCTCGCAAGCTAATGGAAGAATGCTAATTGATACAAATGGGTCCTAATGACCCATTTCCATCCACCTAACGGGCCCGGTATCATAGTATCCGGTCCTCCGGGCTGGGAATCACGTGGGTAGGGATTTACCAGCATGGCGCTAATGTAGTGGACCTCAGCGTGGGCTAAGGGGAAGGTGTTGCTCCCAAATTCCAGCTGAAGGCCACCCTCTCTCCCTCACAATACTTGACCTGCCTACCCATCCCCTAATGGTGACCGGAGAATCGGCGGACCAGCGTCAGGGAGGCGTCACGCGAATCACGCCCAGCCCGCGATTCTCCAACCCGGCGTGGGCTGAGAGAAACCCGCCAATGGTCTCCCAAACGGAGAGCCCCGACCAGATTAAGTTCCTTAAAAATGGAAGAATAAATAATAATTCAAAAATCTGCAAATGTGAGTAGTGCACCTCTTGATCAAAGATCCATTATAAGTAGAAAAATATGTGATTGGGCAGATTATAATAATGTGCATCTGATCTGAATTCATGGGCTCACTCGAGCTGCACAGAGTAGTGGTAGGTGTGCATTCTATAACATTTTGTTCAACTGATAAGCTTTATGGTTTTTCTGAACTCCGTCGCATTCCAAGTTGTACAATCCCAGTTGATGTTAAGACTGGACAGGAAAATTCCAGAATGGAACCTTGGCTCAAAAGGCTGTAACTTTTACTTTCTTTTAATAATATGTGGAGGAACATAGTCTATTTTTTATCCTTACAAGGCCTCCAGTTGATAAGTAACCTCTGCTTTTCTATTTATTCTTCATGCCGTAACCCTCTCTAAGCACCACAGAATCACAGATGGACTTTGACTAACCCTCTCACAGACAAACACCTTGTCCAACATGAGTTGAACTATAGGTTTTCTGGGCAGCACTGTGGCGCAGTGGTTAGCTCTGCTGCCTCACGGCGCCGAGGTCCTAGGTTCGATCCCGGCTCTGGGTCACTCTCAGTGTGGAGTTTGCACATTCTCCCTGTGTTTGCATAAGTTTCTCGCCCACAACCCAAAAATGAGCAGGGTAGGTGGATTTGGCCACAGTAAATTGCCCCTCAATTGGAAAAATGAATTGGGTACTCTAAAATTTAAAACAAACTATCCAAGAACAAGTACATTAAATTACACACACTTAAAACTACACCTTATTTCTAATGTTTACCAATATGAATCCCTTATAACTATCTTTGCTTTCCTAACAAAATTCCCAGAGAACAAGAAAATTCCACATGATTAGGTGAGGAATACCAGAATCTAACCTTCTGTTGAACAATATTAATGTGACAAGTCTCATAATTCTCCTACAGTCAAGTTTAGTACTTACACCAACTAAACCTTAGAAGCATTTTGAATTTGAAAATGCCTGATGGCTGAATCTTGGGTGAGGCATGTTAAAATTCATATCTTATTTTATCTTCAAACAATTACAGCCAAAGTCACTTTTGAATACATGTTAATTTCCCATATATACTCGTTAATGAAGAATTTGATCAACAGTGGTTTCCTTGTTCTCAGTTGGACTATGGCAAATAGATTCTAAAGCAGGTCATTAAATTTTTCAATGGCATGCTTAGACACAGTTAATTCCCAAAAAGAAAAGCCACGATTAAACTCCACCAATTCTACATTTGGTATGACAGTATTTACACAAATTGGGGCTCGTTTCCTCCCTTTTGCTAATTGTAGAAGGAAAAGGAATGATGGCGCAAATATGTATTTAATCTTTCTGACCTTTGTTGAAAAACAACTTACTGAAAATATATTTTAGAGTATCCTCAACATTTTGATTCATGTGCATTTTCAAACTACGAAGATTTTTTAAAAATCCAACAGTACTTTGAGTAAGAACATTAGCTTAAAAAAAACAACATTGTTGAATAAAGCACATCCCTTCTACAATGAAGGAAAAAAGGTCCCAAAAGTACAGCAGTATTCCCAAGGTAATACTGGCGAGAAAGTAAGGAAAGTATTATCCTGATGCAGCCATAGTTTGTCAGTTAAATGACTGCTGTCAGAACATAACTACCAGTACAGCAATATTCATGTCTTGAGAATTGTGGGAACATTTTGCACTTATGTAACTAATGGAGCCTGGAAGGAATGCACTTGTAGAAGGTAATATCATGAATATGAACACAATCAATGAGGATAAACTCATATCACTCACAGGCTGTTCCCTCCCCAACACTTCACTGCACAAGATTTATAAAAAATATTCTTTCAAGGATTTGGGTGCTGCCAGCTAGGCCAGCATTCGATGCCCATCCCAAAAAGTCCTTAAAATGGTAGTGGCAGGCCACCTTCGTGAACTGGTATGGGTACAGCCACAGTGCTGTGAGGGAGGGATTTACAGAATTTTTACCCAGTGACAGTGAAGCCAGTGGATGGCTTGGAGGTGAACTTGCAGGTGGTGACATTTCCATGCATCGGCTGCCCTTGTCCTTCTGGATGGTTAGAGGTCACCGATTTGGAAGTCGAAAGAGCCTTGCTGAGTTGTGGCTCATATTGCTAGATGCATAAACATACTATGGATATTGGCACATCTACCAAAGTCAGGCAATTCCAACCACTCTCCTGAACTTTTTAATTTTGGACAGTTGTTACCGCATTTATGGAACAGGTTTTGTTGGTTTATTTCAGACTTTTAAAGTGTAGTTGCACATATGGCAGCATTTTTGTCTCATCATGTCTTCAATAGCAGAATGTAGCTTAAAAACTGATAATAAAGGTCATTATTTACAGCAAACAAAATCAAAAACAGAATGGAAAATTGCTTGCTGTTTTTGCTGTATATATTATGTACATCTATATCAACTAGTTTCCACCCCATGAGTAATCTAGAATTCAGTTGTACTGGATAACTAACAATCAGACATGTCCATCTCACTGCCTGTGTGAGGAAAAGGTCTAAATGGGAAGAAAGACCGATAGAGATTAATTATTATCGTTAGGCGTTTCCAGATATCGGTAACCATTTGTCTCTTCTCCTTTGGCCAGCCGTAAGTCAGAATAAAAGCACCCAAATCTCTTTGTATGCTTTTATTTTATTGTCTGGGTGTAATTTGTTGGTGCTATATACAAGATGTAATGGCTGGAGAATGATTGATGCTCTCTAATCTTTCATACAAATATAGACATAAAGCTGACACCTTATCAAAGAATGCTTCTCAGAGTTCAAAATGGTTGCTAACCTAGTTTACCACTACACCTCAGCAATATAGAGTGAACGCACCCAAAGTTTTAATGTTTCCTATCCTCCCAAATCCTTTCCTTTCCAGCAACAACCACCTTTAGAAATTGCTGCCAGGCTCACTTTAATCCAGAGTGGTAAATTGAACTGATTCAAGATTCATGTTGTATTCCCAAATGGTCACCTCTTCCTTAACTGAAGGTGCTGAATCGTGTTGGTGTACATGCTTACTGTAGCCCCATAGCTTATCCAAGTGGGTCATTTTTTACATGTGAACCCGAACAATAAATGTCTGCAGCATGTTTAAGTAAAGCACTCACAGTCAAATCCAGTGAGGTTATCACCCAATATATAGACTTTGGAAAATTCAGAGGCTCCTCCATGGAGGCAAGAAAGTAATTAACGGGAGTGGAGTGGGGGGCGGCGACGGGTGACGAGTGACTGTAGAGGTATGGGGGTCACAGAGGCTCCACAAGTTAGTGGGATAAATTTGGTCTGCCGCAAGAAATTCCTTCTGCTCCTAAAAATATTGTTAAAAGAACTGGCACGGAACATTACCAGACAGCCTACAGCAGTCTGTTTAAGGATCACTGATGAAGCCACCATGTTGAGTTCGACTGAGTTGGACATGCAGTGAGATCCTAGTTATTTCTCAGGATCCTAATTTAAATATATTCCTCTTCCCAGCAAGAGAACCAGTCGCCTAAATTAAGGGCTGCCTGAAAAACAAAACAGTTCAACCTCCAGCAGTCAGCCAAAGTGTTTTAATGTACACAAATTGGGTCCCACTACTGCACAATTATTTTAGAACAGAGTGGTAGCAAAGCAATAATTAGCTCAAATCTTAAAGATTTACATATGTAAAAAGAATTCAAAAGGTTGGATTCAATGGCATTGCCTTCAGAAAGTGTTTGAAGCTAATGGTAAGATCGGAATTAATAGCACTTACTTTTAAGAAAACTCTGATTCACTTCTCTATTCATAGATTAAAAATATTACTAAAATACCTAAAAATAGCCAGCACTATTTAACATTGCATTTTTTAAATATGTAAGAATTGTAAATACAAACAACCCTCTCAAAACTGTAAAGAGCAAGAAAGCCACAGAAGTTACTAAAATTACTTGGTAAGCTTCCGGATCATATGGAGTTGGAAAACTCACATTTACATCTAATTAAATCAAAAATTATTTGGAGCATATTTGTCCTTCTCTAAAATTAATACTCCTTTCAGTCGATTAGGCTCAGCATTCCAGAGTTGTGAGACTCATTCTTTCGAAAGTATTTTTGACTCCTTCACCTTTATTTTAAGCATGCCAATGCCACATACTATCTGCAGCCATGGAAACAAGCATATGTCCTGCTCTCAGTCCTCTGCCAATATCAGTCTTAAACTGTCCAGATTTCCAACAGGGTTTGTGGATGATTCTCCTGCCAGTTTTATCTCCTCTCCTGCCAGTATTATCTCCTCTCCTGTGACAAAACACCTACCTTCCTCAAAGTCTCATTGCTGAGACTCAATGTGTAGGAATCCCAAATATTGTCGTGTTAGGTACACTAGTCTAACACTGGTTGCAACTGGATGCAATTTAGCTCAGAAAGCTACTCCAGACCTTGAAGTTAGTTCAATCAGGTTTATTGAACTAATAGCAGTTAGCACAGTTCTCTGTGAGTTCGACTCTCTGCTAACTTAAGTGTGGTTACTCTGACTGAACCAGCTCTTAGCCACGTGGTGGAGGTGTGAGATTGTAACAACACCCTTGACTGACTCTAGATGTTCATCAGTGGAAAAAGACGGAGTGCGAGTGCCTCGTGTCTTTTATAGTCAGATCCTACCTGAGTCACCTGCCTGCTTATTTGTCATGTCCTGTTCTCTGGGTCCATTAGCTGCATGTCTGTGTATCATTATGTGTGTGAGTGTGTGCCTGCATATCATGACAAATATCATCTCGCACTGTATGTTTACACTCCAGCTCAAGGTGTTGCAATGCCATTGAGCACTTCCTTATAAACAATACATTGACAAAGAAGCTTGAATTGATAAAGAAGCTTGAAAATTCCTCATATCCATGAATGATCTGGTATATCATATTAAAAACTCATTTTGTTAATAGCACAGCCTTTGCGGTATAATATTTTCCACCCGTCTACCATACCACATATGAATTATTGCAATCATTTAAAGGAAGAACGAACACTGGTGTGTAGTCATCAGCAGAAACAGCAAATCCATAATTCTGTTTGAGGACTGGCAATGAAGTTACACAAATAAGTTGAATTTCTCCCTCAAGAAATGAGATTCACTATGAGTTTACCAGCTGTCTAACACTGCCAGTTAATGATTTATGTTTATTTACTTCACCAGGCCTATTTATACATGAATATTTTTACCATCACAAGGGTCACTGGGCAAACTAGTTTGCAGCATGCTCTTCAGCTGAACACAGAGGTAAACATTGTTTCAAGACTGCAAGCACAGACTTGCCACTAATAGTGCATTTAAACTGCTAATTAAGCTGTTTAAGTAGGCTGTAGAAATGACTGTTCCTGACAGACATTCACATCAACATATTCCTTGACCAGACTGGCTAAAATGGGACCCCATCTAGAATACAGGACAAATCATTTTACAGTGATGTCCTTCCCTTGGATATCTGGGATGCAAGGTCTAAATTCATTTCATAAATATGGAGATTAAAAGAATATCAAATAAACTTACTTTTAGATTGAGCCAAGGGACTAAATTAACATTTAGCAATAGATATGGATAGATGTCACATCTGCTTTTATATGAGGTGAACAAAAACTTTCAAGTCCTGGTCGCCATGAACGCTTTAGGCTCATTAAAAAAAAATTTAATTGCAAACTACAAAGCAGCATGGTGGCACAGTGGTTAGCACTGCTGCCTCACAACGTACAGGGCCTGGGTTCAATCCCAGTCCCGGGTCACTGTCCGTGTGGAGTTTGCACGTTCTCCCCATGTCTTTTTTAAAAATAAATTTGGAATACCCAATTATTTTTGTTTTCCAATTAAGGGGCAATTTAGCGTGGCCAATCCACCTAACCTGCACATCTTTGGGTTATGGGGTAAAGCCCACACAGATACAGAGAAAATTAGCAATCTCCACACGGACAGTGACCCAGGGCCAGGTTTTGAACCAGGGTCCTCAGCGCCGAAGGCTGCAGTGTTAACCACTGTGCCCATTCTCCCCATGTCTGCGTGGGTCTCACCCCTACAACCTGAAAAGATGTGTAGGGTAGGTGAATTAGCCATGCTAAATTGCCCCTTAATTTGAAGGAAAAAAAATTGTGCGTGCTCTAAAAAAAAATTTTAAATTGTAGATTACAAACCTTGATATATTGCCAAGTCTGACTGTGTGGCACATCAGCAAGGATAATTAACAGTGGACCAAAAAGTTTTCTCATAAAAATGTTTGAATTAAGGAGGCTAGAAAACTAGTAAATATGAGGAATGAATTTCACATCATTGTCAGTTTTCTTTATATCTAACACATTTTTGCCACAAATTATTGTGGTCTCAAAGTCTTATAGGCTGTGCACAAAAACACCTCCTCGCTCCAGGAGGGCAGGACAGAATGCCCCAATAAGTTATTCATGGCTACCATCATTGGAGCATCATAACTGTTTTGACTTATACGAGGTCAGCTGGACAAGATCAGTTTTGTGTTCGATTATAATGTTGACATGGCAGAACAGGGGCGAAATTCTCTGCAGACCGTCGTAACGCCGATTTCCGGCGAGAAAAATCGGTGTAGATGACTCCGGCGTCGGGGCCTTCTTTTAGGCGGCTATTCTCCGTTCCCGGAGGGGCCAGCAGCGGACTGACGCGATACGCGTCAGTTTCACCAGCTGCGGAAGTGGTGAGACCCGGCGTTTTGGGGGGGGGGGGGGGGGGGGGGGGAGGGGGAGGAGAGAGACAGACCCGGCGTTTTTGGGAGGGGGGGGGGAGGAGGAGAGAGACAGACCGGCATTTTGGGGGGGGGGGGGAGGAGGAGAGAGACAGCCCGGCGTTTGGGGGGGGGGGGGGGGAGGAGGAGAGAGACAGCCCGGCGTGTGGGGGGGGGGGGGGAGGAGGAGGAGAGAGACAGACACGGCATTTGGGGGGGGGGGGAGGAGGAGGAGAGAGACAGACCGGCATTTGGCGGGGGGGGGGGGGAGGAGGAGGAGAGAGACAGACCCGGCGTTGGGGGGTTTGCGGCGTTTAGTTGAGAGGGGGGGGGTGGGGGTTTGCGGCGTTGAGTTGAGGGGGGGGGGTTTGCGGCGTTGATTTGAGGGGGGGGTTGCGGTGTTGAGTTGAGAGAGAGGGGGCGGCGTTGGAGGGGGGGCGGCGTTGGAGGGGGGTAGGGGTGGTGAGGGGGGGTTTGGGTAGGGGCAGCGGCGTGCAGAGGAGGGGGGCGACGGATGCCCAGGGCCAACGCACCGTCGCCCCCCCTCTGCACGCCGCTGCCCCTACCCCAACCCCCTCCCCTCACCACCCCTACCCCCTTCACCACCCCTACCGCACTCCAACGCCGCACCCCCCCCCCTAACGGAGGAAGGAAGGGGGGGGAGGAAGGAAGGGGGGGGAGGAAGGAAGGGGGGGGAGGAGGAAGGAAGGGGGGAGGAGGAAGGAAGGGGCGGAGGAGGAAGGAAGGGGGGGAGGAGGAGAGGGGGGGGGTGTGTGGGTACCGGCCTTCAGAGGGAGGGGGACGGGGTGTGGGTATCGGCGTTGAGGGGGGGGGAGACCCGGCGTTGAGAGGGGGGGAACCGGCGTTGAGAGGGGGGGACCCGGCGTTGAGAGGGGGGGACCCGGCGTTGAGAGGGGGGGGACCCGGCGTTGAGAGGGGGGGGACCCGGCGTTGAGGGAGGGGGACCCGGCGTTGAGGGGGGGGGACCCGGCGTTGAGAGGGGGGGACCCGGCGTTGAGAGGGGGGGGGACCCGGCGTTGAGGGGGGGGGTTGCGGCGATGAGGGGGGTTGCGGCGTTGAGGGTGGGCGGTTGCGGCGTTGCGAGAGATGGGGGGGGCGGCGTTGGAGGGGGGGTAGGGGTGGTGGGGAGGGGGGGTAGGGTGGTGGGGAGGGGGGGGTAGGGGTGGGTGGGAGGGGGGGTAGGGGTGGTGGGGAGGGGGGGTAGGGGTGGTGGGGAGGGGGTAGGGGTGGTGGGGAGGGGGGTAGGGGTGGTGATGAGGGGGGTAGGGGCGGTGATGAGGGGGGTAGGGGCGTTGGAGGGAGGTAGGGGTGGTGAGGGGGGGGTGGTTGGGGTAGGGGGCAGCGGCGTACAGAGGGGGGGAGCAACGGTGCGTTGGCCCCGGGCATCCGTCGCCCCCCCCCTCTGCACGCCGCTGCCCCCAAACCCCCCCCCCCGATGCCGGCAACCCCCCCGATGCCGCAACCCCCCCCCGATGCCGCAACCCCCCCCGATCATATGCCGCAAACCCCCCCACCCCCCGATGCCCGCAACCCCCCCCCCCCCCCCGATGCCGCAACCCAACCCCCCTACCCGATGCCGCAACCCCCCGCCCCCGGTGCCGCAACCCCCCCCCCCCCCCCGATGCCGCAACCCCACCACGATTGCCGCAACCACCCACAGATGCCGCAACCCCCCCCGATTGCCGCAACCCCCCCCCGACTTGCCGCAACCCCCCCCCGATTGCCGCAACCCCCCCCTCCGATTTGCCGCAACCCCCACCCCCGATGCCACAACGCACCCCCCCCCCGATGCCGCAACCCACCCCCCCCACCCCCCACACTGAACGGCGTCAATTATCATCAATGGTTGACGCCGTTTTAAAGCAACTGTGATTTTCGCCGACGTGACCCGTGGCCACGTCGGCGGGACTTCGGCCCATTCGGGCCGGAGATTTGTGGAAACTAAAAAAAAAATGAAATCCGCGGCGCCAGCTGTTCTCAGCGGCTGCCGGCGGGATTTGCACAGCGCCGGTTTTTGGCCGGTCAGAGAATTAAAAACCCTGCGGGAGCGGGATTAACGCCGCTGCCGGCCGATTCTCCGACCCTGCGTGGGGTCGGAGAATTTCGCCCCAGAAGACAAAGTAGATTTATACTGATTTGGTTGTAAGATCCAACACCACCTGTAATGCCTCATCTTACAGTGAAGAAAAGGCGAGGTGGGGGAAGTAGTTACAAGATTGGCATTTTTAAATGGGAATGTATAACGAGGCTCTCCAGCTACTGTCAAAAAATTGTGACTATAATTACATTTGATTTAAATAGTAACAATTAAATAGCGAAATTGAGCACTGCTACAGGGATTTTACTATGTAGGGGAGACTGTGGGAGGTTACAAACTGGTTGATCGTATTGCGTCATTAACAATTAAACATACACACAAGGTTTCCACCTCTCCTCATCCTCCCTCGTTACAAGGAGTTATACTTTTCAACAATAGGAGATCCACTGCTCCCTTTTATAAGACCCTTGTTTCTATGATAATAGAACCTTGATTCTATTTATCAAGGACCAGAGCAATTGGCTCCCCAATGTAGCTGTGTCAGTCAGTGACTGTAAAATAATATAATAGTGGATCCAAGTCAATGGGCACACAGGAGTCATGCTGATTTGGTAATATGATTAAAAAGAAAAGGCAAAGACAGCGGAGAGTGCTATGATGAGGGCATGAAAGTTGCAGAGAATTTGAAAGTTGAAAGAGGACTCTATAAACAAGTTTATCTTTCCATGTTTTAATTTGGTAAATAATTTCAGAATTGCTAAGGTACTGAAACAGAAATATCTTTGGAAGTGAGCATAAATGGAGCTGTCAAATTAATTACAGGTGAGCTTTCTACCAAATTTATATTCAATCTGAGGAATGTCTTTTCTCACCCTCAACATTTCTTTCAAAAATACAGTTCTCAGCCCATTTTTCATAAACCCATGTAATACAATTTTACAATTTTTTAAAAATCAGATTTTGTTGGTTTTCAAACGTGTGTTATTTCTACATATTACAGTTCTATTTATTCATTATATTGATATTTTCTTGCCAGATATCAAAAAACCAAATTAACTAATTTCAGACATTTTTTACATTGTGGTTTAATTTGCTGAAGCACACTTCCACTTTATACAATGGCAAACTTCCAGAGTCTAACATTTAGAGTTGATAGAAATTGTAGGTACCAAATAGGTTAATGATGAGAGTTTGCTTATCAGCAAGAAAAAACATTGCCTCACAAAAGAACTAATCGCCAAATAATCTATTCTGCTATGCGTTAAGCAAGTCCTAAGGATACATATGAGACTCCTTGCCAAATATTTACAAAATTCTTCTAAAATTAATTTTACCAAATTGCGATTAGAAAAAATCAAAATGTATTTGTTCTAACCATATCTTTTAATTGTACGAAAAGTTTCAAATTATAAATACACCACAGTGATGTGTCGGAATCCTATTTTTTTGTTCTGTCCATTTTTAAATACTTAATCACGAATCTTTGTAACAATTTGTCTAATGCTGGCCGACCAGCTATGGTGCACCCCACGGCCGAAAAAAGCAACACATATTCAGGCAAGCACAAAATGAGAAACACTAGATTACAGACCTTTTACTGTGGTTCCGTCCAAATGAAGTAGTGAAGTCACGGATTATATTTGTTTCAGTTGATAAGTCAAGTAACAGACATGATATTCATAAATTGTGACAGATAGTCTCTACTCTGGGTGGCTATTTGACTAATCTCGATCTTCAGGCAGGTGAGTCTGAAGCAATTTGCCAAGCCAGTGACACCATTCATTATCAGGGCAGCTTTAGTCTCTCTTCTCTAATTAGTCTTCCTCAGGCACTTGATCTCTAAACGTGCAAGAATCAGCACTAATGGTTGGTAAGAACTGGGCCAGAATTTCTTTTCAAGTCCAAACATGTGTTCTACAAAAGCAGGAGCCAGGTAAGACTAGTCTGGGAAAACAGATATTGAAAGAAATTATTTTGCCATTTGCAAGAAATTTGCTTGACATTTCAGTCCATCGTTTTCATAAGCGAAGGTTTTCCAACCAGATTCAAAGGTCATACAGCAATGACATCCATGATGTGGAGATGCCGGCGTTGGACTGGGGTGAGAACTGTAAGAAGTCTTACAACACCAGGTTAAAGTCCAACAGGTTTGTTTGAAACACTAGCTTTCGGAGCACTGCTCCTTCCTCAGGTGAATCTGAGGAATTACTCATTCACCTGAGGAAGGAGCAGTGCTCCGAAAGCTAGTGTTTCAAACAAACCTGTTGGACTTTAACCTGGTGTTGTAAGACTTCTTACAGCAATGACATCAACATAATTATTATGCGTCCATCTTTCATGTACTATCTGCCAGTGTTGACTTGTTTGTTCACCCACTTCTTCCTCCCCTGCATCACTAAGATTCAACCAGCCAAGTCCCACACAACCTTGTGTAAAAATAATCATTATTAGTGTCACAAGTAGGCTTACATTGACACTGCAATGAAGTTACTGTGAAAATACATCATCTATAAGGATTAATTTATCTGGCTTATTGTCACAGAATTCTGGTCATAGGTGACCCAAAGAAAACCACGTTCAATATTATAATAATAATAAAGGAAAAGGGAAAGGCTAGCACTTCTCCTACATGAGGGGATAAGACAGATCTGGTCATGAATAGATATTTGGAGATTTACTAATTAGTAGCTAGATTGTTATGTCCAAAGGTTCAGATACTATCTCATTCTAACTCTGAACCATGGGGATACGATACATGGACAGGGCAGCTACCTGTATGCATCCTGTCCGATAGTCCTTTCCATGATTTCAATGAAAGAAAAAATCAGGCGGTGTGTATAACAGGAATAGATCTGCTACTGACTCCTTTGAACCTTCAACAATGCTGATTTTACCCCACTATGTTTTCTAAACTATAGAGATAACTTCTAAAACAATTTTAATTAGTAGCGGGATGAACGGTTATGATAAGGGGCAGGAAGGTGAGCTGAGGCTGAGTTGAGATCAGCCAAGATGGTATTCAATGTTTCGAGGGGCTGAATTGCCTACTCTGCTCCTGTGTTCTTCTAATTTTAACTTGTATATTTTCAGACTTGACAGATTCGAAGGTGCTCCTGACATACAATTTCCATGCAACCCGTATGTATGTAATGATGCACAATTCCAAGGCCAGAATATCAGGTTGTTTGGGCGGGTACACCCCTGTCCCTAAAGCACATGAAATCAGGTACGAAAATTGCAATTGGCGACACGGTAGCACAGTGGTTAGCACTGTTGCTTCACAGTGCCGGGGCCAAGGTTCGATTCCTGGCTTTGGTCACTGTCCGTGCGGAGTCTGCACATTCTCCCGTGTCTGTGTGGGTTTCTTCCGGGTGCTCCGGTTTCCTCCCACAAGTCCCAAAAAGACATGCTTGTTAGGTGAATTGGACATTCTGAATTCTCCCTCAGTGTACCCGAACATGCACCGTAGTGCGGTGAGGAGGGGATTTTCACAGTAAATTCATTGCCGTGTTAATACAAGCCTACTTGTGACACTAATTAAAATTATTATATCCTCACACACGTGCGATATTTCAGTTGGTGGACGCATGTGAGAGTCAGAGGCGCACCCGCTGGCAGTCATGCTCATCAAGGGGCCAATTGAACGCATTTTTAGTCGCCGGTCTGCTTTTCCGATTGTCAGGTGGGCTGATTAGCCAGCCTGCCTTTACATTTTAGCTGCAACCTCAATCCAGGCCGGGATGAAATGTCTTGGCTCAACTAAAATTAAAAAGGTGTCTGGGCACTGAAGTTTGTGCTTGAACGTTTTGCCTAAATGCTTTTTGTAGCGTTTCACGTTTGCAAATTATTTTTTGTAGGTCTGTTGCACCCTGAGACAGTTCCACAGCAGCTGACTCCTGAGGGAGCGTATTAGAAGTGCATCTTCCCTTTTCTTGATGCCCGCACTCTTTCCTCCCTCTCTAGTAATATTGAGCATTTCCCAGCGATCATTTCTAGCTGGTCACTTGTTAATTAGCCAGCCACCGTGAAATCACCTTCTGCAGTTGATCATGACTGGAAGTATGTTTTGTGCCCATTTCCACCCCGTTCAGCGCATGCGCTCGATGGGCAAAAATTCAGGCCCAAGTGTTAACACCACTAATTTTACACTGGGTTGGTAGAGACAGAAACAAAGTGTACTCAAAATTTAAAAGGAGTTCGGACAATTAAAAGAAAAAATGTCACAAGGAGCGGCACAAACCTTCTCCCATGCCACTCCAAGCCCATGGGTCAACATTACAACATACCTGCAAGAATGTACAGTAAAGATCAAGGCTACAGCTGACCACTACTATGCCTCTACTCTTGCATGTTCTTTGCTGCATGATATCCATTGTTGTATCAACAGTTCAATAACTTCCCCTCGGCTGATCCAGATTCCAAGAAGGCAGGTTTCACCAGGGCCCAGAGAAATGGTTTGTGACATTTCAATAAGTATAGTCACAAAAGATGACACTGCCACATGGTCATCAAATCTTGCAATATTTCATTCAATGCCATGTAAAATATGGCAATGTATGATGGGGTTCCTCCGAAAGACCGACATAAGTGTTAAGACTGTCATTTACATGTAATCGCACTGATTCACATCTGGCGAATAAGCATGATGGGCTGAATGACCTTCTTCTGTATATCATCATTCTATGACTTGCACAGCCTCCACCAACAACATCAGTAAAGTGAGGAATGCCATCTCTCTGCAGATATTGCGTTATGAGTGAGTGGGTATAGGCAAACTGACTTGCCTGGCATCATTCCACTGGTCCCTCCCTCCTCTGAACAGATCACATCAAATAAATGTGGCGGCAAGCCCTCTTGTGCCAATGAATGCAGCTTGGGTTAAAATAAATAAATAACTGCACCTGCTACTTAGACTCATGATAGTCTAAGTGCCAGCTGGGAACAACAGCAAAATATACAATACTCTCCCTTTTTTAAAAAGGGGGCAAATGTGCTTACCTCAAAAGTATTCAGGCCTTTTAAATGGCCTTCTGCATGTGGCTCTGGACAAGGTTTTTCCCTCACCAGGTTGAAGACCTGGCATTCATCATATCCTAAGGTTTACAATAGCCTGGCACTCTCCTTTCCACTACCTATCTTTTCAAATACAATTAACAAAGCTTCTGAAATCCATTAATCAGGGGCACAGTTTGCACCATTCTTCAGCTTTACAGAACTGCAAAAGTAGAATAAACAAGTTGCCCACACAGGTGAGTGAGCCAAAATTTGAGAGATGGAATTTAACATGGTTAAGTGTGAGGTTACCCATTTTAGTCAGAGAAACAATAAGACAACTTATTTAAATAGAGAGAAACTTCAAAATGCTTTGGTGCAGAGGGATCTGGCACGTCCTCGTGCATGAATCACAGAATGTTGGTATGCGAGTACAGCAGGTAATAAATAAGACAAATGGTATTATGGCATTGATTGCTAATGGAATAAAGTATAAAAGTAGGGAAGTGCTGTTGCAACTGTGGGCAGCATGGTAGCACAATGGTTATCACTGTGGCTTCACAGCACTAGGGTCCCAGGTTCGATTCCCGGGGGGGGTCACTCTGTGCAGCGTCTTCACATTCTCCCCGAATCTGCGTGGGTTTCCTTTGGGTATTCTAGTTTCCTCCCACAGTCCAAAGACGTGCAGGTTAGATGGATTGGACATGCCCTTCGTGTCCAAAAAGGTTAGGAGGGGTTATTGGGTTACGAAGGTAGGGTGGAAGTGGGGGCTTAAAGTGGGTTGGTGCAGACTCGAAGGGCCAAATGGCCTCCTTCTGCACTGTATGTTCTATGTATAGGGCATTGGTCATAGAATCATACAGCACAGAAAAGGCCCTATGGCCCATTGTGTCTGTGTCAGTCAAAAACAACCACCTAACCATTCTAATCCCATTTACCAGCACTTGGTCCATAGCCTTGTATGCCCTGGGATGTACATCTAAATACTTCTTAAATGTTTTGTGGGTTTCTGCCTCCACCAACCTTCCAGGCAGCGAATTCCAAACTGCCACCACCCTCTGGGTAAAAGTGTATTCCTGACACCCCCTCTAAACCTCCTGCCCATTACCTTAAATCTATGCCCCTTGCTCAATGCACTCTCCCCCCCCCCTCCCCCCCCAACCAAGGGGAAAAGTTTGTTCCTGTCTATTCTATATATGGCCCTCATAAATTTATATATCTCAATCATGTCCCCCCTCAGTCTCCTCTGCTCCAAGGAAAAGAATCCAAGTCTATCCAATCTCTCTTCAACATCCTCCAGCCCAGGCAACATCTTGGTAAATCTCCTCTGCATTCTTTCAAGTGCTATCACAACACTCTGTAACAGGGATTCCTGAACTGCACACAATACTCTACATCTGGCCGGACCAACGTTTGAGACAATTCCAGCATAACCTCCCTGCTCTTAAACTCTATGCCTCGGCTAATAAAGGCAAGTATATTGTATGCCTTCTTAACAACTGTATCCACCTGCTCTGCTCCTTAAGGAACTTGTGTACATGCATACCAAAATCCCTCTGATCCTCAGAACTTCTCAGGATCCTGCAGTGTATCATGTATTCCTTTGCCTGGTTTGTCCTGCACAAGTGCATCATCACACACTCATCCGGATTGAATTTCATTTGCCACTGATCAGCCCATCCGACCAGCCCATCTACATCCTCCTGTAATCGAAGGCTATCTTCCTCACTATTTACCACCCCAATTTTTGTATCATCCACAAACTTACTGATCAACCCTCCTACATTCATATCTAAATCATTAATATAAAGCACAAATAGCAAGGGCCCCACCACTGATCCGTGTAGGACCCCACTGGACACAGGCATCCAGTCAGAAATACCACCTCAACCATCACCCTCTGCTTCCTGCCAATCAGCCAATTTTGGATCCAATTTATCAAATTTCCAAGGGCTCTTACCTTCGCTATCAGTGTTGTATAAAGAACTGGCTGGGCAACAGGAGACAGAGAGTAGTAGTGGGAGTTTCTCAAAATGGGGAACTGTGACCAGCGGTGTTCCACAGGGATCCATGCTGGGACCACTGTTGTTTGTGTTATACATAAATGGTCTAGAGGAAGGTATAGGTGGTCTGATTAGCAAGTTTGCAGATGACATTAAGATTGGTAGAGTAGCAGATAGTGAAGGGGACTGTCAGAATACAGCAGAATATAGATAGATTGGAGAATTGGGTGGAGAAATGGCAGATGGAGTTCAATGTGGGCAAATGCGAGGTGATAAATTTTGGAAGATCCAATTCAAGAGCGAACTACATGGTAAATGAAAAAGCCCTGGGGAAAATTGATGTACAGAGAGATCTGGGTGTTCAGGTCCATTGTACCCGGAAGGTGGCTGCGCAGGTCGATAGAGTGGTCAAGAAGGCATACGGCATGCTTTCCTTCATCGGAAGGGGTATTGGGTACAAGAGTTGGCAGGTCATGTTACAGTTGTATAAGACTTTGGTTCGGCCACATTTGGAATACCGCATACAGTTCTGGTCGCCACATTACCAAAAGGGAGAGGGTGCAGAGGAGGTTCACCAGGATGTTGCCTGGTATGGAGGGCGCTAGCTATGGAAGAGAGGTTGAGTAGATTAGGATTATTTTCATTAGAAAGACGGAGGTTGAGGGGGGACCTGATTGAGATCTACAAAATCATGAGAGGTATAGACAGGGTGGATAGCAAGAGGCTTTTTCCCCAGAGTGGGGGTCTCAATTACTAGGGGTCATGAGTTCAAGGTGAGATGGGAAAAGTTTAAAGGAGATATGCGTGGAAAGTTTTTTACGCAGAGGGTGGTGGATGCCTGGAACGCATTGCCGGCGGAGGTGGTAGAGGCGGGCACGATAGCGTCATTTAAAATATATCTGACAGATACATGAATGGGCAGGGAGCAGAGGGATACAGATGCTCAGAAAATTGGCAACAGTTTTAGATAGAGGATCTGGATCAGCGCAGGCTTGGAGGGCCAAAGGGGCTGTTCCTGTCATGTAATTTTTCTTTGTCCCATGTGGGACCTTATCAAAAGTCTTGCTGAAGTCCAAGTAGACTTCCCTCATTTACACACCTGGCCATCACTTTGAAAAACTCAACCAAATTGGGAAGACCTCCCCTTAACAAAACCATGCTGACTGTTCTTGATTCATCTCTGCCTCACCAGATTAATTCTGATTCTCAGAATTGCTTCCAATAATTTCCCCACCACTGAGTTAGACTGACCAGCCTGTAGTTTTCTGGTTTACCCCTTCCTTCCTTCTTACATAATGGTACCACATTGGCTATCCTCCAGTCCTCCTCTCGTGTGGCCAAAGAGGAATTGAAAATTGTTGCCAGCACCCCTGCTATTTCCTCCCTTGCCTCACTCAGCAGCCTGAGATACATTTCATCTGGCCCTGGAGAGTGGTCTACCTTTAAGCCTGCCAGGCCACTCAGAACCTCCTCACTGTCTATGTTAATCACTTTAATTTTATTACAGTCCTTCTCCCTAATTTCTATACTGTACCCACATCGTCCTGCTCACAAGTGAAGTCTGGCACAACATATTTATTTAGAAATCAACTACAGCCTCCGGCTACAGACATAAATTACCACTGTAGTGAACCCGTGGTCCTTAATGGGCCCTACTCTTTCTCTAGTTATCCTTTGACCCTTAATATACTTGTAAAACAACTTAAAATTCTCTTTTATTTTACCTGACAGTATCCTTCATGTTCCCTTTTTGCTCTCCTAATTTCCTTTTTAAGTTCCCTCTTGCACATTCTATACACTTCTAGGGCTCAGGCTGTTTTGAGCCCTCGATATCTGCCATAAGCCTCCCTTTTTTCCTTATCCAATGCTGTATATCCCTTGATATCCAGAATTCACTGAATTTGTTGGTCCCACCTTTTTTCTTGACTGGAACATGTTGGCCCTGCACTCTCCCAACTTCCTTCTTGAATGCGTCCCACTGTTCTGTCACAGATTTACCTAAAAGTGTTTGTTCCCAGCCCACTCTGCCAAATCATATCTGATCTTATTAAAATACAACTTCCCCAGTTTATCTCTTTGCTCTCAGGCACATGGTTGTTTTTTTCCATAAAAATCTTGAATCTAATGGAATTATGATTACTGTCTGCAAAATGTTCCCCCGCTGGTACTTCAACCTCAACCACTTGCCCAGCTTCGTTACCGAACATTAAGTCCACGACCGCCAACTCTTTTGTAATTCTTCTACTTACTGGCTTAAAGAGTTCTCCTGGATGCATTTTACGAGTTCCACTCCCTCTACACTTTTCACACTTTGGCTTCCCCAGTTAACATTGAAGAAGTTGAATTCCCCCACTATCACTACCCTATTACGTTTACACATCTCTGAAATTTGCCTGCATATCTGCTCTTCTATTTCTCTCGGACTGTTTGGGGCCTATAGAACACTCCCAGCAATATGATTGCCCCTATTTGGCTTTAAATTTATTTTGACCTCAGTTGAAGAGACTTTTAAGATGTCATTCCTCCTTACTGCTGTAATAGATTCCCTGATCAAATTGTGATATCCCTCTTTTTTTAAATCTCTTTCACTTTCTCGCCTGATGATTCTGTATCCTGGAATATTGAGTGGCCAATCCTGCCCTTCTCTCAAGCACGTCTCAGTGACAGCAATGACATCATATCCCCATGTTTTAATTTGTGCCCTTAATTCATCTGCCTTGTTCGTCAGACTGCTTGCATTAAATAAATACCATCCAATCTTGCCAAACTCCCTTGTGACTTAATTGGTCAAGACATTCTGGGCGGGATTCTCTTAGCCCGGGGCCGGGCCGGAGAAACCCGCGACCGGTGCGAATCACGCCACGCTGCTTGAATGCAATTCTCCTCAGAGCGAAGAATTAGCGCCATTGACACCGGCGTGGTCGCGCGGCACCGGTCGGGGGCCGCTCTACACGGCGCCGCCCCGCTGATTCTTGGCCCAGGGTGGGCCGAGCGGCCATTACAAACAACCTGAGTCCCGCCGGTACCGTTCTAATCTGCTCTCAGGCAGCGGGACCTCAGCATGGAAGGGTCCGGGGATGGCCTGTTAAAAGGGGGGGGGCTCAATTGTGGCCTGGCCCGCGATCGGGGCCCACTGGTCAATCGACCGGCCTTTCGGTCTGGAGGCCTCCATTCTTCCACGCCGGCCCCTTTAGCCCTACGCTATATTACGTCGCGGCCGGCGCGAAGAGGGAAGCCACTGCGCATGCAAGCGTCGACGCCGGTTGCTGATCCTGAGGCCATGTTGACGCCGTCGAATGCGTTTCCGACGGCATCAACACTTGGCCTCAGGATCAGAGAATTCCACCCTCTGTACCTTCCTGACTCACTTCTGATTCTCCTCTAATTTGGGCTGTGCATCTATCTCTGAACCTTCACTCAAGATCCCAGGCCCTTGCCAAGTTAGTTTAAACCACAACTGAAGTACAATGTACAACTTTGGTCCACTTACATGAGTACAGAGAAAATTCACTAGATTAGTTCCAAGGATGAAGTACTTGTCTCATGAAGAAAGGTTGAACAGTTTAAGCCTTTACTCAGTGGAGTTTAGAAGAATGAGAGGAGATCTTATTGAAGTATATAAGATGCTAAAGAGGATTGATAGGATGGTCGTAGAGTGGATGTTTCCCCTTGTTGGACATTCTAGAATCAGAGGCTATGGTTTAGGCCAAGGGGTAACAGATTTAATAATAACAATAATAATCTTTATTGTCACAACTAGGCTTACATTAGCACTGCAATGAAGTTACTGTGAAAAGTGCCCAGTCACAACATTCCGGCGCCTGGCACAGACATGAGGAGGAATTACTTCACTCAAAGGGTCGTAAATCTGTGGAATTCTCCACCGCAGAATGCAGTGAACACCGGAACACTAAACAAATTTACAGAGTGATAGATGGGTTTCCAATTAGCAGCCACATGAAGGGTAAAGAGGAATGTGCAGGAAGGTGGTGATGCAGTAGAGATGAGATCAGCCACGAGCGTATTGAGTGGTGAAACAGTCTCAAGGGGCTTAATTGCCTACTCCTGCTTCTCATTCTTATGTTCTTGTAATCACATTCGCAAATGTGGTGTATGATGATCTACAATGAAACAGTGGGAGAGAGTAATCTTTAAATGTGCTTTCAAAACAAGTTGATCCCAAAATCTCTTGTCATGTAGGACACAAGTAGAAAATTGCATCTCACTGGCTATCATATCAGTCCACTGTTATAATAATAATCTTTATTGTCAAAAATAGGCTTACATTCACACTGCAAAGAGGTTACTGTGAAAATCCCCGAGTCGCCACACTCCGGCACCTGTTCAGGTACACAGAGGGAGAATTCAGAATGTCCAAATTCACTAACAGTACGACGGTCGGGTCTGTTGGAGGAAACCCACGCAAACACGGGAGAACATGCAGACTCCGCACAAACAGATTCCCAAGCCGGGAATCGAACATGGGACTCTGGCACTGTGAAGCAACAGTGCCAACCACTGTGCTACCATGTCGCCCTATTTATTTAATTCTCAACAAATATTGTCCATTTCTCCTCTCCAGCCTTGAATACAATGAACTGCACTTTGATATGGTGCCAAGCCAGCAGCAACCTACGTACGCACTTTTGCCCATCCTTCATGCCCAAGTCTTGATAGGCTGTTCAAGTGGGAAAGTAATCCAGTTGTTAACTGGTGTGCACACATATCCAAGCATCACAGGATAGCAATTAGAAATGCCTAGTTCTGGGACACTGAGTTCAAATACATTGTCTGCACACCAATTCACTAGATGAGATCAGCGAAGAAGAGACAATGCCACGTGTATGCCCAGTAATTAATTTTGTGAGTCCACTCACATTACCTTTAAATAAAACAAGGTGAGAAACATAAAGCAACATTTCATCACACTGCATTACTCATTATTATCCATACCTGCTTTAATAATCCTAGTAAGTCAGTTCGAGTGATATTATCTTGAATTCACTACAAATCCTTGTGTTTTAATATTTATTAATTATTGGCTCACAGTTTTCTGGGCATGTGATGCATTCATTACAGGCAACAGGTCCTTAATGTAAACTGGAGTTAAGTCTTTTGCTTTCACATCCCCCTCCCCCTTCATCTGACTGTACTTTTGGTCCTTTTGAACTCCTTTCATCTACTGAGTTTAAGCCATTCCCAGGGTAGCTACTGGGTTGCATATAATTTGTCTAATTAAATTTAAAGAAGGGCTATTTTACAGAGCATTATTTCATCTCCCCCAGGCCCCCTCCCCCACTCCTTGCATTTCACGCTGTGGCCTTTAATGAGGCTTCAAACATCACTTTAGCTCAGCTTTGGTTCCAGTTAAGATGGGCTAGCCTTGTTAAGACAGTCTTCATTTGTCAAGAAAAATTGCTTTATTGGGGTCATGGAATGCAAGAGCTTTGATTAAAGCTAATCAAGAGAGAGAGAAAAAAATGGACCCAAAGCATGTTCAATTGACCTTTAGTAAAATCTATCATTAGAACACTCCTACAGAATCTCCTAGTTAAACAGTCATAAATAATATCAGGTTTCTTTACAGAGTCACAATTTACTGCATCTACAAGCAGTCAACCTCCAGCTGCTCCCTCTTCTTGTGGAACTAACAGATACTGAAGTGCTTATTCTTAAAATACCAGGGCTGCATTTTCAACTGGGATAAGCAACCAATCTGGAAGTTTTCTGTTAATTAATTGAAAGCTGCACTTCTGTTCTTACCTTGAGATATATCCACATCTCATATTGAACATAGTAAGTTTGAATGAATAGTAAACTAAAAATGCCAATAAGGTGTTTTCAAGTAAAGCAAAATATAGTGAGAGATCTGTTTAGCTGTCTAGCTTGAAACTTTAACCTATGGCTCCAAACTCAATTTTTACTAGCTCTGCCTATGGGCCATTAAAAATGAGCAGGGCGCTTACTTTCACAGATCTTGAGAATTTGCAGCCTTTCAAAATCTTACAAAGTTTCCTCCCTTGCCACTTATGTGGAAGTGGGGAGGGCAGCCAAGGGCCAGACAATTTCCATCTCCTGGAATCCTCTCTGCTTCATCTTCACGCCGGCTCTGAGCCAGAGGTGGACTTAGAGTATTTAAAAGAGGCCCAGTGGGTTTAAAATCATCATGGCTTCCTGATGGATCTATTGGGCAGGAGATCAACTTGCCAGCAGTTTCCCAATAGAAAGCCACCGTGGAGGTACAATCTACCCCTCCCTTTTTGATGCAAACTGGCCCATTGTGTATTTACAGTGTACCCTTTTATTTCAAATTTTCAGCATTTGCACTTTTTCATTTCATCAGCACTAGTAAAGTATTTGGTTTGAATAAGACATACACAGAGGTAAGATAGAAAAAAAGCATCAAAAAGTTAACTTATATTTTTTAGTGATTGACAGACTGAAGGTCAATTTACAAATTCCTATTAATATTGAAATATTAAAATAGGTAGTTCTACGCTCTAAGGAGGGAGAGGCTTGCAAGCTTCACTGACATAGTAACAGTTGATGGGTAGTTACTTCAAAATTGTAGGTATAATCATACCAGAGCAGGGTTTACTGAACACCAAAATATTAAAGGGATGCAATGGTTTAGATAACATTCACAGTGAGAGCACAGCTCGGTCTCCAGTGAGAGCCTACATGCTGTCACACTCCCAAATAAAATTTTAATTAAAACTAAATGGCCAAAGCTTAGGACAATCTTCCAGTATGTCTCCAGGAACTTGGAAAATACACAAGGATATCCTGCTCAGAACCTTTGAGAAATGAACAATTCCATAACCACCATGCACCTCTGACTGTGCAGGCAAATGAAAAATCGGCAGGATATTAAACAGTAATAACGGAGAGGTTGTTGCCAATTGCAAGTCCTGATACATAACTTCAGACTAATAAACCCATTAATACCTACCTCTATAATCTTCTGAAGATGAACTTTGCATCTTCCTATTCTGCTAAATTGCAATGAACACACATTTCCTCTTCCACATTTTCTGGGGTCTATACCTGTAGAGGTTTCAGTAATATGTTAACTTTGGTACCAACACCAGAGACTATTTCACATAGATTTCCTCTAAAAGCATGGAATGCAGTTTAGGATCAAATTTACTCCCCTCCAGAAATCCAGCAAAATGAATTTCACAAATATTGTTTAGGTGCTGTCCAATGGGACAGGCTGTTATGACATGTTAAATCTTTATTTTGAGCTTTTTGAATGTAAAAAAGGCATTGCTTGCTGGACAGAACACATTGCAGAATGTGGTCAGTCTTCCACTCTCAGTGATCGAAGCTGTTTTCATTACCATGCCAACCCTGCTTTTACAGGAGGCTTACATAGAAGAGGATCAGAGCAAGTCCCCTCGTTATTGCTATTTTCTGCCTGAGTAACAGCTGTTCACATATCACAGAACTCAAATTCTACCTCCTGCCATCAACCACTACCCCCCTCCCCACCCATCCTACCCCTGGAATGCATTTCCTCCTTCTCAGCACCCCACCCATTCCCCACACTGTAACCTCACTATCAAAACAGCATCTCCCTCTATTTCTGTACCATCTGCATAATTACACTGGTTTACTTTCTTTTTCCACCTAATGCTCAGCATCTTTTTGGCAACAGCTTTTCAGCTCTCAATGAGGCAGATGACATGGGCACCAGATGGTTAAAATGAAGACTACTAATATACAATTCAAAGTTTCTAGAATGCATTATTGGCATTAATTTAGAAACCTGCTGGCTACATGGTTAAGTGCTCAGATAAAAGTTTCCTAGCATTACCTTCTAAAAAATCCTTGTAACTCTCCCACAGGACATTTTCTGTTCTACGAGCCAGGATATTTTCTGTTCGAAGAGTACCAAGATTTCTCTTCTGGCCAACAGTATGTCCCTAAGTTGCACTCCTTTATTTATATAAGGCTCAAAAGTAAGTTTGGACACTATGAGGTCTACACTAATTGTTCTTAGACAACAGAAAGATCAGCCTGATATCAATGCCACTTTCCTACAGAGGCTCCGTCATGTTTTTTTTAATTTAAGATTTTGCTGGGGAGAGTAAGGAAGTGGAAAATAGAGTGTCATATTGAAAGGCGTCCAACATCATTGACCCCCCCCCCCCCCCCCCCCCCCCCCCCCCCCCCCCCCCCCCCCCCCCCAACTATTGAAGAAAGAAGATGGACCTCCTGAAAATTAAGATAGATCTCCAGGAAAGTTCTGTGGCTGAAAGATGAACCCTCTCCAGAACACCTTATCTGGATGGTCCATCTACAAATGCTCCCCCAACTCACTGCTGTGGTGCTCCAGGGTCTAGGATTGTGGCTGGCCTTCATCTTGAACTCTGGAGACAGCCTGAGGCATTGTGTGGATCAGTCCCAACATCTGCCCGCCACGTTTTATGAACATGCTACATTTCAGCACATTTTCCCACTGGCACCACAGAGAATCTAATGTGAAGGGCAGAGCCTTCATCTGCACCCCATTAACAAGATGTAAATAAGGTCCACACGGGCTGGCGAGTTTCCCAACCCAGCATGGTGGGCACCAGCGGAACATCCCGCTGCAAATTCATGCTAAAAACAAATCTATTTCTGGGCATCCTGCCTTATTCTCCCATCATGCCCATCGGCAGGGACTTTGGAGAATTCCACCCAGCATCTTTTGCGTCTTACATTCACAATACTGCTCCAAAGTATTTTGAAGCAAGACATGTTCACTTTTAGATAAAAGCAAATGACTGCGGATGCTGGAATCTGAAACGAAAGGGAAAATGTTGGAAAATCTCAGCAAGTCTGGCAGCATCTGTAGGGAGAGAAAAGATCTAACCTTTTGAGTCCGATGACTCTTTGTCAAAGCTGTTCACTTTTAGACCTTTTTGCGTCCTTTTCCCCAAAGCCAGAATGCTCTTTGTAACCTCTTTAGAAACACTGAAGCAAAATAAAAGAATAAGGAAGATCTCCTCCTTTAGAAAGACATTTATGCTATTTATTTTAAAATTGGAGAATTAACATGTTTTGTTTAATTTTATTTCTGCCTACAACAGCGCTAAAGAAAATAAATGGCCTGCAAATGGATATTTTGATTTAGATTATTTAAAAAATACATAAAAAGGAGAAAATCACCAAATAATGCAGCACAGTAGATCAAGAACTTGGATGTACTGCAACAGATATGGAATATTTTGTCAATACCAGCTTGAAAGAAAATTAATTTTTAAAGGGAGTAGACATTGAAGTGATTTAAGACATGAATTATAGCATTGGCTCTTCTACTCCTGAGGTCAGAGTGTAAATCCAGTTTGGGAATGAGGGATGAATATCCCCTGTTCCTGACAGCTTTATAGCTATAACTTTAATGAATTGCTGGCTGACTCAGAACTACCTCGATTGAAAAATATTTGCATTGAGAGTCCCAGAGTGGCATGGAAGAGTGACAAGGAAAAGAATGGAAATTATCAGCTTGTGCTGGATAAACCAAGCCTCCCTCCCCTTCTTTGATAATTAGAGTCTCTAGGTTGTTTGCCCTAATTAATCCTTTACATCCTGGATCTATAAATTGAAGAATTTTACAGTATTTGGGAAGAGCCAACTAAGCAAACTTGCCCAGATTGTCAGACTTGTAACAAAAGCCTTAACATAACATAACTGTAAATGTTAAGATGTAAACACAACTGATTCCTGGATTTCAAAATCAAAACCAGAACAGGAGAGAGAAAGAGAGGAAATTGTCAAGGAGACAACACATGGACAAAGGCCGTAAGTAAAAGCAATTAAAATAAGTTACAAATTTATGGATTAAATGGACTTCTTACAAGACAAATTCAGGGCATCTTATAGGTTTGCTATTATCATCCATATCCTGTTCTATATTACATGGGTTATACCACTGTGATCAGAGGATATATTTGTTAGTAGTGTTCACTTGTATCCTACCATAACAATTCATAATTGAGCCAATATTTATGGAAAGCATAAACAAGCTGAGCCTTATTCAGAATGGCGTAAACACATTATCACGCAATGCATTGAACATACTACTAATCAAGAAGCTGTACCACTTTTACGATGGTTTGAATTCAAGCATTCAATTAATCATTTCAATAACTGATCGAGTATTCAATTACCAAAATAAGCAGTTGGCACGGCCCAAGAACAAAGGCACTTTGCATCGCAAATGCTAAAATTTGTTGATCGCTACAAATAGCTAATTATTTCCAATGTGGGTCTGGGGTTAAGCAATTTTGAAATGAATAGCTGTTCATTTAGTCAATAACAGTTGTGTCTTCAGTCCCTGGTTTGGAAAATAAAGTGTTCAACTGTTAATAACCTTAGGGTATTATGCTTCTAGAGATCTCACCAAATTCTTCAGCCAGTAAAATAATCAAGTATCTTGAAAAAGAGTAAAAAAGAAAACCTTCTTGCCAACCTGGAAAAAATATTCAACAGAAACTAAAAGATTGTAAAAGATTATGGTCAAATGACAGACAGGAAAACTACACTGGAATCACAAGCAATGATCCACTTCAGAATGATCACACCACTGACTCACGTGGTATATTCTCCAATGGTAATCACTAAATTCCTGATTGTTCACAATTTAGGTTACAATACCAACTGTCTGCTAGAAGCTTTGAACACTCTCTGACTTTAGCCTTCCAGGAGATGGTTAATTCCTAGCAGCTTCCCAACTTTTCAGACTTGCTATCAAGAATGATTGGAAACAAAATCACAGTTCCCTGGCCACAGCAAAAAATATAATACACTTCAGGCACATGAATAGGATTCAGTGAACAGAGGGGATAAAGGCCAGCTAGCAGAAATATTGGCTATGTCAAGTTAGCTGGGAAGGTTCCAGGGCCCTACATCTGCTTGGCAACAATTCAGAAAGAGATAGAGTTACTCCTTCGTTCGTACAAAGCTTTCCCAGGCTACAATATATGAAAAACAGCTTTCTGTGCATCAGGGAAGAGCCCAGCAGCACTGCATCATACATATTAATCTCCCCGCTCATAAACAGGGCTTACTGTCACATGATGCACTAAGTTTGTAAGCATCTACTACTATCATGTCACGTACTGTCCCAACATATGATCTGTCTCAGTCCTATAAACTGAACACTTTAACTTCTTGGACTTAAACACAAAAGACTTTTACATCAACATACTTAAAAACATTTTCTTTAAAATATTAACACTAAAATACTCAAAAAGTGACCCTGCTTATCTTGCAAGTTCAAATTTACCCTTCTCCCTAAAAGCATGTTTTAGAAAAAGGAATGTTAGTAATATAATATTTATTGCAAAGCAGAGTTTGGAGGAACGAGACTTGATCTAAATATAACTGATCCAAATGTAAAAATCCAAAGTTCAGTAATATCGCATTCATTCCTAGTTAGTTCAAGCACTGTGTATAACCCCAATCCAAACACATTTCTTAGAAATCTAGTTGGGTTTCTCAATATTCAATCCAATGTTGGACTGTTAAGCACTAATTGAAATGATCCAGGCACAAGTTCATGCCCACAAATCTCTCAAACTCAGGCAAGGAAAGAAAAATAAGAGAGCAATTCACCCAGAGCTGCTCTGCAATCAATTCTGGTGAACAGTTCAACAACAACATTGCAAGAACCTGGAAGTAGGGTTCCTAGCTGCCCTTTCGGTCAAGATTGTTAAATGAGCATAAAGTTGGTAAGAATTCTCCTCGCCTCTTTCCTTACACACCAATTCGTTGATTATCACAGGTGTTGGCAGCATTTATTTGCATGCGATTCAAAAAGGGTGTTGCAGCCTACTGGGGTCCACCGGAGCACATTCTGATCCTGTCCTCACCGGATAACTTGGAATCTGACTGAATATTTTACTTGAACTATTTTATGGATGCTGAGGCAAGTCGTGGTGTCTCCATTGCCATCACAGTCCAGTTGGACTAACCATAAATCAAATATAGATCCTGTGCTCTTCCAGGCCTCTATAGTTTACTATCACCAAATGTTGTGCATTTAACAAAGGAGTCAGCAAAGCAGCTTTAGCTATAATTAATAAGGGTGCTATTTTTAAAATAAAATAATCATATTTAGGTTACAAGCAGCATGGTGGTGCAGTGGATAGCACTGCTGCCTCACGTCACCAAGGTCCCAGGTTCGATCCCGGCCTCTGGGTCACTGTCCGTGTGGAGTTTGTACATTCTCCCTGTGTTTGCGTGGATTATGCCCCCACAACCTAAAGATGTGCAGGCTAGATGGATTGGCCACGCTAAATTGTCCCCTAATTGGAAAAAATGAATTGGACACTCTAAATATTTTTAAATTTAGGTTACAATATTGTAAATAAGTTCCAGTAGTATATTTGAAGTGTTTCACATAGCACCCAGCATTTATATGTTGAAACAGCAAAGTCACTTTAAAGTTGCACTGCTCAAATGGCATTCAGTAATTGCATAATTATGCCAATCTAGCATTCATACGTAGTTTAATATTCCCCCTGCACACTTTGGTATTGAAACGCTGAAGCTTACTGCTCATAAAAGAAAAGACAACAATTCAAACTGTTCAAAACAAACAAATATTTAAGAAATGTAGGGTTGTATGGGCACCGCAGCAGATTAAACATGAGCAGTTTCAGACTATCGTGGTACTAAATTAACAGTTCTCGACTGTTTTAAACCAATTCAGGTTATATTAAGAAGAATACATCCTAATTTTACAAATATATCAAGAAATTAAATAGTGTTAAAAAAACGAACTGCTCATTTTAATAATCTATAATATACTGGGACTTGCAAAGCAGATCCAGCTGGACTGAACTTAATACCTAACCCTATGCAGGAGTGTCGGCCAAGAAAATTGGACAGGGAGCAAAAAAATTTTAATGGAAAGGGTTAAGATTTTTTTTAAAAAAAGAATTATTCACTTCTGTGGTAAGTTCATGAAATGGCAGCATCCGTTTCATCTTACCCCCCACCCCCATAATCTTCCAACATAAAAGAACTGCTCTGAAGTCACCAGAGGCTCTCAGCCGACAAGTGCAGTACCTCATTGTGACTTTGGATGGGTCTTTTGGAACAGCAGAAATACATTTTCAATAAAGGATGGAAATTAGTGGTTGGAAAGATTTTGCAACAACAGACTGAAGATTGGAACAAAATTGCCTTCATGCCAGCAGCAGTGTAAATGCCACATAACTGTCCAATTTATTAAACAGAGACTGAAAGGCATTCACAGGCAGCTTTTTATGACATATTTTGACAGCTTCGGAACTGAACTACAGAAACTAACAAAGAAAATAATGCAACCTTAATTTCTTTAAAACGAGCTCTGTAAATCTTCAATCAGCAGTTATTAGATTAGGGCACAAACTGACTTTAATTGTCTCGCTGCTGTCCTTTTGATATTTTAATATTTTAAAGAGGTCAATCAAAATGATGAAGCCATCATTCATATCACTTAACCAATATAAAATGATAATCCCGATAATATAACTCATTGCAAGATTTCAATTATTTTAATCATAAGAGATTATATCAGTACACAACTAGCTATGTGGGTGTTGGCACAGTTAAGCATTTTCAGGTCTGAGCACTGACCAATTAAGCTGCATTACCTCAGAGTTCATTTTGATGGTACCCTTCAATCTGCTTTGCTCGGTGTGTTGTCGAGGCTAGTGGCTGCCGGGATGTTCCAGTGTATTTGTGTGGTGTTATACGTCAGGAAAACACTAGCTTAAGTCTTTACTGTAGTAAGGAATATCAACTTTCAAGTTTAATCTTTTTACAGATGTATATCAAGACTGCACAATGGCTTTGTTTCTCCGTATGAGTATTCTTAGTTAAAATGGTTTGCATTAACTCAGTAATACTGCAAAACATATTCAGATGCTGTGGGCTTTTTTCTACCCTACTCCGGGAATTAAAGTAGTTTTAATTGGCAGTATTCACAATAGTTTCAGAATAGAGCACTACTATCTGTATTAAAAGATAACACATAGTATCGCCACAACAGAAGAGACCTTTCTGGCAAGAAAAGATCATTTATATTGGCAGATTCGTTTTTTTCTGAATTAAAGTATCATTCTGTAGGTTCAAAACTGATTTGATTTAAAATACTATTTGACAAAATCAAAAACTGCACACTCTATTCTCCTTTGTCACAATGTCAAATTCACAAAAACACAGCGCTAATCGAGAACAAAACTAGCAGCAGCACTAAAGCAATTAGCTCTTCTTTTATTTAATTATTTTATGAGCAGGTTGAACATGTCAGGACTCATCATTAACGAGGCTCGGCAAATCATTTTAAAAGTATCACAATATAACCAACAATCTCAGTTAAATGGAACATTACACAGGTATTTCCCCCAGATATTTTCCCAAAAAAACAATGCTTTGTTGTGGTCTCTCATAGCCCATGGTGGCTGAGCTAGGAAGATGATGATGGGAGGGGTGAACCAAATCATTATATACACCCGCTTTTATATAAGTGCAAAAAGGGGGAGGATTTCTTCTCTCACTGTGATTTGGACATGAACAGGGGAGAAAGATTTCCTCTCATCGCTCTTCCATGTAAAACTGTAATAATCAGTAATAATAATCTTTTATTGTTGTCACAAGTAGGCTTCCATTAACACTGCAATGAAGTTACTGTAAAAAGCCCCTAGTCGCCACATTCCTGCGCCTGTTCGGGTACACAGAGGGAATATTAAGAATGTCCAAATTATCTAATAGCACGTCTTTTGAGACTCATGGCAGGAAACCGGAGCACCCGGAGGAAACCCACGCAGACACGGGGAGAACGTGCAGTCTCTGCACAGACAGTGACCTGAGCCTGCAATCGAACCTGGAACCCTGGCGCTGGGAAGCAACAATGCTAACCGCTGTGCTACCGTGCTGCCCAACATGTTATTTTAGAGTGTATTTACAATTTTTTCTACAAAATAAATAGGAAACCTTCCTACTTTCATTCACTCAAATAGTGACTAGAATCCCTCCCTCTCCCTGTATGCTAATTGCCATGCTTACTTTTTTAAAAAAAGAACAGTTCTATGAGAAAATAATCTGCTATACAAGCTCAAGAGGCAAAAGATTGGGGAGCCAAAATTTGCATCCTACATACCTCAAATGTCCTCATGTTACGTTGTTTATGATACCTGTAATCTTTCTGCAAACCAACCTTCTTACTATGATACACAGTGAATGAAACATTATAAATGACAACTATATGGGCAGCATGGTGGTGCAGTGGTTAGCACTGCTGCCTCACGGCACCGAGGTCCCATGTTCGATCCCGGCCCTGGGTGAACAGTGGCTGCAGTGCTGAATAAGCCATAATAATGTACAATTAATCTATTAATAATTGATTAGATTTGAAGTAATTAAAGATTTATTAATCACTTTTCAACGAAGGTAGTTCCATTTTGGCAGAAGATGGGAAAATCAGTTCTTACCCTTTGGGCAGCCCAGCAGCTTTAGAAGTTCAGATCTGGCTCCCTAATCATATGGCCACAGATTGGCACCCCTAGGCTGTTGATTTGTATTTATCAAAGGCCTGCACTGAGTTGGGGGTCATGGAATTGAAAATTCCTGTGGGCTTCCATTCTCTCAACTGGACTCCCATTAAATGCTTAAGCTTTTCTGATGGCTCAGCTGGTTAAAGCAGCTGAACTGCAAAACCAGGACTGCCCAGGATTAACTGTAGTGTTCAGAGTTAGTCTATCTCAGCTGGGATGGTGGCAGAGTCATAATTCCCTCTCCTACAGCCCAACCAGGAACAGCAACTGGAAGTGCAATTGTGGGCTGGGAGCAATGACATGGTCAAATTTCACTAGGCTGTCTCCAATGATCAAATTATACACTGACACCCATTGTTAAGGTGCATGCTTCAAAGGACAGTCATTTGGTTGAGGCTTAAGGGTAGTCACTGGGATAAAACACCAGACTGCAAAGGACACCATGCAACTGTACCCAGGAGAAGAATCAATGCCTTCAGATAAGGAAAGGAAAACATCCATGGTCCCGAAATTCTACTGGGTTTCGATGGGCCTATTTTTTAAACTTCAGACGAAGATCAGTGATCCCCAGCAAAAGGAGTGAGAGAGAGACGAAGAAAATACTTGCAGTTTCTAAGTAAACGTGCATATAACACACGCAGGAATTGAGCCAACAAAATGTAACTGGATTTCAAAAAACAGACAAGTAAAACAAATGGAAAGTACTGTCATTGTTATATGCATTTGAAAAATTGGGAAGACATGGGCCGGGATGTTTAGGATGCCGCTTTTCCTGGCCAGCTCCTAAAGTGGGTGGAGAATGTACCGTCAGATTGGCTGACAGCTCTTTATTCTCGGCAGTGCCAAAAGCTGCAGTGGGCAAGCCTGGGACTATAAGCGACCGCAGAGTCAAAGGGGGTGATGCTCCAGTCGCATTTTACCTAGCACACAATCCACTTTGCCGGAAGAATAAGGTGAGAGCACTAAACAGGGTTTGCGTGGGGAACGAAACAAAGCACAATGGCCCCAGCCCACTGCAGATTACATAATCTGGTTCACACACAGCAAAGGCGTGAACCGTATGAGTATATTTAAATAAGCATTTAAATATGCTTGATCAGTTTCAAGCCAGATTCCCTCCCAGGTAGTCTGTACCCACTCCCTGCCACCCTGCCAGTGCAGCGTGAGGCTGGCAGGAATCATTACTGGTCTGCACCACTGGAGACCAGACATAATGACCACACCTGGGCAGGAGCCCATTTCAGCCCCTCAGTGGTGGAAGACATGGCAGGGCAGTGCCTAGCACGCCGGCAGGGTGCACTGCCAATGGGTAAAGCCTGAAAGGGGTGGGGCCATGTAGGGGCTGGCATTTTATGAACCCATAGCAGGGTGTCACTCACCTGGAAGGAGGCTGGGCGCACTGATACTGATGAAGGGAAGGGGCCTGGTACCAGCTAGAAAGCGGGGGTGGGGGGGGAAGAACTTTACTGGTGAAGAGGGCTCCGATGCCAGCAATCCTTGAAGTGGATGGGGGCCCTGATGCTCAGATGCCTGCAATGTTGAGGGGAGGGGGCAGCAGTGGAATGGTGTGCTGCACTGTCACTTTGAGATCACGATCACCCCCGACTTCTGTGAAAACAGACTTGCTGCCATCTTCAGATCCCACGCATCATGCTTTTGGCTCATTTCTTCCCTGCTCCAAAAAAAGGACGAAACGTGGCAAGATTGTGATGGGAAGCATGTAATTTCCCACCTGAAATGACACTCGGTCATTTTTTGGGAGAGTTCCACCCGCAGTCCTAGAGTCCAGGAGATTGTGTGTAGGAGTCTCAGGGCAGGATGGGGAGGTTGCGGGTGTTGTCGGAGAGGTCTGGGGATTGGGAGGTGCGGGGTAGTTGAGCACCTGTGGCAAGTAGATCTTGCAGGTAGAGTGTACCTGGTGTTGGAAAGAAGCCATTGATGGAGGTCCCCGAGTCCTGAGCAGGGTCACTTTCCTGTCCTCCCCTGCACCAGAACTCATCACGCCAGCCTGAAAATTGAGGCTGGGCAGGGAAACAGACCATATGTCATTAATTGGCTACTTAAGGAACCCAATAGGGGAAAGGTCCGTTCCATTGTAAAATTGAGGAGGGGTAAGGGCAGGTGGGAGGGCAATGGAAAAGCCATCACAGCAATCTTATAGCTCCTCTCGCCTGAAAATACATGTGGCGGGGAAATGTAAAATTCTATCCATGAACATGCACTCCATTATAACAAAATCTAAAGTCAAAGAACCTAATATAATCCCAAGGGCCCTAATGTACTAAACACAGGCATGATAGTTCCCATTGGGACTGAAATTCTCACCTTCACTGAACTTAAAAAAAATGTGAACAAATATAATTCTACCTTTCCTTTAGAATTAGCAAAAGCAGGAATTTTGGCTTCATAAAATATTCACGAGCAGAGCCTAGCCTGTAAATTCAGCCAATATTGTTTCTGCACAACACTGATGTCTGGTAGTCAGACCTAGCTAAATCTGATGTACCAATGCTGTTGTAGAGCCCCTGACAGTGCAGCAACATGTTTTGATGCTTATAATTTCTCAAATAATCTCATTGAAACTTCCTTAATCCACCACTCATTGACCAGTCATGCACTGCCATAAAGTGGGAAATAGGTTGCTGCTCAGCTGGCTCATATAAAGAGACTTGCATTCAAATAGCAAGAATTGGCGGGAATTTCTTCTAAATTTTTCATTCTGTTTTTCCATTTCACTACCTTTTTCTGAGTGAACAATTACATTTTTATAAGTTCAACCTTATGATTAAATCGTTTAAATCCTTATGACAACCAAACGACTTCCTAGAGATATGTCAAACATAAAGGGCACAAATAAAATAAACATATGGAAACCATAGCCAATTTTAAAATAAAACGTTAGTATTGGGATTGGACAGTGCACCTCTGGAATCAAAGGTTCAATCATGCTCAGGTCAATAAACCAGAAAATCCCATAGTGCTTTGCAGATAATGAATTCCTCTTTAAGAGTTTGAAGTACTCAAATAGGTCTGGGGAATCTTCGGTGTACTTCCTAATGGGCGATATACCCCAGCACAAATGGGTACCATGGCGACAGATTCACTGAGGCAGGATTCAAAGACTACTGACATGGAAACTGTAATGTTCAAGTTAAGGGTTATTGCTCAGGTTCTTGACACTGAATCGAAAATACAGTACATATTTCCATTCGCCAAAATGCATGCTGTCAACAAGTTTAATTCAAATAAAGTTCTCAATCACGAAAGCTCAAGTTAAGCATAAGATGACTCTTTCCTTGCTGGATTGACAGCTTTTGTTTTAAAATTATTTAAAGGGTCATTAAACAGCAGACAAACTTTGGTACAGTCCAAATTGATGGACAACTTCCTCCAACATTTTAATGGAATAGTCAGCAGTGCTGGTTGATAGGGCGCATTTATGGTACATGTTAGATCAGCTGCAACATAGAGCTTGATAATTAAATCTCCCTCCTCCTAAGGTAGACACAGTGATGTCAATCCATACACCTCAATTTACAAACCTGCTAACGTGTCTTGGAAGACATATTGGCAGGTATCAATGGGTGCTCTGAAGACAACAGAGGCTAGCTGGCTAGGTTCCCATTTGCCACTGAATGGGATGTGAGTTTTGGTGTAGGCCAGGGCAGGATGAAAAGTTTAGAAAAAAAACAATTAATCAGTCTCAGTAAAAAATCTAAATAGACGATTCGGTACAGCTCGTTTATGAATAACTACTGGACCCGTTCAAGTACATTTCAAACCAGCACCGAAGAACTTTTGGTTTACATTTGAAAAGTAAAGATTTGCTACAGATTTTCAGGGAGTAAACAGAGCAATAAAATTAAAATCCGAACAAAACTGATCAAAATAATTTATTTAATATATCCAGTGTCAATAGATTTTGATGGCATTATTCTTCAGCTACCCCTCATAGAGGACGAGAAGGTTTCGTTGTTAAATAAAATTGTCAAATATATCCTGTTTTATAAATTTCTGTCAAACCTATTTGTAAACTTTAAGAAATAGAACATTCCAATATTCTCTTAAATGTTCGCACAATATTCACTAGGCATAGTAACAGACACAATTTTGGAATATATTTTTTAAGAGTAGCAATTGCAACAAAGCATTTTTCAAAATATTTTCATTAAATGCGTGTCAACTGAACCTGCTTCCCGTTTTCACAGCAGAGACACATGCCTTTATGCTGAAATATCTCCCAGATTTTGTTTATCAATTTGGAAGAAGTGTTTTTAAATTTCTCATTCAGAACTTATTTGAGGTTGTTGTAGGTCCCTACAAATAATACTCCATATATACATTACACTGCGCAAAAGGATTTCTTGATTCCATTAAGCTCATTATCCAAAATGTTGGTGTTAAATCAATAAAATAAACAAATTCCCAAACCACAATGGATATTTTTTTTTCAATTTAAAGACTCCAAATAAGTCTCCAATTTTTAATGAAGCATAAGTTTGCAACATCAAATATCATGTTGGCAGCGAGACTGTAACAGTACCGCAGGGTCTTCCAACAGCTGAGTGTTATCTGTCCTTCCACACACACCCTCTTCATCTCTCTTTCTTCCTGGCCCACATTCACACTCTCCAGATGGACCATCAGTTTCATACCCATGCCAACATCATCAAGAACAGCTTGCACGATGTTTGGGAAAAACAAAGATGATAGATTCAGTATCAGATGTGTGTGTGTGTGTGTGTGTGTGTGTGTATATATATCTTTGCGTGACTATGACATTGTAGCTTAAATTAAACTTTGAAACATAGCTTCTTAAACCTGTATTGCCAGGACAATGTAGCTAGTCCTTTTAAGAAATATTGTTTAAATTGAGGCTGGAAAACTGGAAGAATCTTGTGCAGTATGTTACATTGCAAGCTTTCTTCTAACCCAATTTCCAAAGAGGTACAATCAAAGTCATTGCAACATACACAGTTACAGAACATGCAAAAAAAAACCACTACCTTTGGAGCAGCTTGGTAGCATTTCAAATACTGAAAGAGTCACTATGGGCACTGCATGTTTAAGAGCTCAATATTTGCTGAATTGTTTTAGAATTAGGAGACCAAAGCAATGCACAAAATTAGCTTTTAATTTTAGTGTACTATTTTCCTTTTTGTTTCTTTTCCATTTTGGGGCCGTATTGGATCTACAGCACAGACAGGCCTGGTAAACTTGTGGAATTATATTTTAAGCTCCTCAAAACCTTACAGAGTTACAATCAGGCCCGTAGACTCAGACATGATCTGATGTCCTATATAAAATTACCAGAACAATATGTTGTTTGAATGATTTGCTAACTGATTTCATTATGAAGATTTTTTTTTCATATCACAGGAAACAAATATATTTCTTTATTCTTTCCCTGATAAACAATGTCAAATATTATAAAGTGCTTTCAAAGTGAATTCTGGTATAATTTTGGTTACAGTAACATCTGGAGGAATGGGTAAGGTGTTGACTGAATTTAAATCTAATCTTATTGTAGGGACAGGATTCACAGGAAACCAACAGCAATGAAAAGCAACACAGAATGTTAACAGTATTTTAGTGTTATTCATGCTACTTGTACTGTTCCAATACAATGCACAGCTGTCTTCCTCATTTTGTTCTGGCAGCGATAAGGCAAATTTAAGATATTCAGGGGGAAGAAAAATCAGAGTGATTGTAAATTTGGAAAATTAGGATATTTCTGAATGAAAACCCCTTCTTCGCCTCCAAAATAAATGCTGCAGTATTTTTACTTTGACGATTGCAAATTAACAGATGAAAAAAGCTCTGGCTGAGAGGGCTGAGTGCACTATACACATCAGTTGTTTATACAAGATTTCTGACATGTGCTCATAATGGTGTTGAGATGTAAACACCAGCTTTTTTTAAAAAACAGCCCTTTTCCTTCCATTCTCCAGTAAAGAAAGTTACAAGTGTACGTTAGAACAATTTTCTATTCAAAACTATAATGGATACTCTCCTTTTCCAATTAAGTACATTTAAAACTTTAAATATGTAGTTATTTTACAACGCATTTATAATATATCTGAATTCCAACATGTTCCAGACATAGTAGGCTGTACACAATAGCGAGGAATCCTATTACAAAATGTATGTTTATATCTTCAAATGCTATCATACAAATGATCCCAATTATGACTGATTTATAACTGCATGCCAGATTTTTTAAATCTTAAATTAAATACATTGTGCTTCTCACATTTTAAAAATAAAAATTATTGGAAAATATATTCCTACTGCTTTGAGTACCACTTCCCTTCCAGGATTACCATTGCACAGCTGGATTATATCTGAGATCTGCTCTTTCTTCTGCTCAAGTGGCAGAATACAGTCAAGGAAAGATGTTTTGAACAAGTATAGAGTAGCATGGAATTAAAAACTAAAAAAAAACTTTAAATAAAAGATCTACTGAAAAGAAATGGAGCAATATCATCTTTTGAAAAGAAGCAGCAGAAACAAAGAAAATAAAACAACATGCAAGATAATTCAAGAAAAACAAACTGCTAGAGAAATTATCTGACACTGTTCTAGTTTGTTTTATTTAATTTTGAATAAACCCCTCATTAATTTCCTACAAAATAGAGCTCCGAATTCTAGACTGAAAATATAAAGTCTTAATAACCGCATACGGCAATTACCCAAGTTATTACTTTTGGATATCAAGTGCTAACAATACAGCTCAAAGAAGATAGAAGCTCTTGATGCAATGAGTGAACAATAAAACTGCATGCATCAATTCAAATAAAGAGTCTATTCAGTTTTTACCACTGATTTTAAAATAAATGCGAGAAAGCAATTACATCAAGCTATCTCAGCTCCAACTCAGCAAACAAGGGATCATTGTCAATAAAAAAACTACATGAAGTAAGGAGATTAATGTTGTATAAATGTACACAAATAAAACAATTGGAGAGACTATGGAAGCTAAGAGCTGGTTTTTAGAAGTCATTGTACTACAGTTTCTGGAATATTTGAAAAAAAACTTCAAAATTCAACTAAATGCTGCTAATGTTTTTTAAATACTCTAAGGTACTTCTGCGGATGTTTGCAGGAAGCAAAATAAATAATTGTGCAGTCCAAGAAAATAAATGTTTTTTTTTCAACAATTCAATTCCTATTCTGCAAGGAATATTGCAGAATCCAATCCAACTGCAAGTTAGATTTATGCTACGAGTAACAATCAAAATTGCCTTCCAGAGCCACTTCAAACACCTTCCACCACCTGTACTGCAGAATTACTTGATTGGTGTTTTTTTTCTCAAAATAATAATGAATACTTTGAAGGAACATGAATAAAGGCCTCGTTTTCTGAACACAACCCTTCCCCCCCCCCCCCCCCCACACTAGATCATTGCCAAATATTAAAATTTTTTAAAAAATAATTTATTGTTCCATACAAAAAAGCATTCCATAGACAAAATAATGTATTCTACTTGTTTAATATTGAAACTACAATTAATACAAGGTTGACAAGGGATGGCTGGCCTTATAATTCTACTTGTGTCGCAATTTTTATTTAAATACATAATAATTGTCTCTTAAAAGTACTCACATTTATTTTTAAAATAAAGCCTTATCTTCCTCTTTCTGCTTTGATCGATATTTCTCCAATAAATCTCTTAAAAATATCTACAGAAAATTCCAGAAAGTAACGAACATTCAGCAAGCTTGAATGCAGTATCATGAATTGCAAATACACGCTGGTTAGTTAGCTGAATGAAAACAGAGTAGTCTTTCTACAAAGGTGAACAATCCACTCAATTGAAAAAACTCATTGCTTCAATGAAAACAAATTGATAAAATTACTTCTAAACTGCAGCCACTTCAGACTGACATGTTGAAGTCTGACAACTTGTCCAGCAAAATTTGAAATATTAATTTTCTTTCGTGACAAATTGGGTTTCTTTTTGATTTCAACAAATATGGATACTATAAGAAAGTTTGAAAACAAATACAATGTGAGCCAATAATTAGAACTCTGTGGAAAAGACCCATAAACACAAACGTTTGGACAATGTTTAAATCAGGTGGATTATGTCTAATGTTGTGCCACTTAAGTAATTCAAAGATCACGTTTACCCAAACCCATATCCCTTCTCTGTAACCTTTTTAGGGAAAATCAGTACAAAAACATTCAAAAAATTTAAAATTTTAGCACAGTAAAAATATTTTTAAATTTTAGAAAAAAAACTAAAATACAAAGCTGCAAGTTTTCAAAGCCAATTAGGGAGAATTTAACCCAATATCCCTTTTAGCACTCGGTGTTGTACCAAAATTAGCATGTTAAAACTATGTTTACATAAATACATAAGCCGAAGAATAAGATGCCATGTTTTAAACGCATTGCCTTTATTAGTTCAGAACTGGACAGGAGGAATCCTAAATAAATACTGCCTGGTGCTGCGAGAAGCATTGTTAATAAAATAAAAACAGTGTATTCCTTTCCTGTTAAATGATGGAAATTGCATTGAGTCAGGTAAATAAATGATGCAACGAAAAAAAAAGCTAAAGAGGAACTTAGTGGGCAAATTGCAAATCTAAGTGGTTAGAAACGACAGAGAACACTAGAGAACTACTAATACAAAGTGGTCCGGAAATGGAGCATCAAAGTGTTTTGATAGTAGTAACGCAAAAGATTGAAAGGATTAAATTTCTTTTGCAGAGGTCAGGTAGATAAGCAGCAAACTATTCCAAACTTATCGGTTTTTGATGTGAAATCTCATCTGTACTTTTACTTTTATCTTTATTGAATCTCCGTGTTTGTTTTCCTCCACTCATTAATATTCATAATTACAATGCTCCTAAGGTGATCTTAAATCAACTTTTTCTTTTGAAAGAAACACGCTTTCCCTCATCCGTATCCACCGCATAAGTAATTTAAAATCTTTTTTCTCTGCCTCAAGAAGTTGTGTTCTGACCTTTATTAGATTTCTAGTTGCTCCCGCCCACAAATACTAACCTTGAACCCTAAATACCAATCCATAGTTATTTGTACCATAGTTGCAAAATAAATCCACTGTTCAAGATCTGAACAAGTGCGTACAGTGCCAATTTAGCTTTTTCATTAAGGCCAATTAATTTTATTCAATACATATAATTGAGATAGATAAAATAAATAGTAGTGAGAAATAAAAACAGAAGAATTCTTGAATTATACAAGTCAATTTTCAAATTTACTTCGATAGTTGCAGCTTTTCATTTTTATCTTTAAATAAAAATGGATGGAAAGCAGAAAAAAGTACAGTTGTTAAATGACTAACCTTGTGTTTCTGTTTAAATCTACCTTAAAAGCAAATTAACTACACTTAAAGTTTGGACAGTAAAAAGCCTACTTTTCGAAATGTACTTTTCTTTGAAAGTTTAGGACATGTCAGTATGTCAAAATGTCTACATAAACGGCAAATGGAAACTACAATTATTTACCCCAGCAGTAAGGAATGTGATCTCTAGAAAATAAACTGTGCCGACTCTTAAAATGCAATCTCTACCCCCTTCCCCGCCTTTTCCCCCCAGCATTCATTGAGATGAAACGGGAATCTCATGATATACACAATAACGTGCTATGTATTTTAGTGAACAACAAAAAGACAGGAGTATAAAACTCATTATGCTTTTTATTTTACTATTGCATTACACCACCCAAAAGAAAATCCCTTTAGTCTTCATTTATCCTGACTTTACCGTCTTTGTTGGCTATTAGCATAAAGCCCACAATCTAGTCTGGGTCATGTTCAATGGATTTACACCTGTTGCTAATGCAGACCAAAAACTAGGCTGCAAAACTCTGAGTCACTGTCTGTGTGAAGTTTGCACATTCTCCCCGTGTTTGCATAGGTTTTGCCACCACAACCCAAATATGTGCAGGGTAGGTGGATTGGCCACGCTAAATTGCCCCTTAATTGGAAAAAATGAATTGGGTACTCTAAAGTTAAAACAAAACTAGGCTCCAAAAGAATAAACCAATGCTATGTTCCTGGTGTAAATAACAAACTGTATGAATACATCTTGGATAGGATGCCTGTAGAAAACGAGGGTGGGGCAAATTTCTTAAAATTTAAACCAAATTAATATGAAGGACAAAATAAAAACTTTGGTTTATTTTCGAATGTGTAAACAAAGTCGTTGCATCATAATTTGTTAATTCCCGATACATTAAAACCAGTTAGACCATTCTTCTATACTGCAAATGACAGTGGTGGGATAAATTGTACGAATGACTGATTTATTTCAAAATATCACGGCATTCATTTCACACTGTACCAAAATCTATATATATATATATATATATATATATATATATGTTATTCTAATAGCAAAGATACCCACAGCCTGGCATTGTTAGGTTTTTTCTTTTGAAAACATCTTGGAAGCAGATTGCTTATCAGAAACCCAGTCATACTACCACTGTATAAAATTGAAATTATAAATATTAAAAAAATATATTTAAAGGAATGAGATTAGGCACAACGTAAATTTGCAAAACGATGGTTTTTGAAACCATTTCATTCTGCCAGTCACATCCATTATTGAACAGGATTCAATAGTGGAAATCTGGAATTCATAAATATATAACAACGAAGTGAAACCAAAACATCTCTCAAGAGACGCAGCAGAAAACATTATTAAAATGTCCTCCTTGGTTCATGAGTGGTTTGTACCTCAAGATTTAAGCAATGCATTTGATACAGTCACAGGCAGAATAAAATAAGCTAAGACAAATATTTTAACTTATAATACTGGAAAGTAATTACAGATGTTTACAAAGATTAAAATCATATACCATTTCACATCAAAAATAGAAAATACTGGACAATTGCAGCAGGTCTGACAGCATCTGTGGAGAGAGAAGGGAGCGAACATTTTGAGTCTGGATGACTGTCAACCTTCACCATGAGAATAGATTAAAATGCTAATCGCCATAAATTCTACTAAAACAGAAGTCAAAAAAGTCGGGACAGATCCATTAAGGTATTAATCCAACTAAATGTTACTGAGCAGAACAATTCCACGACAATCAAAATACATGCTTTAAATATTCAAAGAATTCAATATTCCAAACTATCATTCTATGTTTTGTGTTTTATTTTTATTTTTTTAATAAACATTTAATTGAGGTATTTTTTGGCATTGAACAGCAGCAATATAAACAATGTACATGAAAATATAAACATAGTGCAAATACCACCACCCTCCCCAACAGGTCCCACCATTAATTAACCCCTAATCTAACCCCCCCCGCTGCTGACGATTAATTCTCCGTGAAGAAGTCGATGAATGGTTGCCACCTCCGGGCGAACTCGAACAGTGACCCTCTCAAGGAGAACTTAATTTTCTCCAGACAGAGAAAGCTAGCCATGTCCGATAGCCGGGTCTCCGACTTCGGGGCTTTGAGTCCCTCCATGCTAGTAATATCTGCCTCCAGGCTACCAGGGAAGCAAAGGCCAGAACGTCTGCCTCTTTCTCCTCCTGAATTCCCAGATCCTGCAACACCCCGAAAATCGCCACCTCTGGACTCAGCCACCCTTGTTTTTAATACCTTGGACATGACGTCAGCAAACCCCTGCCAAAATCCCCTCAGCTTTGGACATACCCAGAACATGTGGACATGGTTCGCTGGTCCTCCCGCACATTTTGCGCACCTATCCTCCTCCCCAAACAATCTGCTCATCCTGGCCACTGTCATGTGAGCCCGGTGAACTACCTCAAATTGAATCAGGCTGAGTCTGGCACAAGTTGCGGTGGCATTGACTCCAATTAACGCGTCTGCCCAAACGCCCTCCTCCACCTCTCCCCACAGCTCCTCCTCCCACTTTCGCTTCAGTTCCTCCGTCTCCTCCCATCCCATAAGTTCCTTATAAATGTCAGAAATGCTCCCCTCACCTATCCATCCTCTGGAAACGACCCTGTTTGAATCCCCCTTAGTGGCAGGAGTGGGAAAGTTGGTACCTGTCTACGCAGGAAGTCCCGCACCTGCAGATATCAAAATTAATTTCCCCCTGCCAATGCAAACTTCTCTCAATCCCCGCTCTCCGCCATATTCGGAACCCCAATCCATCCTCCCAGGGGCAAACCGTGATTATCGCAGATTGGGGACCAGACCGATGCTCCCACTGCTGCCACATATCTCCTCCACTGCCCCCAGACTCTCAAGGCCGCCACCACCATTGGGCTGGTGGAGTACCGCGCCAGCGGGAACGACAGAGGCGCAGTTACCAGTGCCCCCAAAACTTGTGCCCTTGCAAAAAGCCGCCTCCATATGCACCCATGCTGACCCCACCCCCCAGCAGCCACTTCCTAATCATGGCTATGTTAGCCACCCAGTAATAATTGCTAAAGTTCAGAAGCGCCAGCCCTCCCTCTACCTGACTCCGCTCCAGCATTACCCTCCTCACTCGCGGGAACTTGCCCCCCCCCATACAAAGCCCACTATAACTTTATTGACCCGCCTTAAAAAGGACCGCGGAATGAAGATGGGGAGACATTGAAATACAAACAAGAATCTCGGGAGGACCGTCATTTTCACCGTTTGGAGTCGACCAGCTAGAGACAATGGGAGCACATTCTATCTCCGGAAATCATCCTTCATCTGATCCATCAACAGGGCCAAGTTCAATTTATATAGCCGGTCCCAATCCCGCGCCACTTGGATACCTAGGTACCTGAAACTGTCCCCTACCAATCTAAACGGCAGTTCCCCCAGTCGCCTCTCCTGGAATGCAAACATCTCGCTCTTCCCCACATTCAGCTTATACCCTGAAAACCGGCCGAATTCCCCTACAATTCCCATAGTTTCTTCCATCCCCTCAATTGGATCTGAAACATACAGAAGCAGGTCGTCCACCCTGTGCTCCACCCTCCCCCCCCCTTCCCCCCTCCCCCTCCCCCCCTTCCCCCTCCCCCTCCCACCCCCCCCCCCCGGACCAACCCCTTGAGACCCTCTGAGCAATTGCCAGCGGCTCTATAGCCAGCGCAAACAGCAGTGGGGAGAGGGGGCATCATTTCAGGATAAGCAAAATTGTGGCCTGTGACATCATCTGGGGCAGAACCCCTCTTTCCCATGCCTCATTAAACACCTTCATCAGCACCGGACCCAATATCCCGGATAACGTTTTGTAAAACTCCACTGGGTACCCATCCGGTTCAAGCGCCTTACCCGACTGCAGGGCCTTCAAGTCCTCCAACCTCTCTTCCAATCCTATCGGGGCCCCCAGTCCTTCTACCAGCTCCCCGTCCACCTTCGGGAAAGTCAGCCCCCCCAGGAACTGCCTCATCCCCTCCGGCCCCCAGGAGGTTCCGACCTATACAACCTGCTATAGAAATCCCTGAATGCCTTGCTCACCCGTGCCGAGTCCCCACTAAGTTCCCTTCCCCGTCAATAACTTTCCCTATTTCTCTAGGTGCCTCTCTCTTTCTGAGTTGCTGTGCTAGCATCCTGCTGGCCTTCTCACCATGCTCGTAGATCGCCTGCCTCACCTTTCTGAGCTATTCCACTGCCCTCCCTGTGGTTAACAAGCCGTATTCCGCCTGTATCCTCCGTCATTCCCTTAAAAGCCCTATCGCTGGAGTCTTTGCGTATCTCCTGTCGACTTGTAGAATCTCCTTTACCAGTCAGTCTGTCTCTGCCCTGACCGTCCTGTCCCTGTGAGCCAGGATCGAGATCAGCTCTCCTCTCACCACTGCCTTCAGCACTTCCCTTGAGGCCTCCCCCGTATCATTTATCTGCAGGAACCCCTTGCTGTAATAATAATAATAATCTTTATTGTCACCAGGATGCTGCCTGGAATGGAGGGCATTAGCTATGAGGAGAGGTTAGATAAACTCGGTCTGTTCTCACTGGAACGATGGAGATTGAGAGGCGACCTGATAAGAGGTCTACAAGATTATGAGTGGCATGGACAGAGTGGATAGTCAGATGCTCTTTCCCAGGGTAAGAGAGTCAGGTACTAGGGGACGCAGGGGAAAAGTTTAGAACTAACGTGCGAGTCAATGTTTTTTACACAGAGGGTGGTAAGTCTATGGAACGCACACCGCTTCGTCCGCCAATAGCCCAACATACAACCTCCATTGCAGGTGCTGATTGCTATCTTTACTAACCTGCAGGTCAACCCAGTGTGGAGCATGGTCCGAGATTGTGATCGCCAAGTACCTAGTGTCCGCCAACCCTGCCAGCAAGGCTCTACCCAAAACAAAGAAATCGATCGATTATGCACGTGTGAGTAGAAGAAGAACTTCTTCACCCTCGATTGCCTAAATCTCCATGGATCCAAACTACCCCCCCCCCCATCTGATCCATGAACCCTTTCAGTTCCTTTGCCATTGCTGGCACCCTGCCCGTTTTCCAGCATGAACGATCCAGGCTGGGATCAATAACTGTATTAAAATCCCCTCCCATGATCAGCTTGTGCGAGTCTAGGTCCGGTATCTTCCCCAACATCCTCTTTATAAATTCACTGTCATCCCAATTTGGCACATATACATTAGCCAGCACTACCTTCATTCCCTCCAGCTTACCCCTAACCATAATATATCGACCCCCCACATCCAAAACTATTCTACCCACCTCAAATATTACTTGTTTATTAATTAAGATCACAATCCCTGTAGTCTTTGTATCCAGCCCCGAGTGGAAGACCTGACTGACACAGCCTTTCCTCAATTAACCTGGTCCATTACTCTAAGGTGCATCTCCTGCAGAATTACCACGTCCGCCTTCAGTTCCCTCAGATGCGTGAACACACGTGGCCTCTTAACTGGCCCATTCAACCCTCGAACATTCCAGGTGAACAGTCTAGTGTGGGGGGGGGGGGAGGGGGGGGGGGGGGGGGCGAAGTGCCCCCCCCCCCCCCATCACCTCCGCCCCCCCCCCAGGCAGCCCCCGCCACCGACCTCCTCTCTGTCCCTCAACCGAAGTCCCTCCTTCATCAGCAGAACAACTACCCCCTTCCCCCTAGCAACACCACTCTGAAACCTAATCCATACAATAAACTGAACATATGCACACCCCCCACTAAGCTTCCGTGAGCTAGCTCACCCAGCTAGCTTGGTGGCCCCCGCCCCCAGCGCCAAAAAGTCTCCCACCTATTGTTCCCTCACTCCCCTCCCCCCCCGCTCATACAAACAAATTCCCTCATCTAACAATCCCCACACAATCACCCAGCTGAAAAAAACAAACACCGCAACCCAAACAAGCACATCTCCATCCCACTAAAGTGCACATCAAAGAGAAAGTCATTGCCAACATCCACCAAAAAGAAAACCCGAAAACGGAAAAACTCCCCCCCCCCCAACAGAACTAAAAAACAAAAGAAAAAAAAATTAAAAAGAGACCCAATACAAGCCAAAAAGTTGCATCAACATTCGAGAGTTCTTAGCCCCCCACAAGTCCTTTTCTTTTCGCGAAGTCCAGCACGTCTCCAGGCGACTCAAAATAATGATGCTGGTCCTCATATGTGACCCAGAGACAAGCCGGATGCAGCAGTCCAAACTTCACCTGCTTCTTGAGGAAGATTTACTTAACTTGGTTGAAGCCTGCCCTTTTCCTAGCCACCTCCACACTCAGGTCCTGGTACACCTGCAGGAAACATTTGTCCCATTTACAGCTCCGCGATCTATGTTTTGTGTTTTGATAGCAATCCTATACAGACTGTGACTCTTAAACTGGTTAAAAATCTTCCAAGCCACTTTAGAGCATCAGCAGCCTATAGGAAACAGAGCGATACTTCCTTAAAAATTTTTTTTAAATCTTCTCATTACCAGATTACTTAAAATATGGCATTCAAGTTTTCCTCTCTTTAAAACAGACAGGGAAAAAAATCCACAACATATTCTTAACTAAACCAACTGCAACCAGAGCCCAAACCACACGATGAAAGCCTTGTATCCCAGAATTAGTATTTATTAGAGCAGATTACAGAGTCATTGCTTTCTTAAATTGAGGTATTGCTGGAGAGCTCAGTGAGTCAACATAATATTGAGATGTATCCTTCAATTAAGCTTTCTTTCTAATTTCATCTTGAAAGATTGCCACAGCCCAGAATCTGAATCATGTTAAACCTCTTCTGCCACTAGCATTTTCAGCTACCTATCAAATCATTTTTTGTTCACTTCATTATTTAGTAGTTTCATTTTATTGGAACTGTTTATAATTCATTTCCACTGTTTAAAGAACTGACTTTATTAAATCATTCAGTTAATTCAGAAAAGTTAAGTTTTGCTCAATTTAATCAATATTTTGGATAGTGTGTAAATTTGTTGTGTACAATATGTACTTGCTTTGATATGCTATTGACTTTATTGTTTAACCATGAGGATTTATTCTTTTCTTTTACTGGAGTTCTTGAGTGGCAAAAGCAATAAAAATCCATATCATGTGTGATAGAACAAGTTACCCAATGAGAAGTTTCACAAAAATCAACTGTCACCCGAGTTAACTGGGTTGGTTAATTGCTGCTCCCAGCAATACATCTTCTTTGTATGCATTGCAGAAAATATATTTACCTTCGACAAGTCTGTTTTTTAAATCTAGAATGTACATACTTAAACATTATTTGAATCCAGTGTATAAACACTGATATAATCTTGCACAAAGATAATCACAGCCTTGATCTCCTGCAATATAAAGTCAACCGGACTACAATCTTCTCAACCCCTCAGACTGGAATCTAAAGCCAATGAATCCAGCCTTCCATGGTCCACTGTAATACAGCAAAATGAGGACCTTTGATGTAGGTGTCAGGATATTAAATAATTCTTTGATGAAATGTCTCACCTGTACATTTGCGCTAAACATCATTGCCTGAAGCATATTGATTTAATAGTTAAGATCTTCAAGAAATTAGATCTATAAGCACAATTAATTATAGGTTATGGGTATCTAATTCGATCTAATGGATTTACAGTACTTAACTGTAATTTGGAATGATGCATGTTTATGAAATCAGTGATATTTTACAATAGTTCTACCATTTTGTTTCTTGTTGCAGCCACAAGCATTTTGGGTTGGGTGGGGCTGTGGGAGAGAGCTGCCACATAAAATTAAGAAAGTTGGACCATGGGCTGGATTCTCCCAAAATGGGACTATGTCCCCATGCCGGCGTATTAACGGTGGAGTTTTACGCCAGAGATTCTTCTCAAAAAGTTGAGCAACTGGGGCTGGTTTAACACAGTGGTCCAAACAGCTGGTTTGTAATGCAGAACAAAGCCAGCAGCGCAGGTTCAAATCCCTTATCGGCCTCCTAGAACAGGCGCCGGAATGTGGCGACCAGGGGCTTTTCACAGTAACTTCATTGAAGCCTACTTGTGACAATAAATGATTATTATTATTATTCAATGCCTGCAGGGGGCTAGCAGATACCCGGAGTGATTCTCGCAGCTTTAGCTGTGGATACAGGCCCCTGCACTTCCAGTTTGGAGTCCTCGCATGCGCACCCCGACGACATCCAGCGGCCGCGCCGAGCTCCATGGTGAATTCGGACCGCAGAGCCAGACGGAAAAATGAGATTCCCCTGATCGGCCACGCACCCGAGCATCTAACCACGTGGATCTAATCCCCGGCTGCCTATAAAGGTCCCCCCCCCCCCCCCCCACCGCCCCCGAACAGGGCGGCCGCGTAGCCGACACGCCAGCATCCCGACCGGCAATAGGTGTTTAGTTCCACACTGTCGGGAACTCGGTCGGTCGGGAGTGGAGAATTGCTGGCTGGCCTCTGTCAATGGACCCCCAGCCCGTGGCATACTCCACAGTAGTGCCGATTTTCAGGTCCCGGAGAATCGCCGAACCGGCGCCGGGCCCGATTATGTCGTGAAAGTGGATTCTCCACCCCCGAGCTGGCCGCGATTTTGGTGTGGGTCTGCAGAGAATCCAGCCCCATGCCTTTGAGCATTTTCCCTTTTTGGGTGAAGAAACCAAGTCGAAACAGCATGTTCCTCATCTTTTCAGCACTTCACAGATAGTACCTATGACACAAAAATGTATAATCACAAAGAAAAGTTTACACAGAATTGTCACTCATCTTGTAAAACTCAGCCTACCCTCCACTCAAAATTCAATTCTCTGACATTAGAAATTAAATAACTCCTCTTGTCACTCACCTCGTGATGAAGTCGCAAATTTGCCCAAAATGATTTGTGCACATTTACACTGAACTCTGTAGTCATACTTATGCAATCATTTTTCTTTAAATAATTCCGTGTCACTTTTCTTGCAATTTATAATCAGATAGCACTCTTGCTTGTAAAATGCCTCAAATCTTTTCTTATCCCGTCCCACCATTTTCTTGAGCACACCTCTTCACTAGAGGCTGCCTAGCTTCAACATCTGAGGACTGACTAACTCACCACAGCATACAGCAAACCATTTATCTCCCACCTAAAATACTGCGACACAATTATTCTTCACTGAACTTCAGAAGAATAAAATCAGTTTTCAAAAACCTTTCTTGGCAATGACATCAGGAATACGTTGGAATATTTCCAAAGATGTACAAATCAGTAAGAGTAGAGGTTGGGCAGTAATTGTGCATTTTTTGTCAAAGTTATTCCAACTAAAACACAAGCAGCAACTTCCAATGAAAAGAAACAAATTAAGGATAATTATGTCTTTCCTTCATTAAAAAAAACAAAACAAAAATTATAGGCAATAACCCAAGGCTATTATCGAAGTGGAGTGAATAATTAACGTTTACATTTTCTTTGCCCTCAGTTTGTATAAACAACTTTCTTTTTTAAATTTAAAAAACGAGTGTGAATTAATCTTAGCGCTACGTTAGTGTAAGTTAAGCAATGACTGAATTTCAACCAGCTCCAGTTATTTCTCCTTAGCCTAGACGACCATGATTTAAACATTCTAGCTTTTTGTTGTAACTTATTTTGCACACTTGAAATAAAAATAACAAAACCGTCACGTATTGGAATGCCAAATGTAATTTGTGCCGTAAATCTTATATTTTACTTTTTTTAAATTCTAGTACCTTATGTACAAGTAACAGAATTGTCTTTCCCTGTTCCTTACATTTTCAATTGAAGTACGAAGAATTTATGGCAGAACTGTTAAAGTCATCTTTGTATTGAGAAACTCCATTAGATATTTTGCAAGTAGATATAGAAAACAAGGCCAATAAAATCATAAATTAATTTAAATTATCTATCAATGTCAGAAATCAATAGAATGCATGATAAGTAGCAGCAAGATATGATAAATCTTTTCATTCATTTAGGGCCTGGTCACCTCAAGAGTGGGATATTTATCACTTCACACAAGAGACCAAGAAACATTTGTTATATAGAATCACTGCACCATTAGAGGTGCTATCTTTCAAATGGAACAGTAAATCTAGGCTCGGACTGTCTGCTCAGTTGGACATGAAAGATCCTGTGGTATTAACAAAAATAAGAAGCACCGTGTTTTCCTGGTATTGTGGTAAATCTTCTATTAATCAGCAACACGAAAAACAGATTAACTGATTGTTATATCCCGTACAGGTCTTACGGGGTAAGGATGATCCATTACACCGTGGAGATTGCAGAATATGATCTTCCCCCAATAAGGGGGTGGGGGATCGTTACCAAGGTTCATGTGTCTTCGTATAAATAGAGGCGGTCAGTTAGGCACTGACTAGAGAAGACCCAGAATTACTGAAGCTGCACATAGTTAACATGCTAAATAAAGTAAGTTTTACAAAACTGATCATTCATCTCATTTACTGTTTTTGGGCCTTGCCATACTTATCGGCCCTGCTTGGCTATTAACATGACAGGGACGGGAACATTTTCCTGCTGCAGAGGTCAACGGGAAACCACGTTGCAGCCCTGACCTCATTAATTATGCAGCCCTGACCTCATTAATTATGCATGGAGGTTAGGACCTTATTCTGTGGTGGGGCAGGATTGGTTGCATGCATCTCACCATCATATCTGGGTGCCATATTTAAAAGTGGCCCAACGTCACTGACCCACTGTTGAAGAAAAATGGTGGACCCCTGGAAGAAAAGGATGGGCGTCCTGAAAAAAAAGATGAATCTCCAGGAACATGCTGAGGCTGGAAAAAGAATCTCCTTAGCTGGAAGATAGACACTTAAGACAACACACTGCTGTGGTGTTCTGGGATCCCGGGTCGCTGGTGGCCTGCACCCTGAGTTCTGGAGACAGCTCCAAGCATTCATAAAGTCCTGACTTCTGCTGCTACATCACATTGTTCTAGGTGTGTTCTGAACCGGCACATTTTCCCGCTGGCGTTACGGAGAATCGGGAGATCAGGCCTTCATTTGCATCCTATTAGCAGGATGCAAATCAGTTGTATGGGGGCCACAAGCGGATTTCTCGATCCATCATGGTGGGCATCAGCAGAAGCATCAGCGAAACGTACACTGGCATAAATGCAATTTCCGAAATCTACCCCCCACCTGTCATTGAACCTGCCAGTGGGGGCATAGGAGAATTCTGCCTTGTACTTCAATAGTGATCAAACGTTGTGAAGCCTGATGGAATATAACGTCACATGGTGATACCCCTATCTCTACTATTGTCCATCTACTCAAGCTTTTAAAAAACAAAATTAACATAGTTAAAATTCATTGTGCACCCCAAGTTACCCAAAGTCTGACTCTTCAGGCAAGGGTTTAGGTGCTGTCAAGGTAAGAAATGAAGGGGATGGGCCTGAAAATACTGACACTGGCCAGCACGATGGTTTCAAGACTCCATTCCTGGTTTCGGCCATTTCAGGGCTGGGAGGTCTGCCCACTCCCACAAGGCAGACAGTCAATTAGATTTGTTGAGAGCTTTTAGGCAATGAGGCTGAATGGAATCTTCCAGACGTCCTCCAGTTTTCCAAAGTGACTGGAGAAACTATCTAGAGGTGGGCACCCAGTACCAATGCTGCATGCCCACCAATGCAAGCCTATACCAATCTGCTTTGCCAGAGTAGTAGCGTGACTGCTTTTTCTCATTTTCAATTGAATTTTTCAAACGGTTACTGAGAGGATACCATCACCTTTGAAGCTCCCTCTCAGTTACTTATGGTTCATTACAGCCGGGTGTTCCTCTAAAACTGGGTGACTTCTGATTGGTCCTTCAGCTTCTGGAGCCTGCCCACCATCCTTAATTGAACAGGGAAACCTTCTTCATTCCAATAAAGAGGGCACCCCAGCCCAAATTTCAGCAAGTAACTGTTTTGGGACCTAAAAACACTCTCAGCTCATGTTTACCACACCTAAAGTAAAAATTCAGCCCTTCCTAGCAGCTGACCAAAAAGGATCATCTTATCGGACTGTTCCTCTCTCACCTTAAACTGCAGACTACACCTTCTGACTCCAGATTAGAGACTGAAATGTTTGTTTCTCACTCTGACATAACTTCACAAATCTCTACACATGGCAAATGACAATGGCCTTCTCATTACACATACCAATGCTAACTCAGAATGTCTTAATAAGAGATTTGCTAATTTTTTAGCATATAAAGCTGGTCAGTCTCTCTCTGTTATCTGAGGGAATTTTAGCCTTATCCACCAGGAAGACTTACTTACCTCTTAACTTCCTACTCTGCTCCCACTGTCTTCTATTTTAACCTGATCACTGAGCAGGTTATAAGGGCAGCACCTGAAGCTGAAGGGTTCCTTGATAATTAGGACATGGTGGTTACTTGACCAGTGAACTTCCTGCCAAGTGAAGATAGTGGGAAGAGGATTTGGAGCCAGATTTTTAAAGTTCTGTTTTTGTAAACTGCTTTGAGAAAACTTAAACCTGCTTTTTGTGGTCAGAAGGGGAACACACTGGGTCCCACAAAGAAAGGTTATGTCTCATTTGCCTTGGGCATTTCCCTTTCCCGATGATGACCTCTAAAAACCCTGGGCGGGATTCTCTAATCCCGCGGCAGAGTGTCCACGCTGTCGTAACGCCACCGCATTTTACGATGGCGTGAACGGGCCGACCTGACGACTAATTCTGGCCCGCAAAAGGGCGCCGACTGAGAGTAGGTGTGGACGGCGCCAGCAGGACTCGGCATTTTTACTATGGCCACTCGGCCCATATCCGGGCCGTGAATTGGTGGGCCGGCTGCGGAGAGCGCCCCCCAACCGGTGCCGCACCAACTACGCCGGCACAAATGGCACCGATTCTCCGCGGGTGGCGCCGATTCTCCGCTCCGCGGAGAATCAAGTGCCGTCGTCGAGGCGGCGTGGCGCGATTCATGCTGGTTGCGGGGATTTTCCCGCCCCCTTTCTGGTGCTGAGACCTCTTCTTTTGGGCCTGGCCAAAATTACAGCCCAAACCCCTGGTTTGCTTCCATCAGTTTTAGGCGGTCAACTGACAACACTCAAATGAGGTAAAATTACCTGGGCCTAATGCTGCCAAGGGAGAAGAGGTTTTGCAATTGGCTCCCACCCACCTGATTTCCATTCTATATTAAAGTAGTGGCTTTGAAGTTCTGTGAAACTCCAGCTGAAATTAAACAAAATTCACCTGGACATCCAACACAAGAGTTGGCTATTAACATTCTGATCCATCATCAACCAGATGATTAATAACTTGGGAGCATCCAAGTCTTGGGAATCCTCATCAATGGCCTTGATACATCAGGTCGGAGTTAAAATCTATACATTCCACATGGACAAACGGCCTCTAAAAGTATCTGGTGGATATCTATGGTGCTTTGTTCCCAATAAATTTGTTTTAATCCAATTTGAAAGTTATTTTCTTCAATCTGTATGTTATCCTATGCCACTTTACACATTGTGATTAACAGCAAGTAGCCCTTTTGTTAATCAGCATAGTGGCGCCCAGTGTCCCAACATCAAAACTCGAGTGATACACATGCCCCTCCCATCCTTTCCGCAGCCTTGTTTGACCTCGGAGCCTCAGATGGGTCTCCTGTAAAAAAAACAGATCAGCTTTCAAACTTTTCAGGTGGGAAAACACCCAGGACCTCTTTCCTGGGCCATTTAACCCCCTCACATTGCATATAAACCACCCCATCCTCCATTAGGATCAGCCATATCCACCCGTGAGGCAATCCAGCAGGCCCCAACCTGCAGCAGCTCCAGGCCCATAACCTCCATCTTCCCCCAATCAAGGCAGACACCAGACAACAACCCACCGAGAACCAGAAACTCCCCTCCCCCAATACAAAACAGAAATAAAAAATCTAAGCTTGTTACCTTGAAGATCAAAAGAACCCCCCCCCCCCCCCCCCCCACCCCCCCCAGGTAACCAGCTGCAGCCATCTCTCCCTCTCCGCTCCTGTTAACTGCTAGCAGGGTGACCCCACCCAGGGTGAACAAACTCTTTCAAACAATGAATAAACAATCAGCCCCCCTATCCATATCCAATTTTAATACTAAACACGATAAGAAAAAAAGAAAACCACGCCAAATCCCCTCCCCCAGACAGCTCCAACAATACAATATCCAACCCCCAATTTTGCCCAGATACAACCCCCACCAACAAGCCCCAAAACAATATTACGCCCTCCGCCACTTTTGCAGCAAATCCCACACAAAAATATAGATACAGAAGAACTTAATAATAAACAAACAGAAAAGCCCATCGTCCTCAAGCACCAGTTCCCCCCCCCCACCCATCCCAATTTATGTCTTCAAACAAAGACATTTGCTTTCTCCGGCGCACCAAAATAATAGTCTCTGTCCTTGTAGAGAACCTGAAAATGAGCCAGGTAGACCATCCCAAATGATACATTGCTCCTATAGAGCGCAGCCTTGGCCTTCTTAAGCGCTGCTTCTGTTCCTGCCAGATCTGCCCCAACGTCCTGGTATATTCTGAAGGCATGACACTCCCATTTACCATCACGATGGTCCTTCGCCCATCTCCGGACCCACTCCTTTTTCATGGAACCTGACCATGATCACCCGTGGTAGCTCCACCCGATCTGGATTTCTGCCTCAATGATCGATTGGCCCGGTCCAACTCCGGAGGGGTGAGAATGATCCCTCACTCACCAACTTTACAATCATCTCAGAGATGTAATACGTGGTGTTTGCACTTTGCAGGCCCTCCGGCAGCACAACACTTCTTACATTCTGGCATTTATGCGATTCTCCAGATCATTAACCTTGCCCCTTTACACTCTCCGCTAGGAACACCAGCTCTGCCTCCTAAGAAACAATCCGTTTGCTATGAGCGCCTCCTCCTTCTTGATTGGCACCTCCTGGACCTCTATCCGTTGATCCCCCTTGTCCAAGGACACCCAAATAGGTGCCATGGCCTCCTCAATCGCCTTCACCAGATCCTCAGCAACCGCCTTTTGCTACTTTAAAATTTTTCTTGTTAAGAAGTCCACCAACTTCTCGGCCGTCCACTGAGGATGCATCAACACACCGAGACCTCCATCATTTTCTCCCCTTCTGGGGCACGAGGACCTTCTGAATCTGACGAGAATCCCTTGCCTGGATTTTGCCTTGTATTGTACCCACCAGACATCACTCACAAGAGGATCGTATTCTCTCATACTGCACCAATTTCTTCCTCAAAGGCATGCATTAACTAGGCAAGAAGGCCCAAGAAACCAAATCCCCTGGCAGAAGCCACCACTTGTGTGACTGTTCACCTCAGCCACCACTGGAAGTCCAATTGCTACAACCTTTGACCTTTGACCCAGATTCCATTGATGAGTGCTGCATAACACTCCACAAAACACTGCATTTACCTTTTTCAGCACTTATACGTATGAAGAATGAAGTTTGCAGCAACTACTATTTGACCTTTGCGAATTACAGTTGAGTCTTAATGACAAATTTTTATTCATTGGATGAATGTGGCTTACCTTTATTTGGAAATCAGAAAAGGATCCGTTTGAAGTTAATTACTGAAGTTTCAAGGCATGTTGCAAATTCCAATTCCTGGGCAAGACATTGTTGTATAGAGTGTCACATATTATGCAAATTAAATGTTAATTTGGGGAACTCTGAATTAAATATGCTTGCGTAAACTGGTCTATTAGTAGTGAGCTGTGGGAATCTGGACAACTGTGTTTTTAAAAAGGCAGCTGTACTAACTCCCACTGAAAGCATGGCAGAGATCGCTTTCATGTCTTTACAATTTGTGTTTATGAGGTGATAACATTTTTACAAATGCCATCATTTTTGCTTTTTTATATTGCAAGTGACAGACTGACATTTTACAACAGGCTTACAGAAAACACTCTGTCTGCAATGGACATTAACTGTTGAATAGAGATTCATATGCAAATGAGGCAAGGGGCTGAAGAAACTTTCACTCAAAAGCTGCGTATCGGGTCTGACCAACAATGTCTGCAAAACCAAAGAAGGACAAGGATTTTTTTAAAGTGATATTGGGGATAAGCCAGATTTAAGTAACTGGAAGCTTGCTAGATTGTCACTTAACTTGTTCTTTCCAGCAAGGTTTTCCTCAAAAACGCTGCTTTTTCCACCAGTCTATAGCAGCCCTGGAGCAATTGTTAAAAATCTATCAACTTGTAACGTCATCTTTAACCAAGATTAGAAATGAGCTATTTTCATCTTATTTGGTATCTCACCCATTGCAATTACTTTATCAAGCTGTGGTATTTTCTGGGACTAACAGGGAACTCTGCCCGTGCATAACAGTGTGTCCCTGCCACTTCACAACAGCCAGTCCAAATTCAACCTTAAAATAAACCAAACTGCCTTAGAACATCATGGCACGCTGGGGAGAAGGGATACCTAATCATATGTGTGGAGACACAAACAGCAGTATCTTTATCCATACAATAATAATCTTTATTATTGTCACAAATAGGCTGCAATGAAGTTACTGTGAAAATCCCCCTTGTTGCCACACTGAATGTCCAATTCACCTAACAGCACGTCTTTTAGGACTTGTGGGAGGAAACCGGAGCACCCGGAGGAAACCCACACATAGAATAGAAAGTGGACATCAAGTCCGAGAAATCACACCCAGTGTTATCAGAATGTGATATTCTGGTAGAAGGCTGGCATTTGCAGTGCAATCTAGGTATGCCTCACTTCTACCCCATTTACACAGCACAAGAAATCCCAATCTGGAAAATTAGAGGTGGGCATATATCCATCACCCCCACATTTAAACAACAAATTGGGGTTGTATTTTTTCCACTCCACCCTATAAATTCTGCTATCTACACCCAAGAGACATAGACAAGCATGGATTCTATTTTGAGCCCATTGAAGCTCATCAAACTGGTAAAACCAAAAGGAATCAAGTATCAACGTTAAATAAATTAAAAAATGTTGTCCCACCTCATCCTCAGACCAATTCCACCTCTGGCTCTCCCTCTCACAGCAATAGGCTGTCACTCTTAACATCATGATGCTTTCATCAGGCACCCCTGTTGTGTGCTGCTGGTGTTGGTACCTTCCCCTATTATTTCTACCCCTGTTATTGAAATGTATTATTTTAAAGTGTAGTCACCGCTATTATTTTGACAAAAATGATAACTAATTTGTACACAGCCTAGATCCCATAAATGGCAAGTGAGAAGAATGGCCAATTAAGGTGTTTTTGATGGTGTTAGTTAATGGATGAATGTTGGCCAGACATGGGGAGAAATGCTCTTCTCTTCCTCAAGCTGCAATATGGATCTTTTGTGCTCTTTTGAATAGACATGTTTTTAAGAAGCAGTACTTCTGCCAACGCATTATTTCCTCAGTACTAACCAGAAGTGCAGGCCTAGATTATGTGCTGAGATCCTAGAATGGTGCTTGAACCCTTGTCCTTCTAACTTGAGAGAAAAGTGCTGCCGCTGAGCCAAGCTTGCACTTATGATCAAAAGTACACCTTCCTTACTCATTACTTTATATCTTGAGTGGGAGTAGTAGTTATCAAAGTTTAGAATATTTTCAATGATTTTTTTCTCAACAGAAAACTAAGCCTTAAAATGCAAACCATGATCACATTTTCTACACAATCTTATCCTACCCTGATCTAATCTTTTGATTTAGCAAATTATCATAAATGGCAAATATACCATAGACAATGGAGTTTTAACCTAGCTTTCTTTTCGATTTAAGCTGGGGCAGCCTAAATTAAATTCTGAATAGATTTGTGCCTGCAGCACAAAATTGACCAAAATTTGCACAGACCATCATTCAATTAATTATCAGTCACAAATTCTAAAATAATCATGAAAAATTCACAATAGAAGGATGCCTCTTAGAAACAGAGGTTAAAGCATATTGTCATGATAGACTAAAGGATGCATTATCTGACAGATTGTAGTCACCCTACAGATGTTACAAATGAAAATTCCATTCCCTAGCACCCAGCATTCCTCATTTTATATTGAGCACAAATCAAGTAACTGAGAAGCCTATAAAGCACCCTGTATTCAATACTGAAAGGAGTAAAGTAGCCATAAGATTATTATCCTCATGTCCTCTTTCCTCTAATGCAGCACTTGTTAATTTCAACACACATATGCTCTAGAAAACCAGAAGAAAATAAGTTATATCACACAGAGAGGAGGAAAAAACATCAATAGTCAAAAAAAGTCCTACAGGTTAGCCCTGTTGCCTCACGGCGCTGAGGTCCCAGGTTCGATCCCGGCCCCGGGTCACTGGCCGTGTGGAGTTTGCACATTCTCTCCGTGTTTGCGTGGGTTTCACCCCACAACCTAAAAAGATGTGCAAGGTAGGTAGATTGAACACGCTAAATTGCCCCTTTATTGGAAAAAAAATGAATTGGGTACGCTAAATTTATTTTTAAAAAGTCCTACAGGGCTGATTTTTAAAAAATATTACAGTAATCATCAATGGACAGCGATGCCCACAAGGTGATTTATCATAAAATCTCAGCAATAGTTAGTCAGTGATCCTTTGAGCTGTCATAAGTCAGTTAGTCAGGATCACCCATATTTGGTAGCAACTTATTTGGCGGCATTTTACAACCATCATCTGGACTTTAGTGCTCCCCCCCACCACGATCGGCAGCATCAGGGCTTCAATGCCCCCCACCCCCTGGCATCTCCACATAGTGGGAACCCATGCCATACACCCCCAATGGGGCTCCCAGGAGGTCCTGGTCCCACCTCCCGTCATGGTGCCAGCCGTGTCCCTGATCACTTGGGTGTTACACTGGCCTCCGCTAGACAGCAGCAGAGATTCCCACCAGCACGAGGTCATGCTGGCGGGGTGGGGAATGGAGGAGTGAACCTGATTATGTCATCGGTGGTGGTGTGGGGAACGTCTCATTCTTGGATCTCCCTGGCTCAAATCCTCTTGCGAGTCCTCTTGCGAGATTTAGATGCCATAACAGGATTTGCGTCTGCAGAAATTAGGCTCAGAAAATCCCTCCCATTGTTTTTTGTAGTATCAACATTATTTATTATCCCTGTCCCATCCTTCCAATATCTTTCTTCATTTCTTCATGGGGCCATTTTACACTCTTAATCCAATACCCTTGGTACCAATGCATCTCCTTGCATGTTATTCTGCACTTAGAATGCAATTAGACAAGTTAACCCACCCATGCAAATGATTGAAGTACTCCTTCCAAAAATGCACTTTCTCATTTCCTATGAAAGCCCAAAAGTGGCAAGAATAACTACAATACCTGTAGAAATAGCGCTAACTAAAGAGGTTAGAGTTTAGAACAAAAATAAAAATTGTTGCCAATATTCAGCATCTGTGGAGAAAGAAAGGTAGGGTTAACATTCCAGGTCTATGGCCCTTTGTCTGAACTGCCAGGTGCTTCAGGTTTTAATGTCTTCATTATTTTCCTTTTAGATGAAATATAAATCACAGTATTTCAGTCAATGATAAAAAGTTAAAGAATCTCTGATGACACCCACGTTATTATAAACTTTTTTGGACTAACAGCTCAAATTTAGACTTTCGCAGAACAAGATGGTTACAACGCATAACAGTAGAGTTGTTCACTCTTTGACTGTCAAGTTACAAGAATTCACCAAAATAAATCAACTAAGACTAATTGATTCAATTTAATTGACAAGACTAGCTGCTTTTTAAAAAATATGCTGCTAACAAATGGAGGAATCTTGCTAGTAATCTAAATTAACAGATTATGGCCTGTGTACTAATTGGCAACACTTTACAGCTTCAGAAAAGCAACAGGTGTTGGGGCACTTCAGAACAAGTCAAGCATTCAAGATTTTTCATCCGAGCCTTACCTGATACACTATATGAATATGTGAAATGAGCTTCAGATTTCTTTGCTACTTAAAAACTATTAAAATTTTTTGACAAGGAAATGTAAATTTGAACGGGTCAAACCATTCTAAAAACTAGCGGCGGGATTCTCTCAGCCCAGGGCCAGGCCGGAGAATCCCTGCAACCGGTGCGAATCACGGCATGCCGCCCCGCAATTCTCCACAGAGCGGAAAATTGGCGCCATTGGCGCCTGAGTGGTTGGTGCGGCACTGGTCGCGGGCCGCTCTATGCAGCCGGCCCGCCGATTCTCAGCCCAGGATGGGCCGAGCGGCCATCGTAAAATAGCCGAGTCCCGGCGGCGCCATCCACACTGCTCTCAGCCGGCGGGAACTCGACGGGGAAGGGTGGGGGGGCGGCCTGGCCCGCGATCGGGGCCCACTGATCGGCGGGCCGGCCTCTCTGGCTGGGAGCCTCCTTCCTTCAGCGCCGGCCCCTGTAATCCTGCGCCATGTCGCGTCGGGGCCGGCGCGTTGAAGAAAGCCACTGCGTATGCGCATTGCCGGCGGTGCCACTGCGCATGCGCGGATCCCGCAGTGCCCATTTGACATTGGGATCAGCAGCTGGAGCACTCCTGAACCACTCCTGTGCCATGCTGGACCCCTGTAGGGGCCAGAATTGCTGATCCTGAGACCGTGTTGACGCCGTCGTAAAACGTGACGGCGTTTCCGACGATGTCAACACTTAGCCTCAGGATCACAGAAACTACCCCTAGAACTTACAATGTGATTTTTAATTTGTTTTGTAGCTGGTTTAAGACTCCATTCTTTCCAGTGAATTCTGTCTAAATATTGTTGTCTATTGGTGTTTTTCAGTTATTTTCTAAAAGCTATTTCTTCAATCAGACTAATCATTTCAAAGGGTCAATAAAACTAAACTCCAGACATCACTACCATGATCCAACCTCTAGACCATTTAATAAGGATCGTGGCCCATGATTTTTCAGGCCAATTCACTGCAGGCGCAAAACTCATAATGGCCACTAACTCTCGCAAGGCCAAACAGGATTCACGCCAACAAAAACTCAGAACGTGATGTTCCCAGGCCTTGCCCACTTGAGGTAATCAGGTTCACAACTAGCAAGGGCATGAACCTGATTATCGTAAATTTTAGTATGCTTAAACGGAATAATGCACTTGCTTCCGGGAATGCAGAGGCTCCCACCCGCCAACGTTGAAATCAGTCGTAATGATCATGTTGGAGGCTCAGAGGGGAGTACAGCCCCTGGGTGGTGAGGGATATAGATTCCCCCAGAATCTTGGAAATGCCAACCTCGCAGTGCCGAATTGGCAGTTCGAGGGGGAGTGCTGGGGTTGCTGGGGTGTGGCCAAGACCTTCAGGGAACCCCACTGGTGGGGAGGTTCCCATTATCCCAGCGATGTTGTGGAAGGCACTGAAGCCTGATGTCGGCGATGTTGGGTTGGGGAAATAAAGAGGAGTGCTTTTTTTTTGACAAAGTGTCAGAAGATCTGTAGCGAAAAAACAATGGTTTTCAGCCAGAACCTGACACTGCAGTTTTTGGGAAACCTCTGTCCTATTTCTTAAACCCATATGTTCCTTTATCCTTTGACTGAGAGTCAACCATGTAGCTTGCAATTCATACGCCTACCGCTAACTAAAACCTGAAAATTATATCTATAGATGTTATCATTCAAATGCTTAACATACCTGCATCAAATCTTCCCTTTGCTGTTTTAATGAAGATGTTTACCAATTTGGTTTAGATGAGTTTAATGCCTATTAAAATAGAATAGGAAAAATGGATACCACCATATTAAGCATTTGTACGGCACTCAGGTGATTTTCAGACTAATAATATGATTTATTTAATGCTGCCTTTAAACTGCGACTACACTAGTTTGATTATACTTTTATTGGCAATGTGAGCTGGCAGCAATGAGTAATACTGGCAGTTCTGAACTTTTCTGTAGAGTGCCATTGCCATATTGTACCGGAGTACCAGAAGAATGTCCTCCCACAGTCAAAACAAATATATAGGTGGATTGGCTATGATCATTGCGCGGGGTTACAGGGATAGGGCAGGGGAGTAGACTTAGGTAGCATGCTTTCTTGGAAGGTTCGGTGCAGCCTCGGTGGACTGAATGGTCTCCTTCTGCATTGTAGAGATTCTATGAAGAAACTATTACACTGTCAAAGAAATATTGTCCTGTTAGTGATGTGTTAGGCAGGTTGATTCGATGTGGACTGCACTCGATGCAGGGAAGTTAGAAACAGGCGTCTAACACTGGAGAAGATCCAACACTGTTTTATTCAACTATAGAACTGCTCTACATATTCAGCTGTGGGTCGACACTGTACTGATCTGACTGGTGACCTTGTAGTAGCCTGACCAGACTTATGGTGTTTGCACTTACTAGCTCGGGGACTCTTGACTGTCTCAGTGGCTGGGTCCCGAGAGAGCGGGAAACCTAGTGCCTTCTGGCTTTATAGTGGTAGTTTCCTGTCTGGTGATTGGCTGTACTGTGTTGTATTCTTACTGGTCATCCTGTGTGTCAATCACTACCTGTCTGCATCTCATATACATGAGTGGATATTATGACATCTCCACCCTTTTTTTTTAGTTAAATAAATACTGAGGTATGTATATGTATATATATATATATATATATATGCCTGGCTATATACAAACGGTGCTTGAACAAACTTATACACATGGGAAGGTGTCAATAGTGCAGATACATGGCAAATGAAGCAATATTACAAAGGTTAAATCGATGAATTCAGTCACAAAATTTACAAAAGTTTAGTCTACAGATTCAGTCTTTGTGGTGGGCGACGAATTCTTGTCGATCGCCGCAGTGGTGGATCAGGAGCCGCTTGCACGTGGATAAGTGGGATCGCTGCCATCGCGGTGGTCGCGTGGGCCGGCAGGATCACTGGCAGATCGGTGGCCTCGTGGCAGGGTACTTCCGGAGGAAGTATGATGGCCGGCGGAGCACTGCGGTCAGGTGGTGGGCGTGGAACTCTTCGCAATGCCCGTCTGTTGCACCGTAGCAGGGAGCAATCAGCCATGCAGACAAGGAAAGACCTAGGGGCAACTTGTTTGACAACAGCTGTGGCTGACCAGCCGCCCTCAGGCAACTGGACGCAAACATGATCGGCTGGAGCCAGTTTGGGTAGATCCGTGGCATGAGCATCATATGTGGCCTTCTGTTGGGCCCGGGACTGCTGCATTTTTTGTAAAACCGTGAGGTGGTCAAGGTCTGGAACATGGATGGCTGGAATTGTGGTCCTCAGAGTGCGATTCATGAGCATCTGCGCTGGAGACAACCCAGTGGACAGTGGGATTGCCCTGTATGCCAGCATTGCCAGGTTGAAGTCCGAGCCTGAGTCTGCAGCTTTGCACAGCAACCGCTTGACAATATGGGCCCCTTTCTCGGCCTTCCTGTTTGATTGCGGGTAGTGAGGACTGGAGGCAACGTGACGGAAGTTATAGGTCTGTGTAAAATCAGACCATTCCTGGCTGTAAAAGCATGGACCATTGTCGCTCATTACCGTGAGCGGTATCCCGTGCCTGCTGAACGTTTCTTTGCAGGTTTGATGACCGCCTTCAACTTGAGGTCGGACAGTTTCACCACTTCTGGGTAACTGGAGAAGTAGTCAACCAGGAGTATGTAGTCATGCCCCTTGGCGTGGAAAAGGTCTACACCTACTTTGGACCACAGAGTGGTCACGATCTCGTGCTGTTGCAGTGTTTCCTTGGATTGAGCCAGTTGAAACGTTTGGCAGGTGGGGCAGTTGAGGACCGTGTTGGCAATGTCCTGGTTAATGCCCGGCCAATAAACCGCCTCCCGAGCTCTGCGTCGACATTTCTCGACTCCAAGGTGACCCTCATGGAGTTGACCAAGCACCATAGCCTGTATGCTCTGAGGAATAACGATCCTGTCGAGTTCCAGAAGGATTCCCTCCACAACCGTCAGCTCGTCTTTCACGTTAAAGAATTGGGGACATTGTCCCTTCTGCCAGCCATGGGTAAGGTGCTGCATCACACGCTGCAGTAGAGGATCCTTGGCCATTTCCTCACGAATTTGGATCACCCATTCGGCAGAGTCTTGGAGGTTGGTGGCACACAATTGCACTTGCGCTTCTATGTGGCAGATGAAGTCACCTTATTCACACGGTGTGGTGATGGACTGGGATAGGGCATCTGCAATGATCAGCTCTTTGCCTGGCGTGTAGACAAGTTCGAAGTCATAGCGGCGGAGTCGAAGAAGAATTCGCTGTAACCGAGGTGTCATGTCATTTAAATCCTTCTGGATTATGTGGACGAGAGGCCTGTGGTCCGTTTCCACCGTGAATTTCGGCAGGCCGTAAACATAGTCATGAAACTTGACTATTCCTGTCAGGAGACCCAGACACTCCTTTTCGATCTGGGCATACCGTTGCTCAGTGGGCGTCATGGCCCTGGAGGCATATGCCACTGGAGCCCAGGACGAGGAGTCATCTCGCTGGAGGAGCACCGCCCCAATGCCGTCCTGGCTTGCATCAGTTGATATCTTGGTTTCCTTGGTTGGATCGAAGAATGTTAGAACTGGGGCTGTGGTGAGCTTTGCCTTCAGCTCACGCCATTCCGCTTCATGTCTGGGCAGCCACTGGAATTCCGTTGACTCCTTGACGAGGGCCGTGGTGTGGGATGCCATATTGGGAATGAATTTCCCGAGAAAGTTGACCATCCCGAGGAAGTGGAGGACTGCCTTCTTGTCCTCCGGGGTCTTCATGGCGTTGATCGCCAACACCTTGTCGGCGTCTGGCCACACACCCTGCTGCGAGATTTGGTCATCTAGAAACTTAATATCCGCTTGACCAAACGAGCACTTGGCCCAGTTGAGCTGGAGACCATGTTCATGAATTTGCTGGAGGACCTGCTTGAGGCGAGCGATGTGTTCCTGGGGCGTTGTGGACCAGATAATCATGTCGTCCACGTATACTCGCACCCCCTCGATGCCCTCCATTATCTGCTCCATGATGCGATGAAACACTTCGGAGGCAGATATGATGCCGAAAGGCATGCGGTTGTAGCAGTAGCGACCGAACGGGGTGTTGAACGTGCACAGCTTGTAACTGGACGTGTCCAGCTGTATTTGGCAAAAGCACCGGGAGGCGTCCAGCTTGGTGAAGAATTTGGCATGAGCCATCTCACTGGTCAACTCTTCACGTTTTGGGATCGGGTAGTGCTCCTGCAGGGCAGCATGGTAGCATTGTGGATAGCACAATCGCTTCACAGCTCCAGGGTCCCAGGTTCGATTCCGGCTTGGGTCACTGTCTGTGCGGAGTCTGCACATCCTCCCCGTGTGCGCGTGGGTTTCCTCCGGGTGCTCCGGGTTTCCTCCCACAGTCCAAAGATGTGCGGGTTAGGTGGATTGGCCATGCCTTAGAGTCCAAAAGTGCCCTTAGTGTTGGGTGGGGTTGCTGTGTTGTGGGGATAGGGTGGAGGTGTTGACCTTGGGTGGGGTGCTCTTTCCAAGAGCCGGTGCAGGCTTGATGGGCCGAATGGCCTCCTTCTGCACTGTAAATTCTATGTAAATCTATGATGTTGTGGTTTAGATCCTTAGGATCAATGCAAATGCGGAGCTCCCCTGATGGCTTCTTTACGCAGCCCATGGAGCTGTCCCAGTCTATTGGCTCTGTGACCTTCGAGATGATGCCCTGGTCTTGGAGGTCCTGTAGTTGATTTTTCAGACGATCCTTGAGGGGCGCCAGCACCCGGCGTGGTGCATGAATTACAGGGGTGGCGTTCGGCTAGAGCAGGATTTTATATTGGTATGGGAGCGTTCCCATTCCATCGAATATGCTGTGGTACTGCATTATAATGTCGTCTATGTCGGCTTGCAAATTTCCATCGGGCGAGGCCGTCGCCAGTGACGATGACATGGTGTGGACTCGCTGAAGCAGGTTCAGGAGCTTGCAGGCTCGAGCACCGAGCAGGGACGCCCTGTCAGGCCTGATGATTTCAAACCGTAATGTTGCCTTGATCGTCTTGTTGGATGCCCCTAGTTGACATGAGCCACTGGCAGCTATGGCATTGCCATTGCAGTCAAGGAGCTGGCAGGCTGGTGGAAGAATGCTTGGTCAGGCCTGGATGGTGTTGAGGTCGAATTGTGAGAGGAGGTTCGCAGACGTGCCGGTGTCCAGTTTAAATCGGATGCGAGCCTTGTTAACTGTGAACAGAGCACACCACTCATCGTCTGGATCCACACTGAGGATCGAGAGGCATTGAGCAGGTGTGGTTATGATGCCCACCTGATATGGAGACTTGAGGCAGTCAGCATCAGGGTCCGTTGGGCTGTCGGGATCGGAATCTGGCATGCCTTGCTGTATTGAGCGGACACTTCTGCGCCGCAGTTGGGATTGCTGGCTGCTGAGCAGTGGAGCAGATCTGCAAAGGGCTGCGTAGTGGCCAAGCTTGCCACACTGGAGACATCGGCGTCCATTTACCGGACATGGCTTCTTTAAGTGGGCGGAGCCACAATTCGGACACGTCATGACGCTGACGTCAGCGCGTTCCATGCGCCATCGCGCATGCGTAGTGTGGTCAGTCGACGTACGCACCTGTGCAGTCGGGTTGTCGGTCTCATCGTCCACTCGGTCGTGGTGCGCATGCGCAGGGATCCGGGAAAAGCGCGCAAAACGGCCACTCTCCTCGATGCTCAGGCCCTGCATCTGTGCAATGGCCTGCACCCTTTCCGCCTTGTGGGAGGCCAGCTTTGCAGTTTCGGCCGCCATGATGTGGGAGTAACGATTCTTGGCATGCTCATGGACTACGCACATCTCAATAGCGACAGAGAGGATCAACTGTTTGATTTTAAGGAGCTGCTGCCGCAGGGAGTCGGAGTGGACCCCGAAAACGATCTGATCCTGGATCATGAAATCAGCCGTTGAGTCATAGTGACATGACTGCACTAGGATGCGGAGATGGGTCAAGAAGGAGTGAAAAAGTTCATCCTTACCCTGAAGCCCCTGCTATAAGATATACCGTTCAAAGCTCTCATTCACCTCAATGTCACAGTGGCTGTCGAACTTCAGCAGGACTGTTTTAAATTTTGTTTTGTCTTCGCCTTCAGCGAACGTAAGGGAGTTGTAGATATGGATGGCATGATCCCCCGCAGTGGAGAGAAATAGCGCGATCTTCCTGGCATCCGATGCTGCCTCGAGGTCAGAAGGCTTGATGTACAAGAGGAACTTTTGCTTGAAGATTTTCCAGTTCGCGCCGAGGTTGCCGGACATGCGGAGTTGCGGAGGAGGCTGGATGTTTTCCATTTCACTGGATGGCTGCTTGCTGGTCAATGCTGATTCACTCGAGGTAGGTCCGTCAAGATCAGCTATCACTCTGGTGCCATAATGTGTTAGGCAGGTTAGTTCGATGTGGACTGCACTCGATGCAGGGAAGTTAGAAACAGACGTCTAATACTGGAGAAGATCCAACACTGTTTTATTCAACTATAGAACTGCTCTACATATTCAGCTGTGGGTCAACACTATACTGATCTGACTGGTGACCTTGTAGTAGCCTGACCAGACTTACTAGCTACCGCACGGTGTTTGCACTTACTAGCTCGTGGACTCTTGACTGTCTCAGTAGCTGGGTCCCGAGAGAGCGGGAAACCTAGTGCCCTCTGGCTTTATAGTGGTAGTGTCCTGTCTGGTGATTGGCTGTACTGTGTTGTATGCTTACTGGTCATCCTATGTGTCAATCACTGCCTGTCTGCATCTCATTATATTTCTTTTCATAGAATTTACAGTGTAGAATATACATGAGTGGATATTATGACAGTTAGTATTTAACTAATTTCCTTGTACTGGTGGTTATGAAATTCCAGGACTCCCATTTTCATTTTGGTTGCACGTTGGCCAGGTGGTGGAAAGAGCAGTTGCATAGCTCTGCTTGATGACAATAGCAAGAGAGATCGGAATGGTCAGGCCTCCTTTGAACTGTGAAGCAAACTGCCAACACTGAACAAGCATCATCGACTTTTGGATTGGGGTGAAGGAAATATGGTAACTCATGAACAATAACAAGCAAAAGTAGGCCCTTATGTAAGGCTGGGGGCAAGAGAACCATTAATGCATGAAGGGCACAGAGGAGCCATCACATAAATGTCATGCTCCTTTTGCCCCTAAAAGAATGAATTACACAGTGTTTTGGGAAATTTTTCTGAGCATACTGCTGTGCTTCCTTTATGACCACTGACTCGGCTTGTCAGTCAGTTCTCCTGGAACATCCAAACTGCACTGCGATCCCCCAGATGATGTAGGACTCAATTTACATATGTAAGTAGACTCCTGCCTGTTTTGGTCATTTGTTTTCTGGCCCAGTCAAAAGAAAATCGCAGCAAGCCACATGTCAGTGGAAATGTAGTGGTAAGTAAAATTTGGCTTGCAGAAGAGGGACAAAAATCACCCTTTTCACATGGAGGAAGAAGATCCTCGCTGTTGGAGAGGCCTAGTAACCACAGCGGTGGCTTTTCCAGGAATAATCTCGCTTTGTTAAAGATTTCTTCCATTTAGTATGTTTATACTGGAAAATCTTTACAAATGAAAGCATTTCTGCATCTTGACTCAAAAGGCAGTGATAACGTCTCAGGATAGGAATAGGAATGAGCTAGATACATGGATGTGCTCAAACATCATTGCAATGACAAACCCGAAACCAAATTGTCCTAACAAGGCAAAAAGTGGGATTGGATGTCTTAAAAACATTCTTCAGGTGTTCACTAACTGTCCTGCTTCCAAGATTCAGTTATGCTTCCACACATCCCTGCTGAGTTGCATTTAATTATACATCCCTGACTTAAATGTCAGTAATGAGAGTGATTGTATTTAATGGAATAATTTCTTGACTGTAAATATTTACTTATAACTGAGGGGTTTAGGTGAACATGGAAACATCAATGCTCCTGTGATCTACTATTAACTAAAATGAAAATCGGTTTCAGTTGAAACCACTTTCATAATTTGATGTTAGCCATGATGTGGAGATGCCGGTGTTGGACTAGGGTGGGCACAGTAAGAAGACTTAGAATACCAGGTTAAAGTTCAACAGGTTTATTTAGAATCACTAGCTTTCGGAGCGTAGCTCCTTCATCACGTGAGCTACTCTCCGAAAGCTAGTGATTCCAAATAAACCTGTTGGACTTTAACCTGGTGTTGTAAGACTTCTTACTGTTCACAATTTGAGGCTGCACACTGAATCAAGGAGCTATATACTCGATCCCTCATTTCAGGTAGCAATTATGCAATTTGGACGATAAAAGTAAGAAAATAGACAATCTGGGGAAACAAAAATTATGTACTGCATGATTGGTTCAAAGCTACTGAAAACAATAGATGAAAAACGTGGATCTGTAGTGTTCATTTTCTGGTCAAATGCTTAGCTGCCCAAAAATGTGCTTGCACCACACTTTCAACTAAAATTCGAGGCAATTTACACACAAGTCTCTAAATGCTGCTTTACAACCAAGTACTAGAAACAATGGGTTTGCACTTGACTTTGTTGACTGAATCAAACATCAAATTGGCATCTCTGTAGATCTTTATTTCCATCATCTTCAATGGAAATAAAAATTTGGAAAGATGGTAAACAGGTTGCTAACGTCCCATCACCCATTTTCTACTATTATGAAATGAAATGAAAATCGCTTATTGTCACGAGTAGGCTTCAATGAAGTTACTGTGAAAAGCCCCTAGTCGCCACATTCCGGCGCCTGTTCGGGGAGGCTGGTACTGGAATTGAACCGTGCTGCTGGCCTGCTTGGTCTGCTTTAAAAGCCAGCGATTTAGCCGAGTGAGCTAAACCAGCCCCTTGGTTATTAGAGCCACACTCTAATAACCAAGAGCCACACTGCTTTTTTGCCCTCTCCTTTCTGCATCCCGAGAACTCTGGCCGAGTTCAAGAACTCACAGCTTGAGAAGATCACCAGCATTAATTGGCATATCAACACTATGTTACCATTTGACCCACTCAGCATTGAAAAAATTCAAATACCAACATCCACATGGTACCAAATGAGCCAGATTCAACTGTTTTGTTGTTTGAAGAATTGTTTAAAAATTATTTTTAGGGGAATTGCTGTCTTTTGTGCATTTCGTAACAATAGCCCTAAAATTGACAAGGACACATTGCCTTGACTGGTCAAATAAAGTCCTGTTCACACACAGCAATATAAAATAATTCTTTTTGGATTTTTTCTTCTAAAATCTGTTATTATAAAGATATTTCGTTAGTGTTCATCCAGAATTGAAAAGTGGGCACTGTGGGAAAGTCATTTTTTTTATTGTTGTAAGTCGTCCCACTGAGACTCTGCTGCAGCACACAGAAGTAAAGGATACATTAACATTTCCAATGTCATGTGGAAGGAAGCTCTGAAGACAAGTCAGAGGCACAGTAACACTTTATGTGTGGAATCTGCAGTTTTTGGATTTGTTAGGTGAACTGGCACAGATGCGATGGGCCGAAGGGTCTTTTCTGTGCTGTATTACTTTGACTATCCAAGTTTATCAAATGTGATTAACAGTCCTAATAGCAAACTTCATTGTAGTTTTAAGCAGGAAATATATTGTTTCAAATTTCTGCAAATGCCAAGACAAGGCGCAAGGAACTTCAAACACATTTTCGTTTTAGCCGTTACACTGGAGAGATGTTGAGCAGAGGCAATACACTTCCCTAGAAACAGTAGGAAGCGGTAAAAATGATACTTGCATTTAAAACATATTTTCCAGGTTATATTCACGGTAAAGAAGTCCGGGGTTTCTCAGATTAAAAGTTAGATTATTTCATGTAATTTTGACTCAACTCAGAAATGTTTGTTTCTGGGCGTTTGCGATGCAAATAGAAGAAAATTAGGGTATCCAAAAAAGGTCAGCTTGAATGCATAAGTTGTGTTTCTCAAATCGGACTCTATACTGCAGACTTTAACATCCTCATAATGACTGATGCAAAAAGAAAAATTTTTCAAACACCAACCTGCTTCTTTATCTCTCATTTGTGCATTGGAAACCTTTATCATTTGGCAGTACAGTGGTGCTGCAGCTTTCAAAAGAATATATGGTCAATCCAATAAGAAATGTTCCCAAAATACACACCATGAAACTAGGCAAAGTTTGTGTGTTATGTGCAAACTGTGTGGGAATGACGGTGGAAAAGTAGTAAGTGTATATGAGTAGAAAGCAGAAGGGGGTGTAGTCAAGCGTTTCAGTGATTATTGGGAGAGTAACTGAGGTGGAGAAGTATTAAAAATAGTGAAGCGACAGGTGGAGCAGATTTGAGGAGTGAGAGGTAGAGATGATAGGCAGGATTTTTACTCTGGTGAGGTTATTTAACTTTTTCAGGAATTGCAGTCAACTCTTGGGAGCTGAGCTCATGACATTGACTTCCTCAGCAATCTCCACCCATTGGCAGCAGACACATTACTCAGAGGGGTTTCCCTTCCATTTGGGGACAGGCTAGGATCTGTTCTATCGTCTTCACTAGCGCCCGACTCAGAGGGTCCATTTTCAGATGGAATTGAATTTTTAGGCCCATTAATTTTTATAAATCTAATATTTACACTAAGCCCTCCTGTACCATTTAAACCTAACTAAAATACAAGTTTAGTGTACTGTTCAATATCAGATGAACTAGATTTTAAAGAGGAACTACTATTTGTAATAACAATGCTTTTTCTATAAGCCACCCCGTTTTAATCAACCAGCTGATACCACTATACGAGGGGCAGCACAGTAGCACAAGTGGATACCACTGTGGCTTCACAGCGCCAGGGTCCCAGGTTCGATTCTCCACTGGGTCACTGTCTGTGCGGAGTCTGCATGTTCTCCCAGTGTCTGTGTGGGTTTCCTCTGGGTGCTCCGGTTTCGTCCCACAGTCCAAAGACATGCAGGTTAGGTTCATTTACCATGATAAAAATTGCCCTTAGTGACTAAAAAAAGGTTAGGTGGTGTGATTGGGTTACGGAGATAGGGTGGAAGTGAGGGCTTAAGTGGGTCAGTGCAGACTCGATGGACCAAATGGTCTCCTTCTGCACTGTCTGTTCTATGTACTACATACAGGACAATTCCAATAGATACCAGGCTTGACTTGCCCTTGGCATTTCCCCAGTTGGAAGTGCCTGGTCGCCAACTGTATTCTGCAACTCAGAATGTCGTTTCAAATTGAACATTTGTGAAACACAGAGCACCATGACAGAGAATCCCTACGGTGCAGCAGGAGGCCAATCGGCCCATCAAGTCTGCACCAACCCACTGAAAGAGCACCCTATCTAGGTCTACTCGCCCACCCTAGCCCCATAACCTAACCTGTACATCCCTAGGCACCAAGAGGCAATTTTGTTTTTTCAAATGTATTTACTAAGAGGCAATTTAGCATGACCAATCCACCTAACCTGCATATATTTGGACTGTGGGAGGAAAACGGAGCACCTGGAGGCAACCCACGCAGACACATGGAGAATGCGCAAACTGCACACTGATAGTCACCCAACATCGTATCTGAACCCAGGTCCCTGGCGCTGTGAGGTAGCAGTGCTAACCACTGTGCCCCGTGCCGAACATGAGCAAAATATTCTGAAAAATATATGTAAGTGCAGACTACAGAAAAGAGCAGATTTAAAAATGAAATCTCTCATGTGTAAGTCACAAAAAGGCTTAAGTATCAGGAATACTTCCTTAACTACCTAGTGTGATAGGCAAAAAGATTTAGGAATGCTATTTTTATTTTCAAGCCTAAGGCAAAAGGTTTGACGATACGATAGCTGTATAAAAATGAATTGATAGCATGTACTGAAGGGTGAATGTGGCCACACAGATCTGTATTGAGTCAGCTGTATCGTGGATTCTTCTCATTCCATCAGTCTAATGGATAGCAATTGAATTTAATTAGTAAAGCAGCTCAGAGTAACAGCATGCTGCGCAGAGTGAAATGAGAAGCTCTCTACAGAAGACTTGCAAAGAATGCCTTTTTAACTGCCATTCTGACCAGCGATGTAAGCCAAATGCCGTCCTCAGTTTACAGCTCTAAATTTATACAGTAAAATATAGAAGGGAGTCCTTCTCCTCTCTCTATTTTTTTTTAAAAGTGAAGAAATAGCAAACAAACCCTCCTCTAATTTTGTTGCTAACAAAAGAGACTCAATTTTGCCTGGCTGGTCACAGCAAGCAGGCAAGTTCCAATGATTGATTATTGTGGTATCTCTGTATCTTTGACTTTGAACCATGACCTCTTTGTGTACAAAGAGGGTTGGGACCTACCATTTGCCATCTGGAAAGAGGGACTGTGCATAGGGAAAAAGATCCAGTATTAATCATCCAATTAAGAATGAACCAAAATAGTGTACTTCAGTGCTATGAAATTCAATCAATTTAATAATTTTCTTCTTTAATGACATTCTGTTACAACCTGCTCTCAGAACTAGCAGTTCTCATTTACACATTTCCTAATTCTCCCCATCCAAAAAAGTAAGCTCAAGTTTGTCTTTGCTCGACTAATCTGCAAGCACTTTAATTAGCCCGAAGAAAACTGATTGTTCACTTCGAACCAAAAGAAGAAAGGACCAAATTCTCACCTATTGTGGGCTGTGGAACATTTTGCTAGACAAATTCACCAATTAGTCTAGTCACATACAGCAGTATTCTCTTGATTTCTAGGGACCAGCTATGCTAAAATACCTCTTTGAAAATCCAGTGCAATTAGGCTAAGGGCTTAAGTTTCTACCAGGTGGGTGTGAGTCCACAGGGAAAAGTTATCTCGAGGGACATTCTGACTCCCCACTGAGGACAATTTTTTTGCTGAGTAAAAAAAATGTTGTATTGATCTGATTACACTGCACACCCACAATAGAACAACATACTTGACGCGAAGAAAACAGTTGCATGCTACCCTGTTATCTGTTGTTATCTCACCAAGGGTAATTTGGGTAGCATCCCTGATTAGCCTACTTTGGTTGCATCTTTTCATTCATGTGCCGAAATGTATTCCTTTATACAGTATAACAGAACATTTAAAATTATATTACGAAGAACGGTGTGAGCACAGTGGTTAGCACTGCTGCCTTAAAACACCAGGGATTTGGGTTCAATTCCAGCCTAGAGTGACTGTCTGTGTGGAGCTTGCAATTTATCCCAGTGTCTGCGTGATTTTCCTCCGGGTGCTCCGTTGTTCTCCCATACCCCAAAGTTGTGCAGATTAGGTGATTGGCTATGCTAAATTGTCTTTAGTGTGAGGGATGTGCAGGTTAGTTGAATTTATGGGGTTGCAGGGTTCGGGCGGGGAAGTGGACCTAGGTGGGGTGCTCTTTCAGAGGGTCAGTGCAGACTCAATGGACCGAATGCCCTCTTTCTGCACTGTAGGAACTCTATGACTCTATAGCAATTTTCTTTTTAACAAATCCTATTAAAAAAAAGTAATGATAGCTTCCCCAGAACATTCAACAGCTTCATTCAAGAGATTAAATGACTCAAGGACAAAACAATATGGGGATGTGGTTTCAGGTAAGGCCAATATTCAAGCCTTCCTGAACAAACCGTAATGAAATATTTCAAATTACAGCTACCAGGGAGTATGAACAGAATATTATTTACAATGCAATTTGCCAACAGAATCACAGCTGGTTTTGACCACACTACTTGTTCCAAAGTCATTGAGACTTTTTTGTTTTTTTTCACTTCATGTCAGAATTTCTTCTGTATTTCTTTCCTTAACATTCCCAATTGTATCATCGTTCTTGAAAAGGAACTTCATGTCCTGAACACTTAATGACAGGAGGAACCCAACTCAGGGAAAACAAATCTTGTTCAACGTAGTAAAATGAAATCTTTCGTGTCCCCTGTAAACTGGCCTCCTGAAAGGCATCCCCCTCCTTGAACTTACTTGTTTGGATATATTTGTATTTTCAACATGCGTGTAAACATTGGAGCTCTTTTTGAGTACCAGTGAGGGAATTTGGCCTCCCCCCATCCTGGGGTAGACATTATGCAATGAGACATTATCCAATTTTTTTCCTCAGTTGAGCTCAGTCCAGTTCCGTTACTCCTTCTGGCACTTGGTTCACTTAACCACTGACTGTTAAACCAACCTCAACCCAGAGCAGGTTGCGTTGAATGACTTCAACACAGCATCAGGAGAATACGCTGCCACCTTTTCAAGGGCAATTAGGGAAGAGCAATAAATGCTGGCCGAACCAGCAATGTCCACATCATAAACAAATAAATTATATTTTGCACAGAAAAAACTTTGATGTTGACCAAAATACAGGGTTGTTGCACTTCCTGGGAAAGCTGCAATAGTGGATGGATTGTGGAGAGAATAAATGAAAGTAAGAGTGAGTTTTAGATTTGTAGTCCTATTGCTCAATGATGCTCAATAAAAACTTTACTACAAGTCTTGAACTTTCTCAAAACATTTGTCATTGAGATTTACTTACATTCCAAATGCTCGAGATTAATACGAGTAAGTTACTGTAATGATGTTAAAGTATCACTCTAAAAGGGCCTCAGTGCAAAACAATTGGTATTTGAATAGGCATATAGAGAATTAGGGAGAGGATATTGAATATTATAAAACATCAAAAGATGGTCATACTGCAGGTGAGGATTGAACAGGCAGAAAGGGCATGGGTAAAAGGCAGAGTAGAGGAAGGCAGGTAGTGCAGGAGTCCCCTGTGGCCATCCCCCTTTCTAACATACACTATTTTGGATACTGGAGGGGAAAGCAGTGGCAGCCAGCCTCATGGAACGATGGGTGGGTCGTCTGCCCAAACGGGAGGAGGAAGAAGGTCCGGGCCATAATGGTAGGGACCATTGTATTGGGAACAAAACGGTGTTTCTGTGGCTGCAAAAGAGACTCTAGGATGGTATATTGCCTCTCTGGTGCCAGGATCAGGGATGTCAATGAACGACTGCAGGACAACCTGAAGGGGGAGGACAAACAGACAGATATCACGATACACATTGGTGCCAACGATATAGGCAGAAAAAGGGATGATGTTCTGCAAGCAGCATTTAGGGAGCTAGGAAGTAGATTTTAAAAAACAGGACCCAGAAGCTAGTAATCTCTGGTTTACTTTTGGTGTCACGTGCTAGTAAGTACAGAAATAGGAGGTTAGTTCAGATGAATGCGTGGCTGGAAAGAATGGTGTAGGAGGGAGGGCTTTAGATTTCTGGTATATTGGGACAATTTTGGGGGGTGGTGGGATCTGTACAAGGCGGACAGTTTGCACCTAAACAGAAATGTATCTTTGCAGGGAGGTTTGTTAGTGCAGTTGTGGAGGATTTAAACTAACTTGACAGGGGACTGGGATCCAGAGAGAAGGGTCAGCAGGGGTAGATGCCAAATTTAGGGGTAGAAGCCAAAATTAGAAGAAACATCAAATGAGTCAGGAAGGCATAGAATGTCTAGACCAGTTAAGTCACAAGGGAGTTTGGCAAGATTGAATGGTATTTATTTTAATCAAACAGTCTGACGAACAAGGCAGATGAATTGAGGCCACAAATTAAAACAAGGAGGTATGATGTAATTGCTGTCACTGAGATCTAGGGCGAAATTCTCCCCTACCCGGTGGGTCCTGGCGTAGCGGTGGCGCCAGCCACTCTGGCGTCGGGCCTCCCCAAAGGTGCGGAATTCTCCGCACCTTTTAGGGGCTAGGCCCGCGCCGGAGTGGCTCCCGTGCCACCGACTGCCGCCAATGGCCTTTGGCACCACGCCGTCCGGCGTCGGGGCTGGCCGAAGGGCCTTCGCCGGTCGGTGTGAGTCCACGCATGCTGACGTTACCACCGGCGCATGCGCGGTGGAGGGGGTCTCTTCCTCCTCCGCCATGGCGGAAGAAAAAGAGCGCCCCCACAGCAGAGGCCCGCCCGCCAATCGGTGGGCCCCGATAGCGGGCCAGGCCACCGTGGGGGCACCCCGGGGTCCAATCGCCCCGCGCCCCCCCCAGGACTCCGGGGCCTGCTCGCGCCGCCTGCTCCCGCCGGCACAAAGGTGGTTTAAATCACGTCGGCGGGAGAGGCCTGACAGCGGTGGGACTTCGGCCCATCACGGGCCGGAGAATCGCCACGGGGGGCCCGCCAATCAGCGCGGGGGGCCCGGCGACTGGCGGGGCGCAATTCCCACCCCCGCCGATTCCCGGGTGGCAGAGAATTCCGGCCACGGCGGGGGTGGGATTTACGCCGCCGGCCCCGGGCAATTCCCCGACCCTGCCCGAGGGGGGGGGGGGGGGGGGGGGGGTTGTCAGAGAATTCCGCCCCTGGTTATGAGAGGGGCAGGATTGGCAGCTCAATATTCCAGGATGCAGAATCTTCAGGCAAGATAGGGAAGGAGTTAAAAGAGAAAAGGTGTGTCACAGTTTTGATCTGGGAATCAATTACAGCAGTAAGGAGAGATGACATCTTAGAAGACTTTTCAACATGAAAGCATATGGTAGAACTCAAAAAACAAAAAAGAGGATAGCACAATGGCACAGTGGTTAGCACTGCTGCATCATGGCGCTGGGGTCCCAGGTTCGATCCCGGCTCTTGGTCACTGTCCATGTGGAGTTTGCACATTCTCCTGTTGTTTGTGTCGGTTTTGCCCCCACAACCCGACAATGTGCAGGGTGGGTGGATTGGCCATGCTAAATTGCCCCTTAATTGGAAAAAAATGAATTGGGTACTCAATTTATTTATCAAACCAAAAAGGAGCAATCACATTGCTGGGAGTGTTCTATAGAAATAGAAGAGCAAATATATAGGCAGATTTTGGAGAAGTAAAAGGTAATGATACTGCAGGATTTCAACTTCCCCAACATTTAAAAAAAATAAATTTAGAGTACCCAATTCATTTTTTTTTCCAATCAAAGTTCTAAACTTGGGGAAGGATGATTTTAATAAGATCAGATATGATTCGGCCAGCGAGGACTTTACGCAAACACTTTTAGATTAATCTGTGACAGAACAGTGGGACGCATTCATGAAGGAGTAAAGGAGATTTGCCAGGACGTTGCTTTGGCTGAAGAGTGTTAGTTATGAAGAGCAATTGAATAGACTTGTATTATTTTCCTTGGAGCAGAGGAGACAGAGGGATCATGCTTGAGATGTATAAAATTATGAGGAGCATAGATAGAGTAGACAGGAAGAAACTTTTCGCCCTGGTGGAGGGGTCAATGACCAGGGGGTATAGATTTAACGTAAAGGTCAGATGGTTTAGAGGGATATGAAGAAAATCCTTTTCACCCAGAGGGTGGTGGGAGCCTGGAACTCACTGCCTGAAAGGATGGTGGAGGCAGAGACCCTCATAACATTTAAGAAATATTTAGATTACAATGCCAAGGCATACAAGGCTGTGGGCCAAGTGCTGGCAAATGGGATTAGAATAGTTAGGTGGTCGTTTTTGACCTGCGCAGGCACGATGGGCCAAAGGGCCTTTTCTGTGTTGTAGGCATCTATGACTCTATGATGTCATAAGCCAAAAGTGGTTTATGTCTGTCATCTGAACTCTTCAGATTAGATTGTTTTACTTTTACCTGGAGTTATGCACAATATATACACAGCAACATTTTTTTTTGCAAACATTTAATCTTTAGAAAGGTACCAATCAAAAATGTTCCCATGAAGGACGTATAGGTAAACTGATTTTATGCTATGTCGCCAAAAGGAACGTTGATGTATGATCAGAAGTCCTATCACATTATTTTTTTCCTCCCATTACTATGAGTCATATTTTAAAATTGTACTTTTATAATTCCACATGCTTGCAATCTCTAAATAAAATGTCCCAGCTTCCTTCTGTCCTCTGTACTACTCTGTGTCAGGATATTACAATGGTACAATAGCACAGCCCACGCTCTCCTACTGAAAACATAGTGGTAAAAATGCAGCAAATTATCACAACAGTGGTTAGTATTCAGTGGTACTTTCAGCCCAGATACAGAACATTTTAAAAGATAATTAATTACAGGTCCAAATAGGTAAATGCATCTGGCAAAGTTTACTGTTAACAGTTTCACATTTGAACCAATGTAGACAAATGAAAGAGGAAATGTCCTTTAAAACGGAACTGCGAATCTATAAGGACCTAGAACTTTGGCATTTAGTACTTAAAAAAAGATGCTCATTAGAATCAGCTCCACTTCTTTCATTCTATCTCACATATAGACATCCTTAACTAACAGCCAGGTGTAAATTATCATTGTGACTCTCATTATGAAACTATTATCAGTCTTTTGCACATTGTTTTTTGTAAAGAAGTATTAAGTAATGAATCACCACCTTTTTCTTTTAAGAAGGATATCAACAGGATTGTTGTCATCTGTAATTTCTTCTTAATTTGGTCCAATGAGTATTGAAACTTCCTCAAGGGAACACATTTCTTACGTTCGATAGACAAATCTCATTCTCTTTTTTTATTTATCAGCCATAAGGCAGTTTATTTTACCACTTTTTCTGCCATCTGTACCAAGTTTCCCCACAGACCGTTGCAGCTGTCCAGTATAATGTGTTCAGTTCCTTTTATTTTTCTGTTCAAATAGCTCGTAAACAATTCAGCAATATTTATAACTGTTGTGTCCCTTTTGTTCTGGCTAACGCAAGGAGACAGGTCCTGTTTTTAAAAATGAAATATCACCTATCATGCAGAATATTGTCATAGTATGTTGGGATAGAATGATATAAATTTGGATTTAAAATACATTAAAAACTATGCAAATATATCATTAATAATTAAAACTCAAAAGCAAATTGGAAATGCACAGAATGAAATTCCACAACAGAAGGCCACCATATGTCCTGTTTGTATCAAAACATAGACATGAGATATGAAGGCAACAGTTTTACCCATCATTGCTAGCTGAAAGTTCCATTTTATACCCAGCCAATTTTTCATATATGAAATTATATGTAGCACCTATCCATTAGCTGCTCTTCTCGTCTGTAAAAATATTTTAAAATAATCATGCAATGTATAAACTGTGCAAGGGATGGGTCCACCTTCTCAGAATGGAAGCCTTTGTAGACACTGCAAGGTTATTTTGCCTCCACAGCTAATCGCCAAATGTAGAAAAGCTTCCACAGTCAAATACTGTGTACTGTACAACTATCTTATTTACCTTACCATGCAGCTCATTTACCTAGTGTCAACAATCGTTGCACTTTCACATCCAAGTCAACAGAATATAGGTCAGATTTTGCAGTTGTAATGACAGCAAGATCGTCATTGCTGTTACCCTGCGAAATTGACCACAATTTTTGGCATCCACATTAGGTGCAGAAATTGCGGTCAGTGATTCCCCTCAACTCCTCAGAATGCACTTCCATAGAAGTCTGAGATTTCAGTTTCTACCTTAATCCCATATGTTTACGTCCCAGTCGTTATTTCGCTGTCTGTAAAATGGAAAACAGTGAAAGATAAATCTGTGCTTTTAAGCTAATCATTTATATTGAATGGACAAAAAGCTGAGAATGTTCTGAAAGCCTAAAGAAATCGAGTAGTATTCAAAAAGCAACAACAGGGATTTGGGAGCAGACTTTAGTTGTGCAAACCGCAAATCCTGTCAGGTTATTAAATTACCGATTAAAGGACTCAACTAAAACAAAATTCATACAAAATTTCTGCCCCCCCCCCCCGCTGTTTACATTCTTCTTGAGCAAAAGCAACAGGTCAATTTTGAAATATATTCACATAAACCACACCAACATTCTCTTTGGTTAAATGTGCAATTTAGCCCTTGCTAATGCAGCGGTATGCACTCAATATGAAGAAAATTGAATGTGGGTATTTACAGCAGATCTTACAATGTTGATCTAAGGTAAGGCTAGTTTGAGTGCCAATTATATCAATTTGCAATTTCTAACGATGGTTTAACATGATGCAATCAGATCACTGGGCAGATTAAAACCATCAATGGCTACAGAAAATCTACATTACAGTTTAAGTTTTTGTTTTATCATCAGAAGGAGATGTCAGTAAAAATGAGTATTTCACTTGCAGTGCATACAATGCACTACAAAAGATGCCAAGAAATTCTGTTTGTTCTACATTATATGCAGAATAACAATAATAATAATTACTATTGTCACAAGTAGGCTGCAGTGAAGTTACTGTGAAAAGCCCCTAGTCGCCACATTCCGGCGCCTGTTCGGAGAGGCCGGTACGAGGATTGAACCCGTGCTGTTGCCTTGTTCTGCATTACAAGCCAGCTGTTTAGCTCACTGTGCTCAACCAGCCCCATTATGCTGAAAAGCCTAGACATAGGCAGGATGCAGCTATTTAAGAAAATACTTTTCAGATGCAAGTATGTTAATTATACCATGAACCAAACAGAAAGATCACTGAACAAGACAGAAACTATGAGAGTCACCCTAAGAAGGTGCTTAAAGCTTCCCATCCACATATACACTGGGAATGAAAGATTGCAAGAACAACAATTGGGTGTGTGGGTGGTGTTGGAAGAGATGACACAGGAAATATATTTTACTTCAAAAGGTGGATAAATGTGCATATGGAGTACTAAAAATTAAAACCAAAGAGATAATTTAAAAAATAAAATGTGTATTATGCATAAACATTATGTTTATTATTGAACAATATATGCCATATTAAAATGATATATGTTAGCTTTAAACATACTTTATCAAAAGTTAGTAACTATTATCTATTTACAATATACTACTTGCTTGGTTTTGGGTGAAACGGGAATTGAAAGGGTCTCCCACAGGCTGGTGCTTTGACAAAGGGGCCCATTCAGAGAAGATATGGAAAAATTGCCCCAGAATTGTAAAATCTTTAGATCATTTAACAGAGCACTGAGTAGCAATAGAACATACAGTGCGGAAGGATGCCACCCAACCCAGAGTCTGCACTGACCCACTTTAAGACCCCCACCTCCACCACACAACCCAACAACCCCTCACAACCTTTTTGGACACTAAGGACAATTTAGCATGTCCAATCCACCTAACCTGCACGTCTTTGGACTGTGGGAGGAAACCCAAGGACCCGGTGTATCCCATGAAGACAGGGGGAGAACGTGCAGACTCCACACAGACAGTGACACAGCAGGGAATCGAATCTGGGACTCTGGCGCTGTGAAGTCACAGTGCTAACCACTGTGCTACCATGCTGCTGAATATCTTGCAGAAAGGTAAAGGAGAGTTGCTGATTTTGCCAGTGAACAGCTGATGTGCTCCACCAAATCTGCTGGTTTCAAAATTCCACCTGGTTTCAAAATGTTATATATACATAACAGTATTAACAAACTATATACCAACATGGATATTCCTAATGGGCCGATTCAACAGATGCATACATCTCAGAGGGCTGTTGGGTTGAAGAGATTACAGAGATAGGAGGGGCAAGGTCACAAAGGGATTTGAAAATACGGATGGGAATTTTAACATTAAGACACTGTTTAACCAGGACACAATGTAGAACAACAAGCAGAGGAGTGATGGGTGTACAGGACTTGGGGCGCATTGGGATATGATCAGCATTAGGATATGAGCAGCAAAGGTATGAATGAGAAACAAAAACAAGAAAATGCTGGTAAATCTCAGCAGGTCTGACAGCATCTGTGGCGAGAGAATGGAGCTAACATTCTGAGTCTGGATGACTCATCATCAAAAGGCTTTTTAATGAGCTTTGGTGCATGGAAGGTAGGAGATGAGAAGCTGGCAAGGAGAGCACTGGAAAAGTAAAGCCTTGAGGTAACAAAGGCATGGATTACGACTGCAATAACTATGGGGATGACTTTAATTTAAATGTAGATTGAGCGAATCAGATTGGTAACGGTAATCTGGAAAACACATTTATAAAATTTGTTTCGGATAATTCCTTAGGGCAATATGTTCTAGTGCCAACTAGGCTATTCTAGATCTGGTGATGTTCAATGAGACAGAATTAGTCAATAGCTTCACGGTAAAGGAGCCTCTATGTGACAGCAATCACAACGTGACAGAATTTCATGTTCAGCTTGAGAGTGAGAAGAGTAGGTCTATTACTAATGTTTTAAACCTAAGTAAAATTAATAAGGGTGTGTAGGCAGAGTTGGCTATAGTGAAATGGGAAACTTGGGTAAATAGGCAAGACAGCAAGGATGCAGTGGCAGACCTTTAAGGAGATATTTGATAACTCTCGGCAAAGCTATATCGCAGTGAGAAGATTGCATCATCTGTGGCACCTGGGGGTGCTCCGGTTTCCTCCACAAGGCCCGAAAGACGTGCTGGTAGGTAATTTGGACATTCGGAATTCTCCCTTAGTGTATCCAAACAGGCACCAGAATGTGGTGTCTTTTCACAGTAACTTCATTGCGGTGTTAAGGTAAGCATACATGTGACAATAATAAAGTTTATTATTATTAACCTGTCAATGGTCTATACTTGGATTTCCATATGGTATTTGATCAGGTTCAAATCAAAGATTACTGCACAATATAAGAGCTCACGGCATGAGGTTTAACATATTGGCATGGATAAAGGATTGGTTGCTGACAGGAAGTGGAGCGGGGATAAATGGGGCTTTTTCAGGTTGGTAAGCTGTAACTAGTGGAGTGCCACAGGGTTCTGCTGGGCCTCAACTATTTACTACATCAACTATATCAATGACTTGGACGAAAGGACTGATTAGAGTAGTTAAATTTGGTGATGACACCAAAGGTAGATAGGAAAATAAGTTGTTAAGAGGATGTAGAGCCTACAAATGGATATAGATGAGTTAAGTGAAAGTGCAAGGGCGCGATTCTACGCAACGGCCTACGCCGGCATGAAACCCGGACTGTTTCACGACGGCGTCGGAGGCCGTTCCTCGCCCCCTATTCTCCCCCGCCCAGGGGGCTAGGAGCAGCGTTGCGGGGAACTCGGCACGCCGATAATGACGCGGCCGGCGCCGCCTTAGTGACGTCAGCCACGCATGCGCAGTTGCCGTCTTCCCCTCCACTGCCCCGCAAGACGTGGCGGCTTGATCTTGCGGGGCGGCGGAGCGGAAAGAGTGCGTCTCTTAGAGACGCCGGCCCGACGATCGGTGGGCACCGATCGCGGGCCAGTTCCCTCCCGAGCACGGCCGTGGTGCTCGATCCCCCCTCCGCCCCCCACAGGCCCGAAACTTACCTTTCGCGCGATATTCATGCCGGCAGCAACCAGGTGTGGTTGCGGCCGGCGTGAACAAGTCGGGAACGTCAGGCCGCTCGGCCCATCCGGGCCGGAGAATCGTGGGTCGCCGTGAAAAACAGCGACCCGCGATTCTCCGAGCGGTGTGTCGCAAAACGCGACACGCCATTTTGGAGGGGGTGGGAGAATCGCGGGGGGTGCCAGAGCGGCCCTCCTACAATTCACCCACCCGGCCTGGGGAGCGGAGAATCGCACCCCAAGTATTTGGCATATGGAGTATAATGTGGGAAAATGTGAATTTGTCCACTCTAACAGGAAGAAGAGAAAAGTCATATCTATTTAAATTGAGATAGGTTGGAGAACTCAGTAGTACAGAGGGATCCTGGTACAAGAAGTTTATTTGAAAACAGAACAAAAGATTGGAAGGGAAATGGAGTGCTGCCATTTATTGCAAGGGGACTGGAATATAAAAGTAGGGATGTTTAACTGCAACTGGGACCAGTTTAACTGCCTGGAGTTGGCCTCCCAGAGGCAAACTGGTAAACCAGCATACTAGGCAGGCCTAGAGGCCCTGCCTGCCTACCTGGGTCCTGCAGCAGCCACAGGCTGCCCCGTGGAGATGCTTCCTCCATCCTCTTCCAATGGTGGCCTGCCTGCAAAAGCCAATTTTTAATTTAAACTTGAAAATTGTTGGAGAGACAGCACCTCCATTTCGAAGCACCTCCTCACATATTTGCCTTTCATTGCAGCCTGCAGCTCCATTCAATCTGGTAGACCTCGGTTTGGTCATCCAGCTTCGAGAACCCATCGTTACTGTAATGAACTCCAATTGGCTTTATTGGTTGGCCAATTGGAGTATGAGCTCCCTCAATGATAGCTCATTGAGGGGGCCCATATAATCACCTGTGTAGGCTTTGTGAGCCAGTCTTAAGTTGACTGGACTGCTAGCAGCTGCTCCTGTAATATCGTTATTGTAAATAAATATTGGTGTGGTGACGGAACTCCTGCCTCCCGTGGATTACTACAGTGGCGACGAGGTAAACTACGAATTTTGCGGAGACCAGCTGCCGCACTCGGAGGGTAAGCCTTGTCATTTTAAAAATGCCGTTTTTTGGGAGGTTAGAGGCATTCGACCCAGCTATTGAGGACTGGTCCCAGTATGTGGAGAGAATGTGTTATTTCTTCCGGGCAAATGATATACTGACAGACGAAAGGAGACGGCTTATCCTGCTGTCGGCGTGCGGACCCTCTGCTTTCGCCATTATACGTAGTCTGACTTATCCTGATGCGCCGGACACGAAAACCTTCCAAGAAGTAACGGAATTCGTGAAAGAGCACTACGACCCAAAACCACCCCTCATTTTGCGTAGGTACAGATTCTACACAGCGAAGTGGGAAGACAGGGAGTCAGTCACAAATTTCTTGACCCGCCTGAGAAGGCTGGCGGAAAAATGTGAGTTCGGCCCGACGCTAAATGAAATGCTTCGGGACCTGTTAGTGTGTGGTATAAACAACCTCACAATACAGAAACGCCTGTTGGCGGAAACGGAGCTAGACTGCAGGCAGGTGTTACAGCTCGCACTGTCCCTAGAAAAGGCAGCAAGTGGGGCACAGGAACTACAGGGCACGCCAATGGAGGTAGATACCTGTGAGAGGGACTACCACAACGGGTCCTGCTACCAGATAGCCGCTCTCAGGAAAAACCTGAGGAATAGAGGGAAAAAGGAAAACCCCAGAACTGCCCCCAAGTCTGCCAGGACTAACTGGAGACAGAGGGAAGTACCGGCTGAGGCTCCCCCAACAGAGAAGGACCGTTTCTGGCACCAGACAGAGTGGGGTAACAATGACAGAAACCCTAGAAGGTGGCAAAAGAGGAATAGCAGGTGGGGACGCAGGGAAGTACACAACCTAGATGCCCCATCCTCCTCTGAAGGGTAACAATTATATAATATTACAACGAAGAAAGCAGAACCCAATAGGATTACCCCACGGGTGAACGGGCGGCCGACAATAATGGAAATAGACACGGGTGCGGCCGTATCAGTAATGGGAGTGGCAGCATTTAGAAAAATCAAAGATGGACTCCAGCCACTAACCCTAACAAAAACATCGACAAAACTTAAAACCTACACGGGGGAACCCCTGGAAGTTCTAGGCACGACTCGTGTACCTGTGGAATATGAGAAACAATTGCTCAGACTACTGTTGACGATAGTAGAGGGCTCTGGACCGAGCTTAATTGGACGGAACTGGCTGAAAGACCTAAAATTAGATTGGATGAAAATTTTCCAGAGTGGAAGCGGGCAGTTGAGTGGAGTATTCCAAAAATACCCGGAGGTCTTCTAGGAAGGTTTGGGGGAAATCACAGGTGCCAAAGCAACTTTGAACGTAGACCCAGAAGCCCTTCCGAAATTTTGTAAGGCCAGGCCGGTACCTTTTGCATTAAGAAAGAAAGTAGATGACGAAATAGAAAGGTTACGGCGCGACGGCATTATCAGACCAGTACAATTCTTGGAATGGGCAGCACCGGTGGTACCAATTTTGAAGCCGGACGGCTCAATACGTCTCTGTGGAGATTTCAAACAGACAGTAAACAAATACGCACTGCTGGACAAATACCCAATCCCGAAAATAGACGACCCATATGCCAAATTGGTAGGTGGGCTTTTGTTCACGAAACTAAACATGAGCCACGCCTACCTGCAGTTAAAACTGGACAAGGGCTCCCAGAAGTTCGCTACGATCAACACCCTGAAGGGCCTTTTTCGTTATACTAGGCTACCTTTTGGAGTGTCATCAGCCTGCGCTATATTCCAGCGTACGATGGAAAATATTCTGCAGGGACTACCGCAGATGGCAATTTATTTGGACGATGTCTTAATCACGGTAGGACAAACAGGGAACACTTAAGGAACCTGGAGGAAGTGCTCAGGCGTTTCGCAAAGGCAGGCGTACGGCTAAAAAGGGAAAAATGTGTTTTTCTGGCCCCACAAGTGACGTACCTGGGATATAAAGTAGACAAATCAGGCTTACATCCATTAGAAGACAGAGTAAGGGCAATAAAAGAAGCCCCAGCTCCCACCACTGTCCAGGAGTTACAATCATTTCTAGGGTTGGTAACCTATTATGGAAAATTTATTGAAAATAGGGCGTCCATCCTGGAACCCCTCCACCAGCTACTAAAAAAGGGGCAAGAATGGAAATGGTCCGCCCGCCAAAACCGAGCATTTGGGGTCATTAAGGAACAGCTGTCATCCGAAAATGTCCTAGAGCATTATGACCCAAGGAAGGAGTTGGTGGTCACTTGTGATGCATCCCCATACGGGGTAGGAGCCGCCTTAGCCCATAGAGGAAGGAATGGGGAAGAACGGCCAATAGCCTATGCTTCGAGGACCTTGGCGATGGCTGAGAGGAAGTACGCCCAAATCGAGAAGGTAAGGACTGGCGGTGATATTCGCAGTAAAAAAATTTCACCAGTATCTGTACAGGCGGAAATTCACCATAGTAACGGACCATAAGCCGTTATTAGGGTTATTAAAAGAAGACAAGTCAATACCCCCGATTGCATCAGCTAGAATCCAACGCTGGGCATTGCTACTGGCGGCATATAGATACGTTCTGGAGCACAGACCGGGAACGCGGGTAGCACATGCAGATGCTTTGAGCAGACTTCCCCTCCCGGACACTCCGCCGCAAATACCAAAAGTAGAGGAGACAGTAATGACTCTAAATTTTTTGGACACCCTACCAGTAGACTCACAACATATTCGGTTGTGGATGCAAAAAGACCCAGTTTTAGCCAGGATGAAGCATTTACTGCTAACAGGGGAACTGGAAAGACCAGTGGATCCCCAGATGCACCCATACTGGAGCAGAAGGGACCAAATAACCGTAGAAGACGGTATCCTATTATGGGGAGCCCGGGTAATCGTCCCAGCTCAGGGCCGTCAGGCAATCTTAACTGAGTTACATCACGGACACCCAGGGGTGTCTAAAATGAAGATGCTAGCTCGAAGCTACGTTTGGTGGCCAGGTTTGGACACAGACATTGGTACGTCGGTGCCAGGAGTGCCAACAGGGGCAAAGAGTGCCACCAGCGGCGCCATTGCACCCGTGGGAATGGCCAGGCAGACCGTGGACCCGCCTGCATATTGACCATGCCGGCCCTTTCATGGGCTCAATGTTTTTGGTGATAGTGGACGCCCACTCCAAATGGTTGGACGTCCACCGGGTAAACATGGCAAGCACAGCATCGACAATTGAAAAGCTCAGGGCCTCGTTTGCAACACATGGACTTCCGGAGGTATTGGTGTCGGACAACGGAACGGCATTCACAGTGGGGAATTTGGAAAATTCCTGAAGGAAAACTGAGTCCGTCACATCAAAACGGCCCCTTACCATCCAACGGCCTGGCAGAGAGAGCGGTCCAGACACTTAAAGCGGGACTCGAGAAGCAGCCGGCAGCGTCAATAGACACAAAGCTCTCCCGCTGGCTGTTTGATTACAGTACCACACCGCATTCCACAACGGGCATACCGCCAGCTGAACTCTTAATGGGAAGGCGGCTGCGAACGAGGTTGAATCTCCTTTTCCCAAATTTAACGGGGAAAGTGGAGAAACATCAGGGGGCATGATAATAGTCGGCAGCAGAGACATTTCCAGGTGGGGGCACCGGTTTGGGTCAAGAATTATGGGAATGGACCAACGTGGGTCAAAGGCACGGTAGAATCCCAAACAGGGCCCATATCCTATGAGGTTTCAATAGGAGGTAAGGTGCTGAAGAAACACCTAGACCAAATAAGGGCAGCGGAACCAGACCTGGAGGCAGGCGAAGCAGGACCGCCTCAAGTTGGGATAGCCCAGACGGAAAGGATACCCCAGCCCCGAGCAATTTCTCCAGACCCCGTCATCCAGTCATCAGAGTCGGAGATGGACACACTCGATGAGGCCGCCGCGACACCTCTCCCCGAGGAGGAGGAAGAACAACTTCCAAGGAGGTCGTCAAGGAAAAGACGGGCACCTATAAGGTACACCCCGCCCACTTCGGAGAACGACCCGACGGACGACACACAGATGACAGACCCAGACATGAGGAGCAGGAGGAAGCTCCGAGGAATGCCAGCTGGCAGGAATTTCTCGGACCTTGGGGGGGGGGGGGGGGGGGTGTAATGAACTCCAATTGGCTTTATTGGTTGGCCAATTGGAGTATGAGTTCCCTCAATGATAGCTCATTGAGGGGGCCCATATAATCACCTGTGTAGGCTTTGTGAGCCAGTCTTAAGTTGACTGGACTGCTAGCAGCACTGTTTGTAGCTGCTCCTGTAATATCGTTATTGTAAATAAATATTGGTGTGGTGACGGAACTCCTGCCTCCCGTGGATTACTAGAGTTACCCTTAATTGGACAGCAAACCCACCCTTCGCCATTAACTGTGATTCTTTTCCTGTGTTCGCCAATGAGTGATCATTTCCCAAAAAGAGTGGGATTCTGACTCGCATTTTAGTCTGATGACAGGGTTCAAAAGGCTACAGGGAAAATCCAGCCCTGCTGCACATGGGCAGTTAAACAGGGAAATCATGAGTGGCTGTCACTGATTCTAAGTTTAACCATTGGGTACACTGTTGTCACCCCCGCAGTAAAAATCATTGAAATATTGAGGACTTACACTTTTATGCTTTTATTTTGGTGGATATGTGGAAATCCTGTGAACTTAGTAACTGATGTAAATTAACACTAACGGTAAACTAGTTGCCAAAGGGATCAGTAGACCTTTAAAGACAGCTTTCTTCAAGGTCAGTAGCGAGTGCCATTGCTTCACTGCTGGCCAGATAACCGGGGCCACTATAAAGTTTCAAACAATACCATGCTGTATGGGCGAAACTGCTTTGAGAATATATATTTCACACTTACCAGACTGCCAAGCCTCTGGGAAAGTGCAAACTCTCTTGTGCAGTAGATGGAATTGCTCGATGATCAAGTACTTAGATTAAGTAGTTTCTTTGCTAAATCTATTCTACTTTCTCCTCCTTTGGCAGACATTTGATGTTGTCGCTCATTTCTAATAAATTCTGTGGCATCCAACCTTTCTTTGCAAAGTAATATAATTCTTGCATCATTTATTACCAGCATTTGTACATTACATTTATAAGAATATATTAACAAACATAATATAAAATAAATAACTTGAATTTGTGTAATGCCCTTCAAGTCCTCAATGTCCCAAAGCACATGAGTCAACAAAATATTTTTAGAAGTGTACAAACTGTTGGAATTTAGGAAATGTAACACCCAATTTCCACACAGCAAGCTCCTGCAAAATACAATGGGAAATTGACCCGATAGTCTACTTTTCAATGACACTTTTTGAAGTCTTATGTTGGCCATCACATTAGAAAAATCTGAGATGAAAACAGATGATGCTGGAAATATTTTCAACAGAATGGCCATTGACCTGAAATATTAAAAAAAAAATTTCTTTCTTCGCAAATGCTGCCTGACCTGCCGAGTATTTTATGCAGTTTTATACTTTTCAAACTTCCTGCAGCCACATCATTTTTTTTTGTACAAGGTTAGAGCTTCCCTGTCTTCACATTTTGCTCAATGAAAGGGTAAATTCATAGAATCATAGAATCCCTACAGTGCAGAAGGAGACCATTCAGCTCATAGATCCTAACAGTCACCCTCAGAAAGAGCAGCCTACCATGGCCCACTCCGCCACCCTATCACCTAACTGTTGGAAACTAAGGGACAATTTAGAATGGCGAATCCACCTAACTTGCACATTTTTGGACTGTGGGAGGAAACTGGGGCACCCGGAGGAAACCTATGCAGACACAGTGAGAATGTACAAACTCCACAAAGTCAACCAAGGTTGGAATTGAACCCGGGTCCCTGGCGCTAAAACTCTGATTGTCCATCTTAATTCACCCGACCCAGTTTTCAGATAAGCATACTTATTGCTCCTTACTCTATGTTGTGTCTCAACAAAGTATTTCAAACCGGAAGCAAATTGCCCATAATTAATGCTCCTTTACTGGTTTCCCTGGATCAAATTCATGAAGCATGTGGCCCTGTTACATTTTGTTTGAGCTGCTTTCTGCCTTGAATATACTGAATGACTGAACATCTATTTCAAAGGAAATGTAACAGGGCCACATGCTTCATCATAGTCTGATATACATAGAGAAAGGAATAACAAGGAACAAGCCATTAGCTCAAGAAGGAAGTTATATATACTGTTACTCATAATTAAATTAATTCAACACTTAATTAGTTGCCTGATATATTATAGTTGTCCAGTTTTTCATTAACTTCATCCTATTCTCCTGGCAAAGCTCTTCTGTGCTGTCTGTCTTAGTTGCTTTCACCAACACAGGCAAAAGCCGCATATCCAGACATCCAGCACACTAGTCAGAATTGAGCACAAAAGGAAGAGAATGCAAGGTGGTGCAGTGCTTAGCACTGCTGCCTCACGCCGCTGAGGACCCGGGTTCGATCCCAGCCCCGGGCCACTGTCGGTGTGCAGTTTGCACAATCTCCCAGCGTCTGGTGGGTCTCACGCCCACAACCTAAAGGTGTGCAGGGTAGGTTGATTGGCCATGCTAAATTTTCCCTTAATTGGAAAAAAAATTGGAGACTCTAAATTTATTTTAAAAATGAGAAACGAATATAAGAACGTAAGAAACCAGAGCAGGAGGAGGATAGCTAACTCTTTGAGCCTGCTCTGCCATTCAATGCAAGCATGACTGCTCTTCTACCACAACTCCATCTTCCTTCACCATCCTCATATCTGCTAATTCCAAAACTTTATTGATTTCTGCCTTGAATATACTGAATGACTGAACATCCAGTTTTGTGGGATAAAGAATTCCAAAGATTCACAATACTAAGGAAAAAGATTCCTCCTCAACTCAGTCACAAATGGTCAACCCATTATTCTGAGATTGTGATCCTGTGTTCTAGACACATCAGGGAAACATCCTCTCAGCACCTACCCTGTCTCGCCCTTTAAGAATTTTATGTTTCAATTAGATCACCTATCATTCTTCTAAATTTTAAGGATTATAGGTCTAGTCTACATAATCTCTTCTTAAGGGCAGCACGGTGGCGCAGTGCTTAACAGTGCCGTCTCACGGCATCGAGGTCCCAGGTTCAATCCCGGCTCTGGGTCACTGTCCGTGTGGAGTTTGCACATTCTCCCCGTGTGTTTGTGGGTTTCGCCCCAACAAAAGATGTGCAGGGTAAGTGGATTGGCCACTCTCAATTGCATCTTAATTGAAGAAAATGAATTGGGTACTCTAAATTTATTTAACAAAAATAATAATCTCTTCTTAAAGGACAATGCCCTCATTCCAGGAATCAGTCTAGTGAACCTTTGTTGTACTCACTGTAAGGAAAGTATATTCTACATTTTGTGAAAAGAAAATCATGCATGTGTGGTTTCATCAAGGCCCTGTATAATTGTAGAATGACATATTTACTCTTATACTCCAATCCTTTTTTAATAAAAGATAACATAGTCATTCACGTTCCTACATGTTTACTTTTTGTGATTTGTGTGCAAGAATTCTAAGGTCCCACTTAATACCAACATTTCCCAGTCTCACACCCATCTAAAAAATATTCTGTTTTACTATTTTCCCTACCAGAGTGGATTTCATTTTCCATATTCTGATTCACTCACTAAACCTGTCTAGTTTCCTTTGCAGTCACTTTACATCCTTTTATATCATCAACAAACGTATCCCCAGATATCTTTGACTCGGGTCAGGAAGTTGCCATTAGATGTTATGCAGAATATCAGAACATAAATGTGTTGCATGATTGGCAGCACTCCTAACTTCTTTGGAAAAGCCCAAACCAGTATACAGGATAGCTTGGAAAGAGTTAATGCTAATAATGGACACAAGTCTCAATCATGCAGCCCACTATGAATCTGTAAAGCGGTCCTTAATCTTGAAGTCTTTTGCAGTACATGAAACACAATGTACCAATGCTCTTCCCAACTGCCAGCAGCTGCGGGCACTGCATTGCATTGTGGGATGCCAAGGCAACTTTTCAAGCCTGAGTCTCAGAATGCTGTGCATTACAGAACAAGTAACGGCTCTTTTTTAAAAATAAATTTAGAATATCCAATTCAGTTTTTCCAATTAAGGGGCAATTTAGTGTGGCCAATCCACCTATCCTGCACATTTTTGGGTTGTGAGGGCAAAACCCACGCAAACACGGGGAGAATGTGCAAACTCCACACGGACAGTAACCCAGAGCCGGGATCGAACCTGGGACCTCGGTGCCGTAAGGCAGCAGGACTAACCCACTACGCCACCCGTGCTGCCCGAGTAAAGGCTCTTTTACATTTCTTCTGTTGATTGAGTTTTACAGTGTATTGATTGTTTCTACTGCAACCATCAAGCTGTATATGCAGCAGTATCTGCCCAGCTCTAAATCAAAGGACAAGCAGTTAGCAGCTCCATCTGCCAGAGTGCTGCTTTTTAAACATGTACAATACTGAATAAATCAGGATTGGGGCTTCATCATGAACCTGTTTTAGTTCGCTGGTAGAAGTTAAAAAGCAGTCTGCAGTCAATGTTGCTACTGTCTAAACAGATGGAACTGCTAAAAGCTTTATTGTTTCATTCTTTGATTTAAAGTTAGGTAGAGCATTTAATAGTATCCTGATGTTTACCATTCCAGATATATCCCTTTAATTTGAGCACAAAAACTATTTTGATAAAAATCAGATAACTTGGGGAAAATTATAACGCTTAACTGTGCTTCTGTGTCATGTGCTCTTACACTAAATATTTAATTATTAAAATATTTTCATGTTATTTTACTATGTTGTGTACTTATAAATATAAATTTTGTACTTCTGATTACTCCTTGCAACGAGGTCTTGAATTGAACTACATCAGGAGATTGACAGGTATACTTTTATTTTACCCTATTTTGGAACACGGTACTTATTAAAATGGAGACTTTCTCAAGCAGGATGATATCAAGCAATTGGACAATTTATGCTCAAATTCAAAACAACATTAATGGAAAATATACTCAGGCTACTGCAGCAAGCCTGTACCCCATGACTGCTGAAACTTTACTCTCACTTGAAAGTACACTTGCCAAATGAAAGTAAGTTTCATGAGAACTCAAAGTATTATAGTCTCACTTCAAAAGATTTAAGGTATTGGCAGTAGTAGTTTACTTTACAAGTACAAAAGGTCCTAATTCACGAGCATCAGAAACATGAGCGAATTAAAAGGTTTCTCACACACGAAACATAGCCCGAACTGCTGCCTTTCCTCACCTGCACCTCCCATCCCTCACACAAGGAGCAGTGTCCCCAAGTACCACAGAAGAATGTTGGACAATGAACGGCACTTCCATTGCCGCAGATGCTCTTGAGATATGACTCGGTGCTGCATATTATAGTTGGTGCAATGTAGTGTTACGGGGAAGGTGGAAAGAAGAAAAAAAAGATAAATAAAAGCACCTTTTTAAAAAACTATTGAGGAAGTTTATCAATTCAGCAAAACAACTCAAAGCTGTTCCAAAGTTTTTAATAAAGCAAAACAGACTTAAAGTTCAGTAAAGTAATATTAGTTGTCATTAATGGTCTTTCATTATGGATGGTAAAATAATGGTAGGACAATTAATATGTGTCCATAAACCTAAAACATATCACCATGCTCTAATGCATGATTCTGATCAGAACTGCTACAAGTCAAGAAGTTCCCATGGTAATACAAACATTCACATTGTTGGACACACCATACAGTAAACTTCAATTAATTCTCCCTCCCCCACCCCATCTTATCCAAAGGGGTAATTAGACGAACTCGGCAGTTTCTGGCTAGTTCTCAGCCCTTGCAAAACCACAGATGAACTGTCTGACTACAATTCAAATGCAGTCCTCATCAAGTTCAAATACAATCAAAGTCTGCACAATAAAGGCAGTGCAGTGGCTCGCGTTCTCCTGGCAGGGGCTTAAGACAATGAACGTCTTGTTAGAAGGCATCTGAATACAAAGAGTCTATTCTCAGCTGTTAGCTGAAGCTGCTATTAAGAAATGGGGGGGAAAATTTCAACCCATTAAGGTCTGACTATCTTCAGCCTTTATGCATGCCTCTCCCCCACCCCAAAAATTTTAATAGAAATATAACCCTTGCTATACCAGATAAAGAAATATGTTTATTTCGACTGAATCCAAATCCCAAATGAAAAAAGCAAAGAATTGCAAATTAAATCAGAATAAGTGACTCAATCTAACTTCACTTTTAGCTGACTTTTGTTTCGGATCTGCTTATCTAGCTTTGTAAATGGAAATGTTCAGCGAATGCAATTACTAGACACCAATACAAAATATTAAAAAGTTTACTTTATAGACACCAGTCTAACATTCACAGACAAAGATGAAGATGCAAATGACAGCAATTAGTTATCCTTTAACCACCTGCATTACAAGACAAGTTCCAAAGTGCATCCTTACAGCAAAACACTAGATTCATGGGAAAATACTTTACTAGTCATTTGGCAAACATCATTTGTGGTGCTGAGGTTCCATGAAGGAACACCCATAAAACAATATTACTAATTCAATATCCTATATATATATAATATGTGTTTGTTTGCTATTAAATGAGTTTATTTAAAGACTCAAAATATCTACATCAATATCATGCATACTACAATCAAATGTGCTAGTTAAGTAAAATTCAGCATCCATTTTTCTATTTTATCTGAAAGCAGAACCCTATAAAGTTCTGGCAGGAGGTGATAACTGCGCAAATCCATATTTTTCCATGCTCAAATTATCACCAAGAACATCCCAGTGCTAGGTAACATGAGGTTATGATAGAATGAATTTAAATATATCGAGAAGATAGAGATGCAGTTGGCATCTCAAATCTGAAGCACGCAAACCCAAAATTTTAATACATCTTTTTAGATATTCGAAGATGATGCTGATGAGATTCATGTACCTTTTTATTCCAATGCTTCACAGGCAAATTTATGCTTTTGGAGTTGACACTGGTGCTCTAGTCTTGGCACCCTGTTATTTCTCATCTAAATATCATCCTTCAACGACATCATCCCAAAAAAAAGCATCAATTTCCACATGCAAGCTGATGGTACTCAGCTCTACCTCATCACCAACTTTCGCTACTTCTCTACGGTCTCTAAATCGACACACTGCTTGTGGCATACTTGACCCCAAGTTTAACTTCAGTACATATGTGAGCCACCACCAAGAACGCCTGCTTCCACTTTCATAACATCTCCAAACTCTGGCCTGCCTCAGCTCATCTGCTGCTGAAACACTCATCCATGTCTTTGTTACTTCTAATTCCAACAGTCTCCCAGCTAGCCTCTCCAATTCTACTACACATAAACTTGAGGTCATCTAAAACTCTGCTGCCTCCTTCCTAATCAATGTATCTTCTAGATTTTTATTGGTACACTCGGGTAATTTGTCTAAGTGAACGGGCCCTTTCTAATATTTTTGCGTGGCTGTGTATGCATGGTAATTCAAAAGGGTCAACTTATGCCTGACCTACGCAGCTTACAAGAAACAGTGGACCTAAACCTCAAGATGCCCTGTTCACTCCTGTGCTCACTCATCTACATTTGATTCCTGGGTAAGCAATACTTCAATTTCAAAATTTTCTTCCCTATTTTCAAAGCCCTCCAAAGCCTCAAGCCTCCTTATTTCCGTATTCTCTTATTTTAATAATTTTAGAGTACCCACTTCTTTTTTTCCCCCCAATTAAGGGGCAATTTAACGTGATCAATCTACCTACCCTGCACATTTCTGGGTAGTATTCTCTTCCAGCCCTTCAACCCTCAGGAGATATTTGCACTCCCACAATTCAGGTCTTGAGCATCCTTGATTTTATTCACTTCACCACTGGCAGCAGTGCCTTCAGTTGTCTTGGCCTAAACTCTAGAATTCCCTCCCATAACTCTCTACCTCTCTTTTCTCCTTTAAGACACTAATTAAAGTCTCTCTCTTTTTTGGTCACCTGTGTTAAATTTTGTTTTAGTGTTCCTGTGATGTGGTTGGGACATTTTACTGATTTTAAAGTTGTTACACAAATACAAATTGTTACTGCCGTTGATTCAAGCAATATGGTACTGCACTTAATGAATTGGTCAATGAGTCTCATCGGAAACCCATTGTATAAGGAATGTGGCAACATAGCAAACTCATCCCTCCAGCAGAACTGCTGAGCTGAACCCTGAAACTAACAGTTGAGAGATTACACAAGCATTAATGCTGACAGTTCTCATCTAATTTTGGCAATTAATGTACATTTTGTAAAATATTTCACTTACAAATTTTAGTTATGACGCAGTATAACAACTGTTGTGTTTACAAATGATATTTGCATTCATGCCTCATATATGTATGCATACTATGTGTACATAATCAGCAAGGACTGGGATGCTTCCAACAATTCATTTTTAACTTTGCATATTTACAATAATTCACCTGCTCCATACTTGTAGCTATTCATGGTCTTATCAAACACATTTGTGGTTTACTATAATGATGAACTATAACTATTTTATCTGAATTCTTAATCGTTTTATCTGAATTCTTTATTATTACAAAGAGAATGAAGCTAATTTCATCAACTACCTGTAGCAACGACTCAGCCCACTACATTTTCTGAGTGTATGATTTTTGTATTTATTCCTCTCCAATCACTTTTTTCTTAGAATATATGTGGGATGGGTGGCCCAGTGGCTAGCACTGCTGCCTTCGGCGCGGAGGACCCGGGTTCAATCCCGACCCCGGGTTACTGCCCATGTGCAGTTTGCATATTCTCCTCGTGTCTGCATGAGTTTCACCACCACAACCCAAAGATGTGCAGGTTAGGTGGATTGGCCAAGCTAAATTGTCCCTTAATTGGGAAAGAAAATAATTGGGTACTCTAAATTAAAACAATATATATGTGGGAAAATGATTAGTTTCTGCATGATAAAATAATCAACAACAAAATATCCCCCCCTTCACAATTGTTCTTTTTTTTTGTAAACCCTTCATGACCCAAACAATGTTAATGCTTGGAAAAGAGTAGTTACCATAGAAACAATCCAAAGCTATTCCAGAGGGTCGTCTTATGGGTAGATCCAATCAATGAGAACATTCTTTCCAAAGCCAAGTAATTCCAACTGTATTTAAATCAGTACTGTGCATAAGTTTTCTTCATCTTTAATTGCTTGATGATTTATTTAATACACAGTGCAAATCTCTATACAGCATTTTTGGGGTTAATGAAGAAAACCAATAAATCCCAAAAAGTAGACTGCCAACACTTTTCTTCTTTGGATTCAAAAAATTGTGATTTCTCTAGCAGACTGAAGTTTAGAAACATTTGTTCATATTTCAATAATAGCTTGTCTGTTAGCTACCTTTCCAAATGGTTCCACAATTCTGATCAAACATAAGCTTTCATCTGATTGCCAGGTGAGGAGTCAATAGGAATTCACCAAAGACACAGGACAAAAACGGCTGTGCTGAAGACTAACATTGGTACAGTATGCACAGGCTTCAAGGCTGTAATTTTACGGGGAAACAATCATTGTCTTATGCTAAACAGCGGTTGAGTGACAGTGTGATCATTTTTCGATCTAAATCATGGCAAGTGCTATTTCAGTTCAACTAAATTTCCAGAGTGTAAGCATCAGCTGTAAGCTTCTATCTATTAAGGGGGCTTTCTCCAGTTAATGCATTCAATGACAATTTATTTCATTATAAGATTTTTTAAAATCAACATTATGAAGATAAAGTGCCACTTACTTGTATCACACATTAACTTACAAATGCACAGAAAATCTATATGTTGCTGAAAGGTTCATTTGTTCTAAATATTTTTGCAATTTGCCAAATTTTGAGTGGCCTTGGTAATGCAGAAATGTTTTAAAAAGCGGTATTTAAGCAGTTATCGCTCAAAATTGTGTAGCAAAAATCATATACCTCATCTCTTCAATGTTGCTTCCCCTTTCTCCAAAATTGCCAACTCCCAAAGCATTGGTTTGATGGCAATTTTGCAGAACTCAGTCACATTTTTCTAAAATGTTAAATTGTGGTTGATAATGGACAGAATAACAGCAAATAACTTAGTTGTTAAAATGTTCAAAGAACTGCTGAAACTAATGGAAATGCTAACAGTGATCTTCCATATCTGTGCTCCTACTTAGATCCCAGTGCTTGGTATAGGCGCATGTCGAATTCTAATGCAAGCTCTTGTGTAATGGCTCCTTCAATTGTGACTGGAAAGGGCACATTAATCACAATTTTAAGTATCTACTTTACCTATTTTGTACAACACAATAAATTTAAGGTTGATATTT